>NC_086446.1:527839569-528188319 GCF_028390025.1 Pseudophryne corroboree | reverse complement strand
GGAGTGCCGTGCTTTCAGCCAGCTCATGCAGCTGCCTGTACTGGATCTATACAATTACAGTAAAGGCACCCAGGTAGAAATTCTATATCTCAGAGTGCCGGATTTCTTGGACATATAAATATATATATATATATATATATATATAAATATAAAACACACAAACGCCTTTAACTTAAAACCAAACACACGCCTCTCTCTCACACAAACGCCTCTTTCACTTAAAAACACATAAACGCCTATTTCAATTAAAAACACACACTTCTTTCACTTAAAAACACACGCCTCTTTCATTTAAAAACACAAAAACGCCTATTTCATTTAAAAACACACACTTCTTTCACTTAAAATTCACACGCCTATTTAAATTAAAAACACAAACACCTCTTTCACTTAAACACAAACGCGCGCCTCTCACACATGCCTCTTTCTCACAGACACATACACACCTCCTTCACTTAAAAACACACAAATGCTATACACACACACACACACACAAATCTTTCACTTAAACACACACACACGCACACACGCACACACACACGACTCACACACCTCTCTCACACACACACATGCCTCTCACTTACACACACACACACACACACACACCTCTCACAAGCTTCCTTCACTTAAACACACACACCTCACTTACACACATGCCTCTCACAAAAGCCTCCTTCACTTAAACACACACCTCACTTACACACACACACCTCACTTACACACACACACACACACACACACACACACACACACACACACACACACACACCACACATGCCTCTCACTTACAAAAGCCTCCTTCACTTAAACACACACACCTCATTTACACACACGCACACATCACTTAAAAACATGCACACACAAAACAGAGCTGCCAACATTTATTAAATACCCCCCAGCATCCCCCCTCCCACTACTAACACCCCCTAGTGCAGCTTGAGGCAAGTGCTGCCAGTGCCTACCTGCTGCTAGCCTAACGGAGGAACACAGAGCTTCACTGAGGGAGGAGATGTGCTCTGTCTGGAGCTCCCCCTAGCTGCAGCCAGAGTCAGCTCTGTATATACAACGAGGAGGCAGCTTCCGTGTCACTGACACAGCTCCTCCGCAGAGAAAGATTTAGGCTGCAGAAGAATATAAAGGAGATGTGCCCCCTGGAGGTCAGGAGCCCGGCGGCAGCCGACTCCTCTGCCTCCCACAGTTCCGCCACTGTGTGCAGAGAGAGTTAGATTTGGGTGGGTTATATTGTTTCTGTGCAGGGTAAATACTGGCTGCTTTATTTTTACACTGCAATTTAGACTGCAGATTGAACTCACCCCACCCAAATCTAACACCCTCTGCACATGTTATATTTGCCCCAACTGCTCTGCACATGGGTGGTCATTCCGAGTTGATCGCTTACTAGCAGTTTTAAGTCGCCGCCCACGGGGGAGTGTATTTTCGCTTTGCAGGAGTGGAAGCGCCTGCAAACACATTTTGTGCAAAACAAGACTAGCCCAGTAGTTACTTATCCTGTGTGATGATTAGTGATGAGCGGGTTCGGTTCCTCGGAAACCGAACCCCCCCCCCCCCCCGAACTTCACCCATTTTACACGGGTCCGAGGCATACTCGGATTCTCCCGTATGGCTCGGTTAACCCGAGCGCGCCCGAACGTCATCATCCCGCTGTCGGATTCTCGCGAGATTCGGATTCTATATAAGCAGCCGCGCGTCGCCGCCATTTTCACTCGTGCATTGGAAATGTTAGGGAGAGGACGTGGCTGGCGTCCTCTCCGTTTATTCATTGTTGACGCAAATATTTGTGCTTGCTTATATCTTAATTGTGGGGACTGGGGAGCAGCTGTATTATTAATATAGGAGGAGTACAGTGCAGATTTTTGCTGATCAGTGACCACCAGTTTTATCCGTTCTGTGCCTGAAAAAAACGCTCCTTATCTGTGCTCAGTGTGCTGCATATATCTGTGCTCACACTGCTTAATTGTGAGGATTGGGGAGCAGCTGTATTATTTAGGAGGAGTACAGTGCAGAGTTTTGCTGACAGTGACCACCAGTATACGTTGTCTGCCTGAAAAACACTTCATATCTGTGCTCAGTGTGCTGCATATATCTGTGCTCTCACTGCTTTATTGTGGGGACTGGGGACCACCAGTATATTATATAGGATGAGTACAGTGCAGAGTTTTGCTGACAGTGACCACCAGTATACGTTGTCTGCCTGAAAAACAATCCATATCTGTGCTCAGTGTGCTGCATATATCTGTGCTCACACTGCTTTATTGTGGGGACTGGGGACCAGCAGTATTATATAGGAGGAGTACAGTGCAGAGTTTTGCTGACCAGTGACCACCAGTATACGTTGTCTGCCTGAAAAACACTCCATATCTGTGCTGCATTGTAGTATATAGTAGGAGTACAGTGCATCATTTTGCTGACCACCAGTATATAATATATAGGAGTACGGTACAGAAGGCCACTGCTGTACCTACCTCTGTGTCGTCAAGTATACTATCCATCCATACCTGTGGTGCATTTCATTTTTGCACAGTTTGCTGACCACCAGTATATAATATATAGCATTACGGCACAGTAGGCCACTGCTGTACCTACCTCTGTGTCGTAAAGCATACTATCCATCCATACCTGTGGTGCATTTCAGTTTTGCATAGTTTGCTGACCACCAGTATATAATATATAGCATTACGGTACAGTAGGCCACTGCTGTACCTACCTCTGTGTCGTCAAGTATACTATCCATCCATACCTGTGGTGCATTTAAGTTTTGCACAGTTTTCTGACCACCAGTATATAATATATAGCATTACGGTACAGTAGGCCACTGCTGTACCTACCTCTGTGTCGTCAAGTATACTATCCATCCATACCTGTGGTGCATTTCAGTTTTGCACAGTTTGCTGCCCACCAGTATATAATATATAGCATTACGGTACAGTAGGCCACTGCTGTACCTACCTCTGTGTCGTCAAGAATACTATCCATCCATACCTGTGGTGCATTTCAGTTTTGCACAGTTTGCTGACCACCAGTATATAATATATAGCATTACGGTACAGTAGGCCACTGCTGTACCTACCTCTGTGTCGTCAAGTATACTATCCATCCATACCTGTGGTGCATTTCAGTTTTGCACAGTTTGCTGACCACCAGTATATAATATATAGCATTACGGTACAGTAGGCCACTGCTGTACCTACCTCTGTGTCGTCAAGTATACTATCCATCCATACCTGTGGTGCATTTCAGTTTTGCACAGTTTGCTGACCACCAGTATATAATATATAGCAGTACGGTACAGTAGGCCACTGCTCTACCTACCTCTGTGTCGTCAAGTATACTATCCATCCATACCTGTGGTGCATTTCAATTTTGCACAGTTTGCTGACCACCAGTATATAATATATAGCAGTACGGTACAGTAGGCCACTGCTCTACCTACCTCTGTGTCGTCAAGTATACTATCCATTCATACCTGTGGTGCATTTCAGTTGTGCGCAGTATATATAGTAGTATGCCATTGCTATTGATACTGGCATATAATTCCACACATTAAAAAATGGAGAACAAAAATCTGGAGGTTAAAATAGGGAAAGATCAAGATCCACTTAGAAACATAGAAACATAGAATTTGTCGGCAGATAAGAACCACTTGGCCCATCTAGTCTGCCCCTTTTTTTTTTTTTATATATTATTTTTTTTTATCACTAACCTTATTTGATCCTTATTTCTTTGTAAGGATATCCTTATGTCTATCCCATGCATGTTTAAATTGCTCTACTGTCTTAGCCTCTACCACCTCGTGCTGAAGCTGCTGCCACTAGTCATGGCCGAGACGATGAAATGCCATCAATGTCGTCTGCCAAGGCCGATGCCCAATGTCATAGTAGAGAGCATGCAAAATCCGAAAAACAAAAGTTCAGTAAAATGACCCAAAAATCAAAATTGAAAGCGTCTGATGAGAAGCGTAAACTTGCCAATATGCCTTTTACGACACGGAGTGGCAAGGAACGGCTGAGGCCCTGGCCTATGTTCATGGCTAGTGGTTCAGATTCACATGAGGATGGAAGCACTCATCCTCGCGCTAGAAAAATGAAAAGACTTAAGCTGGCAAAAGCACAGCAAAGAACTGTGCATTCTTCTATATCACAAATCCCCAAGGAGAGTCCAATTGTGTCGGTTGCGATGCCTGACCTTCCCAACACTGGACGGGAAGAGCTTGTGCCTTCCACCATTTGCACGCCCCCTGCAAGTGCTGGAAGGAGCACCCATAGTCCAGTTCCTGATAGTCAAACTGAAGATGTCACTGTTGAAGTACACCAGGATGAGGATATGGGTGTTGCTGGCGCTGGGGAGGAAATTGACAAGGAGGATTCTGATGGTGAGGTGGTTTGTTTAAGTCAGGCACCCGGGGAGACATCTGTTGTCCGTGGGACGAATATGGCCATTGACATGCCTGGTCAAAATACAAAAAAAATCAGCTCTTCGGTGTTGAATTATTTCAACACAAATGCGGACAACAGGTGTCAAGCCGTGTGTTGCCTTTGTCAAGCTGTAATAAGTAGGGGTAAGGACGTTAACCACCTCGGAACATCCTCCCTTATACGTCACCTGCAGCGCATTCATCATAAGTCAGTGACAAGTTCAAAAACTTTGGATGACAGCGGAAGCAGTCCACTGACCACTAAATCCCTTCCTCTTGTAACCAAGCTCCTGCAAACCACACCACCAACTCCCTCAGTGTCAATTTCCACCTTACACAGGATAGCCAATAGTCCTGCTGGCCATGTCACTGGCAAGTCTGACGAGTCCTCTCCTGCCTGGGATTCCTCCGATGCATCCTTGAGTGTAACGCCTACTGCTGCTGGCGCTGCTGTTGTTGCTGCTGGGAGTCGATCGTCATCCCAGAGGGGAAGTCGGAAGACCACTTGTACTACTTCCAGTAAGCAATTGACTGTCCAACAGTCCTTTGCGAGGAAGATGAAATATCACAGCAGGCATCCTGCTGCAAAGCGGATAACTCAGGCCTTGGCAGCCTGGGCGGTGAGAAACGTGGTTCCGGTATCCACCGTTAATTCAGAGGCAACTAGAGACTTGATTGAGGTACTGTGTCCCCGGTACCAAATACCATCTAGATTCCATTTCTCTAGGCAGGCGATACCAAAAATGTACACAGACCTCAGAAAAAGAGTCACCAGTGTCCTAAAAAATGCAGTTGTACCCAATGTCCACCTAACCACGAACATGTGGACAAGTGGAGCAGGGCAGACTCAGGACTATATGACTGTGACAGCCCACTGGGTAGATGTATTGCCTCACGCAGCAAGAACAGCAGCGGCGGCACCAGTAGCAGCATCTCGCAAACGCCAACTCGTTCCTAGGCAGGCTACTATTTGTATCACCGCTTTCCATAAGAGGCACACAGCTGACAACCTCTCACAGAAACTGAGGAACATCATCGCAGAATGGCTTACCCCAATTGGACTCTCCTGGGGATTTGTGACATCGGACAACGCCACCATTATTGTGCGTGCATTACATCTGGGCAAATTCCAGCACATCCCATGTTTTGCACATACATTGAATTTGGTGGTGCAGAATTATTTAAAAAACGACAGGGGCGTGCAAGAGATGCTGTCGGTGGCCCGAAGAATTGCGGGCCACTTTCGGCATTCAGCCACTGCGTGCCGAAGACTGGAGCACCACCAAACATTTCTGAACCTGCCCTGCCATCATCTGAAGCAAGAGGTGGTAACTAGTGATGTGCACCGGAAATTTTTCGGGTTTTGTGTTTTGGTTTTGGATTCGGTTCCACGGCCGTGTTTTGGATTCGGACGCGTTTTGGCAAAACCTCACCAAAAATTTTTTGTCGGATTCGGGTGTGTTTTGGATTTGGGTGTTTTTTACAAAAAACCCTCAAAAACAGCTTAAATCATAGAATTTGGGGGTCATTTTGATCCCATAGTATTAATAGCCTCAATAACCATAATTTACACTCATTTTCAGTCTATTCTGAACACCTCACAATATTATTTTTAGTACTAAAATTTGCACCGAGGTCGCTGGATGGCTAAGCTAAGCGACCCAAGTGGCCGACACAAACACCTGGCCCATCTAGGAGGAGCACTGCAGTGTCAGACAGGATGGCACTTCAAAAAAATAGTCCCCAAACAGCACATGATGCAAAGAAAAAAAGAGGCGCACCATGGTCGCTGTGTGACTAAGCTAAGCGACACAAGTGGCCGACACAAACACCTGGCCCATCTAGGAGTGGCACTGCAGTGTCAGGCAGGATGGCACTTCAAAAAAATTGTCCCCAAACAGCACATGATGCAAAGAAAAATGAAAGAAAAAAGAGGTGCAAGATGGAATTGTCCTTGGGCCCTCCCACCCACCCTTATGTTGTATAAACAGGACATGCCCACTTTAACGAACCCATCATTTCAGCGACAGGGTCTGCCACACGGCTGTGACTGAAATGATTGGTTGGTTTGGGCCCCCACCAAAAAAGAAGCAATCAATCTCTCCTTGCACAAACTGGCTCTACAGAGGCAAGATGTCCACCTCATCATCATCCTCCGATTCCTCACCCCTTTCACTGTGTACATCCCCCTCCTCACAGATTATTAATTCGTCCCCACTGGAATCCACCATCTCAGGTCCCTGTGTACTTTCTGGAGGCAATTGCTGGTGAATGTCTCCACGGAGGAATTGATTTTAATTCATTTTGATGAACATCATCTTCTCCACATTTTCTGGAAGTAACCTTGTACGCCGATTGCTGACAAGGTGAGCGGCTGCACTAAACACTCTTTCGGAGTACACACTGGAGGGTGGGCAACTTAGGTAAAATAAAGCCAGTTTCTGCAAGGGCCTCCAAATTGCCTCTTTTTCCTGCCAGTATACGTACGGACTGTCTGACGTGCCTACTTGGATGCGGTTACTCATATAATCCTCCACAATTCTTTCAATGGTGAGAGAATCATATGCAGTGACAGTAGACGACATGTCAGTAATCGTTGGCAGGTCCTTCAGTCCGGACCAGATTTCAGCACTCGCTCCAGACTGCCCTGCATCACCGCCAGCGGGTGGGCTCGGAATTCTTAGCCTTTTCCTCGCACCCCCAGTTGCTGGAGAATGTGAAGGAGGAGCTGTTAACGGGTCACGTTCCGCTTGACTTGACAATTTTTTCACCAGCAGGTCTTTGAACCTCTGCAGACTTGTGTCTGCCGGAAAGAGAGATACAACGTAGGTTTTAAATCTAGGATCGAGCACGGTGGCCAAAATGTAGTGCTCTGATTTCAACAGATTGACCACCCGTGAATCCTGGTTAAGCGAATTAAGGGCTCCATCCACAAGTCCCACATGCCTAGCTGAATCGCTCTGTTTTAGCTCCTCCTTCAATGTCTCCAGCTTCTTCTGCAAAAGCCTGATGAGGGGAATGACCTGACTCAGGCTGGCATTATCTGAACTGACTTCATGTGTGGCAAGTTCAAAGGGTTGCAGAACCTTGCACAACGTTGAAATCATTCTCCACTGCGCTTGAGTCAGGTGCATTCCCCCTCCTTTGCCTATATTGTGGTCAGATGTATAGGCTTGAATGGCCTTTTGCTGCTCCTCCATCCTCTGAAGCATATAGAGGGTTGAATTCCACCTCGTTACCACCTCTTGCTTCAGATGATGGCAGGGCAGGTTCAGGAGTGTTTGGTGGTGCTCCACTCTTCGGCACGCCTTGGCTGAATGCCGAAAGTGGCCCGCAATTCTTCGGGCCACCGACAGCATCTCTTGCACGCCCCTGTCGTTTTTTAAATAAATCTGCACCACCAAATTCAATGTATGTGCAAAACATGGGACGTGCTGGAATTTGCCCACATGTAATGCACGCACATATTGCTGGCGTTGTCCGATGTCACAAATCCCCAGGAAAGTCCAATTGGGGTTAGCCATTCTGCGATGATGTTCCTCAGTTTCCGTAAGAGGTTGTCAGCTGTGTGCCTCTTATGGAAAGCGGTGATACAAAGCGTAGCCTGCCTAAGAACGAGTTGGCGTTTGCGTGATGCTGCTACTGGTGCCGCCGCTGCTGTTCTTGCTGCGGGAGGCAATACATCTACCCAGTAGGCTGTCACAGTCATATAGTAATGAGTCTGCCCTGCTCCACTTGTCCACATGTCCGTGGTTAGGTGGACATTGGGTACAACTGCATTTTTTAGGACACTGGTGACTCTTTTTCTGACGTCTGTGTACATTTTCGGTATCGCCTGCCTAGAGAAATGGAACCTAGATGGTATTTGGTACCGGGGACACAGTACCTCAATCAAGTCTCTAGTTGCCTCTGAATTAACGGTGGATACCGGAACCACGTTTCTCACCGCCCAGGCTGCCAAGGCCTGAGTTATCCGCTTTGCAGCAGGATGACTGCTGTGATATTTCATCTTCCTCGCAAAGGACTGTTGGACAGTCAATTGCTTACTGGAAGTAGTACAAGTGGTCTTCCGACTTCCCCTCTGGGATGACGATCGACTCAGAGCAGCAACAACGGCAGCGCCAGCAGCAGTAGGCGTTACACTCAAGGATGCATCGGAGAAATCCCAGGCAGGAGAGGACTCGTCAGACTTGCCAGTGACATGGCCTGCAGGACTATTGGCTTTCCTGTGTAAGGTGGAAATTGACACTGAGGGAGTTGGTGGTGTGGTTTGCAGGAGCTTGGTTACAAGAGGAAGGGATTTAGTGGTCAGTGGACTGCTTCCGCTGTCATCCAAAGTTTTTGAACTTGTCACTGACTTATGATGAATGCGCTGCAGGTGACGTATAAGGGAGGAAGTTCCGAGGTGGTCAATGTCCTTACCCCTACTTATTACAGCTTGACAAAGGCACTAAGGCAACACACGGCTTGACACCTGTTGTCTGCATTTGTGTTGAAATAATTCCACACCGAAGAGCTGATTTTTTTTGTATTTTGACCAGGCATGTCAATGGCCATATTCGTCCCACGGACAATAGGTGTCTCCCCGGGTGCCTGACTTAAACAAACCACCTCACCATCAGAATCCTCCTTGTCAATTTCCGTCCCAGCGCCAGCAACACCAATATCTTCATCCTGGTGTACTTCAACAGTGACATCTTCAATTTGACTATCAGGAACTGGACTGCAGGTGCTCTTTCCAGCACTTGCAGGGGGCGTGCAAATGGTGGAAGGCGCAAGCTCTTCCCGTCCAGTGTTGGGAAGGTCAGGCATCGCAACCGATACAATTGGACTCTCCTTGGGGATTTGTGATTTAGAAGAACGCACAGTTCTTTGCTGTGCTTTTGCCAGCTTAAGTCTTTTAATTTTTCTAGCGAGAGGATGAGTGCTTCCGTCCTCATGTGAAGCTGAACCACTAGCCATGAACATAGGCCAGGGCCTCAGCCGTTCCTTGCCACTCCGTGTCGTAAATGGCATATTGGCAAGTTTACGCTTCTCATCAGACGCTTTCAATTTTGATTTTTGGGTCATTTTACTGAACTTTTGTTTTTTGGATTTTACATGCTCTCTACTATGACATTGGGCATCGGCCTTGGCAGACGACGTTGATGGTATTTCATCGTCTCGGCCATGACTAGTGGCAGCAGCTTCAGCACGAGGTGGAAGTGGATCTTGAGCTTTCCCTATTTTAACCTCCACATTTTTGTTCTCCATTTTTTAATGTGTGGAATTATATGCCAGTATCAATAGCAATGGCCTACTACTATATATACTGCGCACAACTGAAATGCACCACAGGTATGGATGGATAGTATACTTGATGAATGACGACACAGAGGTAGATAGAGCACTGGCCTACTGTACCGTAATGCTATATATTATATACTGGTGGTCAGCAAACTGTGCAAAACTTAAATGCACCACAGGTATGGATGGATAGTATACTTGACGACACAGAGGTAGGTACAGCAGTGGCCTACTGTACCGTAATGCTATATATTATATACTGGTGGTCAGCAAACTGTGCAAAACTTAAATGCACCACAGGTATGGATGGATAGCATACTTGACGACACAGAGGTAGGTACAGCAGTGGCCTACTGTACCGTAATGCTATATATTATATACTGGTGATCAGCAAACTGTGCAAAACTTAAATGCACCACAGGTATGAATGGATAGTATACTTGACGACACAGAGGTAGGTACAGCAGTGGCCTTCTGTACCATACTCCTATATATTATACTGGTGGTCAGCAAAATTATGCACTGTACTCCTACTATATACTACAATGCAGCACAGATATGGAGTGTTTTTCAGGCAGACAACGTATACTGGTGGTCACTGGTCATCAAAACTCTGCACTGTACTCCTCCTATATAATATACTGGTGGTCCCCAGTCCCCACAATAAAGCAGTGTGAGCACAGATATATGCAGCACACTGAGCACAGATATGGAGTGTTTTTCAGGCAGACAACGTATACTGGTGGTCACTGTCAGCAAAACTCTGCACTGTACTCCTCCTATATAATACTGCTGGTCCCCAGTCCCCACAATAAAGCAGTGTGAGCACAGATATATGCAGCACACTGAGCACAGATATGGAGTGTTTTTCAGGCAGACAACGTATACTGGTGGTCACTGATCAGCAAAACTCTGCACTGTACTCCTCCTATATAATACAGCTGCTCCCCAGTCCCCACAATTAAGCAGTGTGAGCACAGATATATGCAGCACACTGAGCACAGATAAGGACTAGGAGCATTTTTTTTCAGGCAGAGAACGGATAAAACTGGGTGTCACTGATCAGCAAAACTCTGCACTGTACTCCTCCTATATTATTAATATACGGCTGCTCCCCAGTACCCACAATTAAGCAATAAGCAAGCACAAATATTTGCATCAACTATACACGGAGAGGACGCCAGCCACGTCCTCTCCCTAACATTTCCAATGCACGAGTGAAAATGGCGGCGACGCGCGGCTGCTTATATAGAATCCGAATCTCGCGAGAATCCGACAGCAGGATGATGATGTTCGGGCGCGCTCGGGTTAACCGAGCCATACGGGAGAATCCGAGTATGCCTCGGACCCGTGTAAAATGGGTGAAGTTCGGGGGGGTTCGGTTTCCGAGGAACCGAACCCGCTCATCACTAGTATTAACTAACAATAATACTGGTTGAGTATCCCTTATCCAAAATGCCTGGGACCAGACGTATTTTGGATATTGGATTTTTCCGTATTTTGGAATAATTTCATACCATAATGAGATATCATGGTGATGGGACCCAAGTCTAATCACAGAATGCATTTATGTTTCATATACACCTTATAGGGTGTAGTACGGGTGACCGGCGGTCTCCTGACCGCCGGTCACCTTACCGACGCCGGGATCCCGGCAGCATACCGACGCCGGGATCCCGGCGGGGAGGGGCGAGAGCAGCAAGCCCCTTGCGGGCTCGCTGCGCTCGCCACGCTGCGTGCTCGGTGGCGACCTGCGGTCGCCACGGGTTCTATTCCCACTCTATGGGTGTCGTGGACACCCACGAGTGGAAATAGTCCCTGTTGGTCGGCATGCCGACCATCGGGATAGTGAGCCGTCGGGCTCACGGAGGAGGTCATGTGACTGTCGGTCAGCCGACCG
Source organism: Pseudophryne corroboree (assembly GCF_028390025.1). Classification (NCBI taxonomy): domain Eukaryota; kingdom Metazoa; phylum Chordata; class Amphibia; order Anura; family Myobatrachidae; genus Pseudophryne; species Pseudophryne corroboree. The sequence continues at coordinate 528,176,701 of NC_086446.1, read as the reverse complement.
GCGGTCACATGACTACCACCCACCTTATACACACAGCCTGAAGGTAATTTTAACTAATATTTGTAATAACTGTGCATTAAACAAAGTTTGTGTACATACACAGAATTCATTTATGTTTCATATACACCTTATACACATAGCCTGAAGGTCATTTAATACAATATTTTTAATAACTTTGTGTATTAAACAAAGTTTGTGTACATTGAGCCACAGAACACAAATGTTTCACTATCTCAGTCTCACTCAAAAAATTCCGTATTTCGGAATATTTCGATATGGGATACTCAACCGGTATATTTTATATATATATATATATATATATATATATACTGTATACATTTACACTGCTTTACTGTCTTGGCGTCCAAAGAAACTTCTTGCACAAAAACACAGTTAAGCGGCGCATGCATGCTTCTGCCCCCCCCCCCCCCCCCCCATGTTGCTAGGTAAACAGAGCAGAAACAGTAAACGGATCTCCCCAACCTGCAGGAATGGCACGAGCTGAATCCTTGTAATTTGTTCCGTAAGTGGTTTGACCCACGTGACCCCCAACTGACATCTGTGGATGTGTCTCTCAAGACAGGCATCACAGCTGGATTCTGAAACCATATCTCCAGCCTCTCTTAATAGATTTTCACAATTTCCGTGTGATGCCAGGGTGCTCATAATACTGTATATCCTCACTTAATGGGGTTAAATCTCCTGCCACATTGAAATAACAATCTTGTGTCAGAGTTTAAGCTTTGTGTTAAAATTATGAGACAAGCTATAAAAAATATTGTTTTAAACTATCTTACAATCAACTTGGGAATGCTAGGGCTGAGCCAAGCAGCAGGCAGCATGTATTCTGCAGGGACATTTCTGGGAATACAGTATGTTGCTTTTGTTCATACAGATCAGATATACTGTGGCTTCAGTTGTGTCAAAAAGCCCCTCTTTGTGTGCCTGGTCCCGGGCAACTCGGCCACGACGTGCATCTTTTTGCTCAACATCTGCATTTTATTTGTGTAAATGAAACAACGGGAAGTTACAAAACAAATATGCTAGATTACACTGATAAATTTGAGGTGCAACTTTTGTGCTTCTGTGTGCAAATGAATCTCAATTGTTATGTAAAAAGACACAATGCAGCAGCCGCAGCTTTTTCTGACACCAAGTTCCAGTGGGTTTCATTTGTAACTTTGTATTTGCTTAAAACGATTTCCTGTGCAGTTAAAGTCGCAGGACAGAGGGGGTCATTCTGACCAGATCGCACGCTGCTGTTTTCGCAGCGCAGTGATCAGGTCACTACTGCGCATGCGTATGCACCGCAATGCGCAGGCGCGTCATACGGGTACAAAGCGGATCGTTGCTGAGCGATGGATTTAACGAAGAATCCATTCGCACAGCCGATCGCAAGGAGATTGACAGGAAGAAGGCATTTATGGGTGTCAATTGACCGTTTTCTGGGAGTGTTTGGAAAAATGCAGGCGTGTCCAAGCGTTTGCACGGTGGGTGTCTGACATCAATTCCGGGACCAGACAGGCTGAAGTGATTGCAAGGGCTGAGTAAGTTCAGACCTACTCAGAAACTGCACAAACTATTTTTGCAGAGCTCGGCTGCACAGGCGTTCGCACACACGCGCAAAGCTAAAATACGCTCCCCTATGGGCCGGAGACAATCTGATCGCAGCGCTGCAAAAAGTAGCTAGCGAGCGAGCGATCAACTTGGAATGATCTCCAGAGTCTCTAGCAGTTGTGGCTGCTGCCCGTGGGCTGCAGTAAAGACAACATACAGTATTGCATTGGGGGGGTGGGGGTGGGGGGTAAACATACATGTAATCAGGGCCGGATTAAGCCTTGGGGGTGCCCGGGGCACTTTAGACAGGGGGGCCTCAGTGGAAGGGGGGGGGGGGGGTATGTAAGATTGTGCATACCTCCCAACATTACCCATTTCAGGAGGGACAAAATGCTCTTTCAAGGACTTCCCTCTTAATATATGATTGTAGTCACCTGTGTTGAACTATTTAATTGATAATAAGGATGTTTCAACACAGGTGATTCTAATCATAACTTAAGAAGGAAGTCCAGGTAGAGAGCATTTTGTCCCTATTGGAATAGGTCATGTTGGGTTGTATGGATTGTGCATATTAAATTTAGCCCAATGGTGTATATTAGATTTAAACTAGTAGTTTAATAATGCCTGGGTACTGTTTATAGCGCCACCTAATTGAAAGACAACTATTTTATAAATGTTCTTGTAGTGGAACAAAAGACAACTTAAACAACCTTAAAAACCACATAGAAAAATAAAACCTGTAATTTATCTTGTCACATGCAAAAATAGCAGCAGCCTCCGTACTACTTACACACTGGGACAGGACTCAGGAGGACTCTGTGTGTGTGTGTCTAGACCCTCATTACATAACAAGTTACACAGGACTCAGATACCACAGTGATCCCCACCCTGTGTCACTTGCAGCTATTTCCACCCTCCTATCTCTCGTCTGGTTGGGAAGCTCCGTTGATAGTTCATGAATTCTGATACTGCTGTTGCTCACATTCTGGCTGTCTGGTTCTGCTGCTGCAAAAGAGGGAGTGATGCCAGTGTGCTCTGGACGGGGGGCCCCCTGACAGTGGGAGGCCCGGGGTACAGTATGCCCTGTATCCCCCCCTTAATCTGTCTATGCATGTAATATTGTATGTAATTTATGTGCTGCCTGCCTTACCCAGGAATCAGCAGTGCTGCTGTGTTTTCCCTGAGCTGCCGCTGCATGGGACACAGCACTCTACTTGTCTATCATGTATAAGCCCACCCCTAGACTCCGGTGAAACTAGCCAATGGGATTCTGGAGGCGGGCATATATAGAGGATAGACAAGCTGAGTACTGTGTCTGTGAAGTGGCGGCTCAGTAAAACAAAGGAGTGCTGCTGATTCCTGGGTAAGGCAGCAAGCACATATATTACATACAACATTACAACAAATATAGTGGCCAATTTAATTCCACCTGTGTTTAAAAAATTACAATTAGGAGCTGATTGGTTGGTACTTTATCTTTCCCCACTTTATCTCTCTCCAAGCATTGATGCATATTCCCCAAAGTAACAACTAGTGGCGGAACTACCGCCAGTGCAAGCTGTGCCTTGCACTGGGGCCCGCCACTGTCAAGGGGCCCAAAGCAGCGCGGCATGTAAAGAGTCAAACTGACTCATTACATGCCGCTGTGTGCTGCGGGCCACCGCCGCCCGCAGCACACAGCCGCCCGCCGAGGAGAGGAGCGCAGCGGCCACGGGGGAAGGAGGAGGAGGGAGGTGGAGGAGGGACCCGCAGCAGCGCTGTGTAATTGGTGGAGGCGTTGCTGCTGCTGTCCCTCTCCTGCACCATATGCTGTCCTCCGCCGCTGTGAATGCTGGCCATTCCAGCATTCACAGTGGCGGAGGACAGCCTGTGGTGAAGGAAAGGGACAGCAGCAGCAGCGCCTCCACCAATTACATTGCGCTGCTGCGGATCCCTCCTCCACCTCCCTCATCCTCCTTCTCCCCAGCCCGGGATCTCTGCCAGAAGAAGCTGCACTCTGTCTGCCGTAATGTGTAAAAAGGATACGCTGTCTGCCGTAATGTGTAGAATGGAGACGCTGTCTGCCGTAATGTGTAAAAAGGGGACGCTGTCTGCCGTAATGTGTAAAAGGTGGACGCTGTCTGCCGTAATGTGTAAAAAGGGGAATCTGTCCGCCGTAAGGTGTAAAAGTGGCTCTACTTGGTGTAGTGGTGCTACTGTTTGGCGTAATTTGAATAATGGAGACTACTGTGAACCGTTATATGAATTGGTATTATTTTGTGGCCACACTTCTTCCCCATGAAGCCACGCCCCTATCTTTTTTGCACGCGCCCACGGCGCGCACTGTCCCCATTTTACATAGAGGGGAGGCACCGATGCCGTTTCTTGCACACAGGCTAAAATGTCTAGTTACGGCACTGTTGCTACTGTAAGTATCCATTTCCCTGGCCCTGAGCAGGTCCCCCGCACCAGATCCTCTCCAGGGGTGAGGGGGTGGACTTGGATGGGATGAGGGGGGGCAAAGCATTTTGTCACACCTGGGCCCACCGCTCGCTAGTTCTGCCACTGGTAACAACCACCAGGTCCTGTCATATTTCAAACACAGCTAGTTAGGAGCAGATTGGCTGGTACTTTATCTCTCTCCACTGTATTTTTCACCAAGGCTTCGTAATTAGAGCCAAATCACTAATCCTAATTTTGTTACAGAAAACTAATGGGCAACTGGGGAAAGTTTGCATGCAGACTGAATAGACATGTCATGCAGGGGATGCAGTTTATACTTTATACAGTAGAAATCTGATGGAAATGAATATTTTCTCTCACTGATTCCCAGCAAGGGGGTATTATTTGTCATACACGAACAAGTAATCCTACAGATTCAACAGAAAGTGTCTCTATAGCTTACTGTATATACTGTACTCTATATATTGGGTTTATTGAACATTTTTACATACACCTTCTCTTTAAGATGTGATATTTGTATTTAACAATAGTAATATATATATATATATATATATATATATATATATATATTAGAAATGTGCACCGGACATTTTTCGGGTTTTGTGTTTTGGTTTTGAATTCGGTTCCGCGGCCGTGTTTTGGATTCGGGCGCATTTTGGCAAAACCTCCCTGAAAATTTTTTGTTGGATTCGGGTGTGTTTTGGATTCGGGTGTTTTTTTCAAAAACCCCTCAAAAAAAGCTTAAATCATAGAATTTGGGGGTAATTTTGATCCTATATTATTATTAACCTCAATAACTACAATTTCCACTCATTTCCAGTCTATTCTGAACACCTCACACCTCACAATACTATTTTTAATGCTAAAATTTGCACAGAGGTCGCTGGATGACTAAGCAAAGCGACCCAAGTGGCCGGCACAAACACCTGGCCCATCTAGGAGTGGCACTGCAGTGTCAGACAGGATGGCACCTAAAAAAATAGTCCCCAAACAGCACATGATGCAAAGAAAAGAGTAAAAGAGGTGCACTGTGGTCACTGGACGGCTAAACTAAGCGACACAAACACCTCAACATCACAGGAATTATTCGTTCTAATCAATGGTATTATTGGTCCAAATCACTGGAAGAAAATGACAAAATCACTGGAATTATTTGTTCTAATCAATGGTATTATTGGTCCAAATCACTGGAAGAAAATGACAAAATCACTGGAATAATTCGTTCTAATCAATATTATTATCGGTCCAAATCACTGGAAGAAAATGACAAAATCACTGGAATTATTAGTTCTAATCAATGGTATTATTGGTCCAAATCACTGGAAGAAAATGACAAAATCACTGGAATTATTAGTTCTAATCAATGGTGTTATTGGTCCAAATCACTGGAAGAAAATGACAAAATCACTGAAATTATTCGTTCTAATCAATGGTATTATTGGTCAAAATCACTGGAATTATTCGTTCTAATCAATGGTATTATTGGTCAAAATCACTGGAAGAAAATGACCAAATCACTGGAATTATTTGTTCTAATCAATATTATTATTTGTTCAAATCACTGGAAGAAAATGACAAAATCACTGGAATTATTGGTTCTAATCAATGGTATTATTGGTCCAAATCACTGGAAGAAAATGACAAAATCACTGGAATTATTCATTCTAATCAATGGTGTTATTGGTCCAAATCACTGGAAGAAAATGACAAAATCACTGGAATTATTTGTTCTAATCAATATTATTATTGGTCCAAATCACTGGAAGAAAATGACAAAATCACTAGAATTATTCGTTCTAATCAATGGTATTATTGGTCCAAATCACTGAAAGAAAATGACAAAATCACTGGAATTATTCGTTCTAATCAATGGTATTATTGGTCCAAATCACTGGAATTATTTGTTCTAATCAATGGTATTATTGGTCCAAATCACTGGAAGAAAATGACAAAATCACTGGAATTATTTGTTCTAATCAATGGTGTTATTGGTCCAAATCACTGGAAGAAAATGACAAAATCACTGGAATTATTCGTTCTAATCAATGGTATTATTGGTCCAAATCACTGGAAGAAAATGACAAAATCACTGGAATTATTCATTCTAATCAATGGTGTTATTGGTCCAAATCACTGGAAGAAAATGACAAAATCACTGGAATTATTCGTTCTAATCAATGGTATTATTGGTCCAAGTCACTGGAATTATTTGTTCTAATCAATGGCATTATTGGTCCAAATCACTGGAAGAAAATGGAATGGATGGATACTTGCAGTGACACAGAGCTGCAAGATACAGCAATGGCCTACTGTACACAACTATATACTGTTGGGTCACCAAAATGCTGCACTGTAATACTATATATACTGCTCACAAAAATGCCGCACAGATATGGAATGGATACTTGCAGTGACACAGAGCTGCAAGATACAGCAATGGCCTACTGTACAACTATATACTGTTAGTCCCCAAAATGCTGCACTGTAATACTATATATATATACTGCTCACAAAAATGCCGCACATATATGGAATGGATACTTGCAGTGACACAGAGCTGCAAGAAACAGCAATGGCCTACTGTACAACTATATACTGTTAGTCACCAAAATGCTGCACTGTAATACTATATATATATACTGCTCACAAAAATGCAGCACAGATATGGAATGGATTCTTGCAGTGACACAGAGCTGCAAGATACAGCAATGGCCTACTGTACTGTACTACTATAATTATTATATAGATGACAGGTATAAAGTTACATTGTGGGGGAATCCAGTATACGTTCTGTCACCAGGTACCAGTGAATGACCACATCATGTATATAGGTGACAGACAGGGCCGCCATCAAGGGGGTGCCCTGGGTACAGTTGTCCCGGGCCCGGCCACTCTAACAGAGAGTGGAGGGCCCGGGCTGCTCGTACTGCCCGCCGCCGATATGACTGTCCGAGGCCGCTGCTGCTACTACTGTTTGCATCGGCAGTATTACCTGAAGCCGCCGATGCCGGTAATCTTAAATACCCGGCGCCACTTCTCCTGTCATCTCTGGCCCTCGGGCTGCTCCCCGCCCCCCTCCGGAGCAGTACAAGAAGTCAGGCTAAGAAGCCCCAGCAGCAGCGTCCAGAGCTGCAAGGAAGTGACTGAGAAGCTGGTGCAGTACCTGCGCTCCCTGTGGAACGTGGAGTACACCTAGCACAGCGGCAAGTTCAAGGTGAGAGATCAGGGCTGTCCCGATATTTTTGCAGGGGTGTTATTGCTCTGACACAGGGACCCTGTGGAACTACATATCCCAGGATGGACCTTGCCAACTTCTTCGCTATGCTACAGCAGGGCCGAAACTAGGGGGGGGGGAAGGGGGGCAGGCGACCTGGGCGCCGGATTGGAGGGGGCGCCGAGACCCCCTAACACCCTCTCCCTATGCGCCAGTGCCGTTTCTTGCGGCAGGCGAGCCGTGCAACCGCACGGGGCGCCCGCCGCGGCACTTCTTTGTACTTTGAAACCCCCTTCTCACTCCTCCCGAGTGCCCAGCTCGGGGGGGCGGGGTTTCGTGGAATGACGCGATTGCATCGTGACGTCACGACGCAAACGCGTCATTCCATGAAACCCCGCCCCCCGAGCTGGGCACTCGGGAGGAGGGAGAAGGGGGAGCCGCGCAGACGAGGAGGGAGAGGCGGCTGAAGAGCGGCGAGAATGTAAGTCAGCCCCTCTCCCTCCCTCTCTCTCTCTCTCTCTCCCTCCCTCTCCCCACCACCTGCCGGAATGTGTAAAATGGGGACCTGTCTGTCGCAATGTGTAAGATGGGGACACTTTTTCCTGCCGCAATGTGTAAAATGGGGACACTTTTTCCTGCCGCAATGTGTAAAATGGGGACACTTTTTCCTGCCGCAATGTGTAAAATAGGGACACTTGCCTGTCGTACTGTGTAAAATGGGGACACGTGCCTGCCGCAATGTATAAAATGGGGACACTTTTTCCTGCCGCAATGTGTAAAATGGGGTCACCTGTCTGCCGCAATGTGTAAAATGGGGACACTTGCCTGTCGTACTGTGTAAAATGGGGACACTTTTTCCTGGATATGAAATTTATGTTAGAAAAGGCAATTTTTCAGGTAAAAAAGTTCTGAAAGAGATATATATATATATATATATATAATATTTTTATTCATTTTTTTTTTTTTTTGGGGGGGGGGGGGGGGGGTGTCAAATGACTACCTTGCCCCGGGTGACAAAAATCCTAGTTTCGGCCCTGGCTACAGCACTGCAAAATGGGCAAGATTACTATAATACACTCAGATTACTATTAAAGTGGACCTAATGAGGCAGCAATGGGGGGGGACCATCACATTATAGAGTAAATAGTGCCAATAAAAACACATACTTACAACACCAAAATCTAAAATAAATAAAATAAATAATAATAATAATAATACAATTTCCACAGCTGTCAGCCGATATATTCTACATCCCGCATAGTGAGCTGTTGATTACTGCTGTTGTTACTGTGTATGCGCCTGTAGTGCTGTGCAGAATTAGCTGGGATGCCTAGAAAGAGCTGCGTGCTAGGACAGCTGGTTATCCTAGTGGAGCTCGCGCTGGGAATGAGGCTTAGGGATGCTTGGGTAGCGCAGGTGCAGTGCACTGGAATGCATGCTGGGGGTCTGGCCAGACAGGTGTTGCGAATTTCTGTTTGATGGGTCAAAGTTTATGAGGCAGTAGATGAGGCAGGGCTGGGGTATACAGATGTAGCCATGCTCATAGTGACTTCATCGCAGCAGTACGTGCACGCTGGGCTCACCTAGTCGCACCCGCGCCTTGTTACAGCAATTGCCACTCATTACATTCCTAATGGGCGCGGGAATGACTAAGACACACGCGCACACGCCGGGCATACATGTGGTCGTGCCAATCGAGGTGCATTCACGCCTAGATGTAGTCATGATGAGCGTGGCTACATCTGTAGGTGTGAGAGGTAGGTGGCTGTGGTATATATGTGCGTAAGAGGGAGGTGGTTGGGGCAGGTATACGTGTGTGAGAGGGTGGTGGCTGGGGTATGTGTGAGTGGTGCAGCTGCTATTTGGGGATTTACTGTATGTATCATACTGATGTGACTGAGGTAGGGCTGGGGTATCATATAATTTATAATAGATTGACATGTTTTAATAACACCCAAACCCACAGCCAAAACTTTGAATTTTTTTGAAAAAAAAACAACAAGATTTATGCACCAATTAATGCCCAACCCCACTGTAGCTCCACCCACATTATCCACAGCTCCACCCCCAGGGGGGCCCTGTCTATTTTGTCAGTCCCGGGCCCCACAATTTCTAGTGGCAGCCCTGGTGACAGATATAATGTTACGTTGTGGGGGAATCCAGTATACGTTCTGTCACCAAGTACCAGTGAATGACCACATCATGTATATAGGTGACAGATATAAAGTTACATTGTGGGGGAATCCAGTATACGTTCTGTCACCAGGTACCAGTGAATGACCACATCATGTATTTAGGTGACAGTTATAATGTTACATTGTGGGGGAATCCAGTATACGTTCTGTCACCAGGTACCAGTGAATGACCACATCATGTATATAGGTGACAGTTATAATGTTACATTGTGGGGGAATCCAGTATATGTTCTGTCACCAGGTACCAGTGAATGACCACATCATGTATATAGGTGACAGTTATAATGTTACATTGTGGGGGAATCCAGTATACGTTCTGTCACCAGGTACAAGTGAATGACCACATCATGTATATAGGTGACAGATATAAAGTTACATTGTGGGGGAATCCAGTATACGTTCTGTCACCAGGTACCAGTGAATGACCACATCATGTATATAGGTGAGGTGACAGATATAAAGTTACATTGTGGGGGAATCCAGTATATGTTCTGTCACCAGGTACCAGTGAATGACCACATCATGTATATAGGTGACAGATATAACGTTACATTGTGGGGGAATCCAGTATACGTTCTGTCTCCAGGTACCAGTGATTGACCACATCATGTATATAGGCAGAGGCAGAACTCTGGGAGGCAACGGAGTCAGCTGCCGCCGGGCTCCTGCTTTGAAGGGGGGCTCCTCTCCTCCTGTTCTGTGTGTTCAGCAACATATCTCAATTAAGTTAATTGACAGCAGCCGGTACTTCTTCCGTAGCTGACTTCCCCACTAGTCACTACGCCTTACAAATCACACCCTCTTTATTATAGATACACGGGAAGCAGATACCTTACTGATGAAGCAATTTGCTCCTATAAAGGAAGCATGAGAATTCTAACTATATGAAGTTATTTCTCTGACAATTACAAGTAACTTCATATAGTTAGGGGGAGATTCAATTCTTTTCACCCCTTTTCACACCCATTCTGTTTCTGCCCTCAGGGGCGTGGTATCATTATTTCAGCTTGCTACCTCCAGAGTAGGGAGGCACCCAACCCTTTACACAGCTAAACCTGATCAATATGCGCAATAACGGAGATCATTTTAGAAGGAAATTGGGCGTGATATGTCATTTGAATCTCACCCTTAGAATGCTCATACTTCTTATGCAACAGCAGATATCTCCATCAGTAAGATGCATGCTTCAGTGTAATAGGTTGTAGGTTCTAATCGTGGATATGACACTTGCAAATTAATTGTCAGAGAAATAATCAGCATTGGGAGGGACTGAGCAGATCTATGTAGTGTGTGGCTGGACCCCTACGTAGATCTGCCTAGTTGCAAAGGTTTTGTAGTAGCTTCATATAGTTAGAATCTGCAGGCTTACTATGTAGGAGCAAATGATATACATGGGGGGGGGGGGGGCACCAATATTTTTCTTGCCTTCGGGCAACTGGGACAAACTTACGCCACTGTATATAGGTGACAGATAAAAAGTTACATTGTGGGGGAATCCAGTATACGTTCTGTCACCAGGTACCAGTGAATGACCACATCATGTATATAGGTGACAGATATAAAGTTACATTGTGGGGGAATCCAGTATACGTTCTGTCACCAGGTACCAGTGAATGACCACATCATGTATATAGGTGACAGATATAAAGTTACATTGTGGGGGAATCCAGTATACGTTCTGTCACCAGGTACCAGTGAATGACCACATCATGTATATAGGTGACAGATATAAAGTTACATTGTGGGGGAATCCAGTATACGTTCTGTCACCAGGTACCAGTGAATGACCACATCATGTATATAGGTGACAGATATAAAGTTACATTGTGGGGGAATCCAGTATACGTTCTGTCACCAGGTACCAGTGAATGACCACATCATGTATATAGGTGACAGATATAAAGTTACATTGTGGGGGAATCCAGTATACGTTCTGTCACCAGGTACCAGTGAATGACCACATCATGTATATAGGTGACAGATATAAAGTTACATTGTGGGGGAATCCAGTATACGTTCTGTCACCAGGTACCAGTGAATGACCACATCATGTATATAGGTGACAGATATAAAGTTACATTGTGGGGGAATCCAGTATACGTTCTTACACCAGGTACCAGTGAATGACCACATCATGTATATAGGTGACAGATATAAAGTTACATTGTGGGGGAATCCAGTATACGTTCTGTCACCAGGTACCAGTGAATGACCACATCATGTATATAGGTGACAGATATAAAGTTACATTGTGGGGGAATCCAGTATACGTACTTACACCAGGTACCAGTGAATGACCACATTATGTATATAGGTGACAGATATAAAGTTACATTGTGAGGGAATCCAGTATACATTCTGTCACCAGGTACCAGTGAATGACCACATCATGTATATAGGTGACAGATATAATGTTACATTGTGGGGGAATCCAGTATACGTTCTGTCACCAGGTACCAGTGAATGACCACATCATGTATATAGGTGACAGACAGGGCCGCCATCAAGGGGGTGCCCTGGGTACAGTTGTCCCGGGCCCGGCCACTCTCGTACTACCCGCCGCCGATATGACTGTCTGAGGCCGCTGCTGCTACTACTGTTTGCATCGGCAGTATTACCTGAAGCCGCCGATGCCGGTAATCTTAAATACCCGGCGCCACTTCTCCTGTCATCTCTGGCCCTCGGGCTGCTCCCCGCCCCCCTCCGGAGCAGTACAAGAAGTCAGGCTAAGAGGCCCCAGCAGCAGCGTCCAGAGCTGCAAGGAAGTGACTGAGAAGCTGGTGCAGTACCTGCGCTCCCTGTGGAACGTGGAGTACACCCCAGCACAGCGGCAAGTTCAAGGTGAGAGATCAGGGCTGTCCCGATATTTTTGCAGGGGTGTTATTGCTCTGACACAGGGACCCTGTGGGACTACATATCCCAGGATGGACCTTGCCAACTTCTTCGCTATGCTGCAGCACTGCAAAATGGGCAAGATTACTATAATACACTCAGATTACTATTAAAGTGGACCTAATGAGGCAGCAATGGGGGGGACCATCACATTATAGAGTACATAGTGCCAATAAAAACACATACTTACAACACCAAAATCTAAAATAAATAAAATAAATAATAATAATAATAATACAATTTCCACAGCTGTCAGCCGATATATTCTACATCCCGCATAGTGAGCTGTTGATTACTGCTGTTGTTACTGTGTATGCGCCTGTAGTGCTGTGCAGAATTAGCTGGGATGCCTAGAAAGAGCTGTGTGTTAGGACAGCTGGTTATCCTAGTGGAGCTCGCGCTGGGAATGAGGCTTAGGGATGCTTGGGTAGCGCAGGTGCAGTGCACTGGAATGCATGCTGGGGGTCTGGCCAGACAGGTGTTGCGAATTTCTGTTTGATGGGTCAAAGTTTATGAGGCAGTAGATGAGGCAGGGCTGGGGTATACAGATGTAGCCATGCTCATAGTGACTTCATCGCAGCAGTACGTGCACGCTGGGCTCACCTAGTCGCACCCGCGCCTTGTTACAGCAATTGCCACTCATTACATTCCTAATGGGCGCGGGAATGACTAAGACACACGCGCACACGCCGGGCATACATGTGGTCGTGCCAATCGAGGTGCATTCACGCCTAGATGTAGTCATGATGAGCGTGGCTACATCTGTAGGTGTGAGAGGTAGGTGGCTGTGGTATATATGTGCGTAAGAGGGAGGTGGTTGGGGCAGGTATACGTGTGTGAGAGGGTGGTGGCTGGGGTATGTGTGAGTGGTGCAGCTGCTATTTGGGGATTTACTGTATGTATCATACTGATGTGACTGAGGTAGGGCTGGGGTATCATATAATTTATAATAGATTGACATGTTTTAATAACACCCAAACCCACACCCAAAACTTTGAATTTTTTTGAAAAAAAACAACAAGATTTATGCACCAATTAATGCCCAACCCCCACTGTAGCTCCACCCACATTATCCACAGCTCCACCCCCAGGGGGGCCCTGTCTATTTTGTCAGTCCCGGGCCCCACAATTTCTAGTGGCAGCCCTGGTGACAGATATAATGTTACGTTGTGGGGGAATCCAGTATACGTTCTGTCACCAAGTACCAGTGAATGACCACATCATGTATATAGGTGACAGATATAAAGTTACATTGTGGGGGAATCCAGTATATGTTCTGTCACCAGGTACCAGTGAAGGACCACATCATGTATATAGGTGACAGATATCATGTTATGTTGTGGGGGAATCCAGTATACGTTCTGTCACCAAGTACCAGTGAATGACCACATCATGTATATAGGTGACAGATATAAAGTTACATTGTGGGGGAATCCAGTATACGTTCTGTCACCGGGTACCAGTGAATGACCACATCATGTATTTAGGTGACAGTTATAATGTTACATTGTGGGGGAATCCAGTATTCGTTCTGTCACCAGGTACCAGTGAATGACCACATCATGTATATAGGTGACGGATATAAAGTTACATTGTGGGGGAATCCAGTATACGTTCTGTCACCAGGTACCAGTGAATGACCACATTATGTATATAGGTGACAGATATAAAGTTACATTGTGGGGGAATCCAGTATACGTTCTGTCACCAGGTACCAGTGAATGACCACATCATGTATATAGGTGACAGATATAAAGTTACATTGTGGGGGAATCCAGTATACGTTCTGTCACCAGGTACCAGTGAATGACCACATCATGTATATAGGTGACAGATATAAAGTTACATTGTGGGGGAATCCAGTATACGTTCTGTCACCAGGTACCAGTGAATGACCACATCATGTATATAGGTGAGGTGACAGATATAAAGTTACATTGTGGGGGAATCCAGTATACGTTCTGTCACCAGGTACCAGTGAATGACCACATCATGTATATAGGTGACAGATATAACGTTACATTGTGGGGGAATCCAGTATACGTTCTGTCACCAGGTACCAGTGAATGACCACATCATGTATATAGGCAGAGGCAGAACTCTGGGAGGCAACGGAGTCAGCTGCCGCCGGGCTCCTGCTTTGAAGGGGGGCTCCTCTCCTCCTGTTCTGTGTGTTCAGCAACATTAATCAATTAAGTTAATTGACAGCAGCCGATACTTCTTCCGTAGCTGACTTCCCCACTAGTCACTACGCCTTACAAATCACACCCTCTTTATTATAGATACACGGGAAGCAGATACCTTACTGATGAAGCAATTTGCTCCTATAAAGGAAGCATGAGAATTCTAACTATATGAAGTTATTTCTCTGACAATTACAAGTAACTTCATATAGTTAGGGGGAGACTCAATTCTTTTCACCCCTTTTCACAACCATTCTGTTTCTGCCCTCAGGGGCGTGATATCATTATTTCAGCTTGCTACCTCCAGAGTAGGGAGGCACCCAACCCTTTACACAGCTAAACCTGATCACTATGGGCGCAATATGCGCAATAACGGAGATCATTTTAGAAGGAAATTGGGCGTGATATGTCATTTGAATCTCACCCTTAGAATGCTCATACTTCTTATGCAACAGCAGATATCTCCATCAGTAAGATGCATGCTTCAGTGTAATAGGTTGTAGGTTCTAATCGTGGATATGACACTTGCAAATTAATTGTCAGAGAAATAATCAGCATTGGGAGGGACTGAGCAGATCTATGTAGTGTGTGGCTGGACCCCTACGTAGATCTGCCTAGTTGCAAAGGTTTTGTAGTAGCTTCATATAGTTAGAATCTGCAGGCTTACTATGTAGGAGCAAATGATATACATGGGGGGGGGGGCACCAATATTTTTCTTGCCTTCGGGCAACTGGGACAAACTTACGCCACTGTATATAGGTGACAGATATAAAGTTACATTGTGAGGGAATCCAGTATACGTTCTGTCACCAGGTACCAGTGAATGACCACATCATGTATATAGGTGACAGATATAAAGTTACATTGTGAGGGAATCCAGTATACGTTCTGTCACCAGGTACCAGTGAATGACCACATCATGTATATAGGTGACAGATATAAAGTTACATTGTGGGGGAATCCAGTATACGTTCTGTCACCAGGTACCAGTGAATGACCACATCATGTATATAGGTGACAGATATAAAGTTACATTGTGGGGGAATCCAGTATACGTTCAGTCACCAGGTACCAGTGAATGACCACATCATGTATATAGGTGACAGATATAAAGTTACATTGTGGGGGAATCCAGTATACGTTCTGTCACCAGGTACCAGTGAATGACCACATCATGTATATAGGTGACAGATATAAAGTTACATTGTGGGGGAATCCAGTATACGTTCTGTCACCAGGTACCAGTGAATGACCACATCATGTATATAGGTGACAGATATAAAGTTACATTGTGGGGGAATCCAGTATACGTTCTGTCACCAGGTACCAGTGAATGACCACATCATGTATATAGATGACAGATATAATGTTACATTGTGGGGGAATCCAGTACACGTTCTGTCACCAGGTACCAGTGAATGACCACATCATGTATATAGGTGACAGATATAATGTTACATTGTGGGGGAATCCAGTATACGTTCTGTCACCAGGTACCAGTGAATGGCCACATCATGTATATAGATGACAGATATAATGTTACATTGTGGGGGAATCCAGTATACGTTCTTACACCAGGTACCAGTGAATGACCACATCATGTATATAGGTGACAGATATAAAGTTACATTGTGAGGGAATCCAGTATACGTTCTGTCACCAGGTACCTGTGAATGACCACATCATGTATATAGGTGACAGATATAATGTTACATTGTGGGGGAATCCAGTATACGTTCTGTCACCAGGTACCAGTGAATGGCCACATCATGTATATACTTATACTGGTGGTCCCCAGTCCCCACAATGCAGCACACTGATCAGATATTTGCAGCACACTGAGCACAGATATGGAGCGTTTTCAGGCAGAGAACTTAGAAATTTTCAGCACACTGAGCACAGGTATGGAGCGTTTTCAGGCAGAGAACGTAGATATTTTCAGCACACTGAGCACAGATTATTTGCAGCACACTGAGCACAGATATTTGCAGCACACTGAGCACAGATTATGGAGCTTTTCAGGGGTGAGAACGCTGCCACGTCCTCTGCGTTCAATCTCCAATGCACGAGTGAAAATGGCGGCGACGCGCGGCTCCTTATATAGAATACGAATCTCGCGAGAATCCGACAGCGGGATGATGACGTTCGGGCACGTTCTGGTTAACCGAGTAAGGCGGGAAGATTCGAGTCTGCCTCGGAACCGTGTAAAATGGGTGAAGTTTGGGGGGGTTCGGATCCCGAGGAACCGAACCCGCTCATCCCTAACATATGTATATATATATAGAAGGTACGGTTCTATGGTTAGGATTACTTCTCCTGTCCTTGTAGCAAAAGAACTAGGCGGCACTCCGGGGTTTTGAAAAGGTAAACAAACGTGTATTGGTCACAGCAAATAAATGAAACAAGCATAGTGGTTACACCGACGTTTCAACGCCCTGACGGCGTTTTCCTCAAGGTGCTATGCTGCAAGTGAAACACACCAAACAAAACACACACTGGCAAGTGACATACCTTAAATAGGTGCTTGAAGTAGTGTAAGACAACCTCCTCCTCCCCCATGCTGGCATCTCCCTGGATCCGGAAGCCGCCGTCCGCAGCAGTTTACTTTTAATAAGGAATAGGAATTTTTTTGATAATACTAATTAGTTATTTCATCATGCTTGGTAGCCCTTAATTATTCTTTGTTTTTAACCTGTATAATAATTTGTTTGCACATTTGCACTTTCAGTATCAGCGAGTTTAGCGCATTTACTTCACTTGCTTAAAGCATATGATTGTTTATTTTCAGCCTCCTGCCCTCCACTAGGTTACGGCATCCCCGATAACGGGTAGTGAGCAGAAGCCGGGCAGAGAGGAAACACGGGGCGGGTGATGTCATCGCGCCTGCGGCCGTGACCGGAAGTGCCACGGACGGCGGCGTCCGGATCCAGGGAGACGCCAGCATGGGGGAGGAGGAGGTTGTCTTACACTACTTCAAGCACCTATTTAAGGTATGTCACTTGCCAGTGTGTGTTTTGTTTTGTTTGGTGTGTTTCCACTGATATTCTTTGTATATGACGCTTTGAACATTTAGCTTGATCTTACCTGCTCAACGGTCTAGGTTCATTCTTCGTATTTGCCATTTAAGACGCACCCCTGATGAAGTCTAGCTAATGGACGAAACTCGTTGGGTTACCGTTTTATTCTTGATGTTATCTCCGAATATCTAATGAGGAGGAACAAGAATACAACAGAAAATTGCCTATATTATTCTTCCACATCCCAATGTTGGATCAATATAGGAGATACTACATCTTAATGCTTTTGTAATAATGATAGACACATAATATGTTATTGTATTTTTTATAAATTTTTATGAAAGAACAGTCCATGTTTTTGATATTGGAACAATATTGTTTGTGAAACCTCTTGAAGGCTATCTTTAGTATTAAGGGTTGTTTCAATCCCTGGGCACCATTTTCCTTTCTTTTAGATTGCATTCTATCTTCAGTTCCTCCTAACAAGGAACTTAGTGATACTAGGCAGCCCATCTAAGAAAGCATTTAACAATATTACGTTATTCTTTAATATAACAGCGCAGAGGGAGAGTTTTTTTGTTTGGTATATATATATATAAAATATATATATATATATATATATATATATATATATATATACAGGGTGATTCAAAAGTCACAGTACACCCTTTTGTTTCAAAAACTGTGCAGGAAATGGGAAAACTGAATACTCCAGTAAAGTAGGGGTGAAGTGGGCTATCTTTTAGGGTATGTACCGAACATGGGCGCCATCTTCAATCTAAGTCAGTTTCTTCAAATGGAAAGGGGGTCGTGTAACATGTCAAACAACATCAGAATTTGCTGAAAAGTTTATTGCTGCAAAATATATTTGAAATACTAGTTATGGTTCAAAAGTTACAACACTTTTTTTGCTGCAGGTAACTGAAGATGGCTTTGACAAAAGAGGAGAGAATTGAGGTAATTTTGATGTCTGGCGAATGTAGTTTCCATGTCATAGCTGCAGATTTTAACACCCGGCACCCAGAAAGACTAATTCCACATAACACTGTCAAGTGCCTAATTTCCAAATTTCGAGAAACCTGGACTGTGGCTGACAAGTCACGGAGTAGTCGTCCAAAAAGTACTAATGATGAGACAACCTCAACAATGGTTTTGGCATCCTTCGTGAAGAGCCCACAACGCAGCACATGACGTTTGTCAGCAGAATGTGGAATCAGCCAGTCATCGATCATACGAATCCTTCATGCCCATCGATGGCATCCATTCAAGATCCAGCTACTCCAGTACCTAGCAGAGGATGAACCAGACAGATGTATGCAGTTTTGCATGTGGGCCTTAGAGCAACATCAACAGGATCCTTCTTTTGCACAAGGCCTCTTGTTCTGTGATGAGGCAAACTTTATTTTCTGGTGAAGTTAACCGTCACAACCACAGGTACTGTAATGACCAGAATCTACACTGGATGGAATCTTCCAAGGTTGTTGGTAAGGTAAAGGTTATGGGATATGGGGTACCCGTGTAATTAGACCCATTTTAATTGACCAGAACCTAAATGCACAATGCTACCTCAAAATGCTGCAAGAAGTGGTGTTCCACTCAGTTCTGAATGAAGATGGCAGCTTCCCCTGTTACTTTCAACAGGATGGGGCTACACCATACTACGGAGCAGTTGTTCATCAGTGGTTAGATGGTCATTTCCTGGTCATTGGATTGGCCGACGTGGTTCTGTGGAATGGCTACCCAGATCACCTGACCTCACTCCACTTGATTTATATCTGTGGGGTCATTTAAAGCAACTCGTGTATGCGGAGAAAAATAAGAAACAGACATCATCTCCAGCAACGCATTGAGGAAGCATGTGCCAGCATTTCTTCGGAAATCCTTCAGCGAGTGCATGCGGTTGGATCCAGCACCTTTGAATTTGTGTTGACCAAGAAGGACAACATGTTGAACACATTCAATTACTGTCCTTTATGGAGAACAGTTCAGCCTGTAATTCCAACAAAAAAAGTGTTGTCACTTTTGAACCATAACTGCATTTTCAGATCTGTTTGCAGCAATAAACTTTTCAGCAAATTCTGATGCTGTTTGACATGTTTGACATGTTAGACAACCCCTCTCCATTTGAAAAAACTGACTTAGATTCAAGATGGCCAATTTCAAGATGGCGCCCATATTCCGTACATACCCATACCTTACTGGAGAATTCAGTTTTCCCTTTTCCTGTACAGACTTTTGAATCACCCTGTATGATAAGCATTTATGGTTTGAACTGTGTTATAATTAAAGTCAATGATATTGGTTCTGTGGTACCAGAAGGGTTTGTATCATCATGTCCCCTACATCAGATAGTATACTGTACATTACATATAATTAGAGATGTGCATCGGGCATTTTTTGTGTTTTGGTTTTGGATTCGGTTCCACGGTCGTGTTTTGGATTCGGACGCGTTTTGGCAAAACCTCCCTTAAGAATTTTTGTCGGATTCGGGTGTGTTTTGGATTAAGGTGTTTTTTTACAAAAACCCCTCAAAAACAGCTTAAATCATAGAATTTGGGGGTAATTTTGATCCTATAGTATTAACCTCAATAATCATAATTTCCACTCATTTCCAGTCTATTCTGAACACCTCACACCTCACAATATTATTTTTAGTCCTAAAATTTGCACCGAGGTCGCTGGATGACTAAGCTAAGAGAACCAAGTGGGCAGCACAAACACCTGCCCCATCTAGGAGTGGCACTACAGTGTCAGACAGGATGTCACTTAAAAAAATAGTCCCCAAACAGTACATGATGCAAAGATAAATTAAAGAAAAAAGAGGTGCAAGATGGAATTGTCCTTGGGCCCTCCCACCCACCCTTATGTTGTATAAACAGGACAGGCACACTTTAACAAACCCATCATTTCAGCGACTGGGTCTGCCACACGACTGTGGCTGAAATGATTAATTGGTTTGGGCCCCCACCAAAAAAGAAGCAATTAATCTCTCCTTGCACAAACTGGCTCTACAGAGGCAAGATGTCCACCTCCTCCTCATCGTCCGATTCCTCACCCCTTTCACTGTCTACATCCCCCTCCTCACAGAGTATTAATTCGTCCCTACTGGAATCCACCATCACATGTCCCTGTGTACTTTCTGGAGGCAATTGCTGGTAAATGTCTCCAAGGAGGAATTGATTATAATTCATTTTGATGAACATCATCTTCTCCACATTTTCTGGAAGTAACCTCCTACGCCGATCGCTGACAAGGTTACCGGCTGCACTAAACACTCTTTCGGATTACACACTGGAGGGGGAGCAACTTGGGTAAATAACGCCAGTTTGTGCAAGGGCCTCCAAATTGCCTCTTTTTCCTGCCAGTATACGTACGGACTGTCTGACATGCCTACTTGGATGCTGTCACTCATATAATCCTCCACCATTCTTTCAATGGTGACAGAATCATATGCAGTGACAGTAGACGACATGTCAGTAATCGTTGGCAGGTCCTTCAGTCCGGACCAGATGTCAGCTATCGCTCCTGACTGCCCTGCATCACCGCCAGCGGGTGGTTTTGGAAATGTTATCCTTTTCCTGGCAGCTCCAGTGGTGGGAGAAAATGAAGGAGGTGCTGTTGGCGGGTCACGTTCCGCTTACTTGACAAGTGTCTCACCAGCAGGTCTTTGAACATCTGCAGACTTGTGTCTGCCGGAAAGAAAGATACAATGAAGGCTTTAAACCTAGGATCAAGCACGGTGGCCAAAATGTAGTGCTCTGATTTCAACAAATTGACCACCCGTGAATCCTGATTAAGTGAATGAAGGGCTCCATCCACAAGTCCCACATGCCTAGCGGAATCGCTCCATTTTAGCTCCTCCTTCAATCTCTCCAGCTGCTTCTGTGAAAGCCTGATGAGGGGAATGACCTGACTTAGGCTGGCAGTGTCTGAACTGACTTCACGTGTGGCAAGTTCAAAGGGTTGGAGAACCTTGCACAATGTTAAAATCATTCTCCACTGCGTTTGAGTCAGGTGCATTCCCCCTCCTTTGCCTATATCGTAGGCAGATGTATAGGCTTGAATGGCCTTTTGTTGCTCCTCCATCCTCTGAAGTATATAGAGGGTTGAATTCCACCTCGTTACCACCTCTTGCTTAGGGTTGAATTCCACCTCGTTACCACCTCTTGCTTCAGCTGATGGCAGGTCATGTTCAGGAGTGTTTGCTGGTGCTCCA
The DNA here is from genome assembly GCF_028390025.1 of Pseudophryne corroboree. Lineage (NCBI taxonomy): Eukaryota > Metazoa > Chordata > Amphibia > Anura > Myobatrachidae > Pseudophryne > Pseudophryne corroboree. Next base: position 528,154,985 of record NC_086446.1, on the reverse strand, counting down.
GTCTTCGGCACGCGGTGGCTGAATGCCGAAAGTGGCCCGCAATTCTTCGGGCCACCGACAGCATCTCCTGCATGTCCCTGTCGTTTTTTTTTAAATACTGCACCACCAAATTCATTGTATGTGCAAAACATGGGACGTGCTGGAATTTGCCCACATGTAATGCACGCACAATATTGGTGGCATTGTCCGATGTCACAAATCCCCAGGAGAGTCCAACTGGGGTAAGCCAATCTGCGATGATGTTCCTCAGTTTCCGTAAGAGGTTGTCAGCTGCAGGGACGTGCAGTCAGGGGAGGCAGGGGAGGCAGAGCCTCACCTGTCATATTCAGATCTAATGTTTAGAATAATACAAAGTAGATATTTATAACACAGATTCTGTGTTATAATATCATCCTTGCATACATCATTTTCATTGTAAAAACTTACTAATTCGATATGAGAGGCGGCGACGAGCTTTGCCTCTCCTTTGACAATCTGAGACTGTCTGGAGCACGGGGCGGGGCCACGGCGCCGGCTGCAATACTGCGCTGGGAAAAAGGATCAGTGGAGGCAGCTATCACATGTGCCTCACTGAGGGGGCCGTGCCTAGAGCTGATTGTGAGGGAGGTGTTGGGGAGGGGAGAGGTGTAACACACGGCTGCCTGCCCCTCCTGATTGGATGCCTGACTACGGCGCATTGTGTAGGGGAGTGGAAGTAACTTTGTCCACCTCTGCTGCCTGTATGACACAAGCGGCCTCCTGCTGCTGTGTACTGTATGCTGAGTTGGGCTCTGGTGACTGGGAGCCGGCGGTCATCCTCCATGGAGGATTCCGATGGCCGCTGGTCTCTCTGTGACTGAACCCATGTCTGCTGCTCAGTGGACCTGAGCGGCTCCGCTGCACCCTGCCTGCCATAGCGGATTGCACAGAAAAGTATTAGGTAAGCGGGTGTTAATTATTGGAAATCCAAGGGGACCGAGAAAGCTGCCGAAGGGAACATTGTCCCTGTTTCCAGCACTGCAGCGCACATGTCATTTGCTATCTGTCTGAGCGTAATAGCAGTTGCGCTATCCGGGTGCTATGCTACTCACCAGCAGGAGCAGTCTGGTGTCTCTCTTCTCTTCCCCCATTTCTTGCACAGAGCACTGCAGTCTTGTGCCCCCCCCCCCCCCCACACGCACCACCCCCAAAGTCCCCTCTTCCTCTCCTATCTCTCCTGCTTGGCCACCACCAGTCTATCCCTTCCCCTGCGTTCACCTGAACTCCAAGAAGTCAGCCAGCCTCTACCTATATGGCAAAGGACTGACAGCAGCAGTACGGAGACTGGTTCTGGGGAAGGAAAGTCCACCTCGCCTGAGTCGCGTTCCACACTGCAATGCTGCAGGGAAAGGAAGGCCAACAGGTACAGGAAGATGCTGCCACTGCCAGGGACTGCAGTATATGCGTTATACCCTCGCTCCTGGGATCTGCTGTTGCTGATCTCTGCATGGGAAGGTAAGGAGGACACTAATCTGTCCAGGATCTACTGTACTTTGTGTATTTGTATCACATGTGAATCACTCCAAACCCAGCTTTTAAAATTTACTGTGTGGGTCACCTGGAATCAGTACGAAATCCCGCTGGACGGGATCCCGGTGGTCGAAATACCAACACCGGAATCCCGACCAGCACAATCCCGACAGGGGTGGCGAGCGGAACGCAGCCCCTTGCGGACTTGCTGCGCTCACCACGCTACGGGCACACTAATTTATTCTCCCTCTATGGGTGTCGTGGACACCCACGGAGGGAGAATATGTCGGGATTGTGCCGGTTGGGATTCCGGTGTCGGTATTTTGACCGCCGGGATTCCGTCCGGCGGGATCTTGACCGCATCCCGGTCACCTTGCTGCCTCAGGACCCCCCACCTTCCTTCTCTCTTGTGCACTATCTCTCCTGTTCTCTCTCATTCTATCTTACACCTCTCTTCATGTTTCTCTCTCTATCCCCCTACTCTTTTCTCTTCTCTCTCTCTCTCTCTCTGAGTGAGATGCAGGATGCTTAAATATGTGGCCAAACCTCTGAAAATGCAGTGTCCGGAGGTTTGGCCGCATACCACATATGCACCAAGCCCTGGGGCTTGGATGCGGTGGGCAACCCCATCTTCAGATAGTGTTGCCCAGTAGAAGCCTTTGAACTTCTATTCCACTGCTCCTTCTGAGAGGGATTCAACCGGATCCCTCCCAGCACCCCCCTGCGGCGTGCATCTCTCGAGGCATGAGCAGATAGGACTCCGGAAGTCCTATCATCGCAAAGGACAGCTCTTATAGCAACAGCTGTCCTTCATGATTTTCTTCATGCTTACAGCATTGGTAAATGCAGATAAGCATGCAGAGAGTGGCAGGATGCATCACAAGCAAAATGCAATGCTTGCTGCACCCCGCCCTCTACTGCCCTTCTCTCTCTCTCTATCCCCTTTCTCTCTTCTGTTCTTTCTCTCTCCCCTTTCTCTCTTCTGTTCTCTCTCATTCTCTCCATTCTCTCACCCCTCTCTTCCTGTTCTCTCTCCCTCTCTCTGTTCTCTCAATTGGCGGAATTCAAATGTTTGAAAAGTTGGTTGGGTGTCTGTTTTTTCCTGTCTATTAGATAGGAAAAAAGACACCCAACTGACTTTTCAACCAATTGAATACCCCCCTATATATCTTCCTTCTCTCTTCTGTTCTCTCTCCTCCTCTCCCTCACCCACACCCCCTTTCTCTCTCTATCCCCATTCTCTCTCCTATTTTCTCTCTCTTTTCTATTCTCTCTCTCTGAGCCAGTGGGTGGCCCTCAGTAGTGCAGGTAACCGTCTGTATGTCACAGTGGCGCAGCTTGGGGGGACAGATACATGTGAGTGGGATAGGCAGGGATAATATGATGGGGGCAACAATTCCTTACTTTGCCAGGGGCGTACGGACCCCTAGATATACCCCTGCTGCAGATACCAGCTGCCTTCAGTCTCTGGTCGCCCCTCCAGTATATGACGCACAATACCAGAAAGGTACTTCTGATTAGGTGTGGTGAGAAAACTGGGAAGACTATAAGTACTGTAGATTTTTTTTATTTTTTAAACAGAAGTTGGTATAGTTACTACAGCAAATATGTACAGTAGCTTAAACAATGGAGAAAAGTACTGTGATGATCCATATAGGGCACTTTTGGTAGTAAAGTTCTATAGTATAGTAAATGGGTAGCATGATGGGCTGGGCAGACAGTGGAGGTCCACGATCATCCTTTGCCCCAAGGGCCCAGTTAGCCACCTCTTACACTACAAAATTACAGGATTTATTCATTTCTGCTTGTGTTTAGATATTTCAATGATTTTCAATGATTGCAATGTGCTGTGAGAACCATCTTCACTATCACCCATACTAGATACCATAACGTCACATTTATTTTAACATATCCAAGTATCTTGCAACTCTGACAGATGTATTAAGCCTTGAAAAGTGATAAAGTGGAGAGTGATAAACTACCAACCAACCAGCTTCTGTCATTTTTCAAACACAGCCTGTAACATGACAGTCTTATCACTTTTCACTTAGTACATCTGGCCCTTTGTGTTACAATAAATCTGCATACTAGATGTAGGCCACAATTACAGCTCCAAGCCCTTGCCATAAGGACACACTCTGTTAAATATTGCTCTTGCAAAGTGGTTTGTGTGCAACTGATTCAAGGTGGCCGCTGTAAGCCAAGCGTGGCTCACTGCATCATCTGACCCACCCCCTTGGGCGGGACAATACTAATCAGTGCCTCCCCAGGCACTGACCTCACTGCACGTCACTGGTCAGCTGTGTGCCTCTTATGGAAAGCGGTAATACAAAGCGTAGCCTGCCTAGGTACGAGTTGGCATTTGCGAGATGCTGCTACTGGTGCCGCTGCTGTTGTTGCTGCGGGAGGCAATACATCTAACCAGTGGGCTGTCACAGTCATATAGTCCTTAGTCTGCCCTGCTGCACTTGTCCACATGTCCGTGGTTAAGTGGACAGTGGGTACAACTGCATTTTTTAGGACACCGGTGACTCTTTTTCTGACGTCTGTGTACATTCTCGGTATCGCCTGCCTAGAGAAGTGGAACCTAGATGGTATTTGGTACTGGGGACACACTACCTCAAGCAATTCTCTAAGTCCCTGTGAACTAATGGCAGATACCGGACGCACGTCTTACACCAACATAGTTGTCAAGGCCTGAGTTATCCGCTTTGCAACAGGATGACTGCTTTGATATTTAATCTTCCTCGCAAAGGACTGTTGGACAGTCAATTGCTTACTGGAAGTAGTACAAGTGGTCTTCCGACTTCCCCTCTGGGATGACGATCGACTCCCAGCAGCAACAACACCAGCATCAGCAGTAGTAGGCATTACACTAAAGGATCCATCTGAGGAATCCCAGTTAGGAGAGGACTCGTCAGACTTGCCAGTGACATGGCCTGCAGGACTATTGGCTATCCTGTCTAAGGCGGAAATTGACATTGAGGGAGTTGGTGGTGTGGTTTGCAGGAGCTTGGGTACAAGAGGAAGAAGGGATTTAGCTGTCAGTGAACTGCTTCCGCTGTCACCCAAAGTTTTTGAACTTGTCAATGACTTCTGATGAATGCGCTCCAGGTGACGTATAAGGGAGGATGTTCCTAAGTGGTTAACGTCCTTACCCCTACTTATTACAGCTTGACAAAGGCAACACACTGCTTGACACCAGTTGTCCGCATTTCTGTTGAAATAATTCCACACCGAAGATGTGATTTTTTTTGTATTTTGACCAGGCATGTCAATGGCCTTATTCATCCCACGGACAACAGGGATCTCCCCGGTGCCTGACTTAAACACACCACCTCACCATCAGAATCCTCCTTGTCAATTTCCTCCTCAGCGCCAGCAACACCCATATCCTCATCCTGGTGTACTTTAACAGTGACATCTTCTGATAAAGTCTACTGATTTATCCTATTTTCTCTGACGTCCTAGTGGATGCTGGGAACTCCGTAAGGACCATGGGGAATAGCGGGCTCCGAAGGAGGCTGGGCACTCTAGAAAGATTTCAGACTACCTGGTGTGCACTGGCTCCTCCCACTATGACCCTCCTCCAAGCCTCAGTTAGAATTCGTGCCCGGCCGAGGTTGGATGCACACTAGGGGCTCTCCTGAGCTCTTAGAAAGAATAGACTTAGGTTTTTTATTTTCAGTGAGACCTGCTGGCAACAGGCTCACTGCAGCGAGGGACTAAGGGGAGAAGAAGCGAACTCGCCTGCTTGCAGCCGGATTGGGCTTCTTAGGCTACTGGACACCATTAGCTCCAGAGGGATCGACCGCAGGCCCAGTCCTTGGTGTTCGGTCACGGAGCAGCGCCGCCGTCCCCCTTACAGAGCCAGAAGCAAGAAGATGGTCCGGAAAATCGGCGGCATGAAGACTCTGTCTTCACCAAGGTAGCGCACAGCACTGCAGCTGTGCGCCATTGCTCCTCTCACACTTCACACTCCGGTCACTGAGGGTGCAGGGCGCTGGGGGGGGGCGCCCTGAGGCAGCAATAATAACACCTTGGCTGGCTAAAATACCTCAATATATAGCCCCAGAGGCTATATATGAGGTAAATACCCCTGCCAGAATTCCATAAAAAGCGGGAGAATAGGCCGCGAAAAAGGGGCGGAGCCTATCTCCTCAGCACACTGGCGCCATTTTTCCCTCACAGCTCGGCTGGAAGGAAGCTCCCTGGCTCTTCCCTGCAATATACAGTAACAGTAAGAGGGAAAAGAGAGGGGGGCATTAAATTTGGCAGTATATATACATATATTATATGAAAAGCAGCTATTAGGGACATAACTCAGTTAGTCCCTGTATATATATAGCGCTCTGGTGTGTGCTGGCATACTCTCACTCTGTCCCCCCAAAGGGCTTTTTGTGGGTCTTGTCCTCTGTTGAGCATTCCCTGTGTGTGTGGGGTGTGTCGGTACGGCTGTGTCGACATGTTTGATGAGGATAATGAGGTGGAGGCGGAGCAGATGCATTTTGAAGGGACGTCACCCCCTGCGGGGCAGACACCCGAGTGGATGAACTTATGGAAAGAAATGAGTGCACGTATAGATTCTTTACATAAGAAATTTGACGACATGCCAAATGTGGGACAGCCGGGATCTCAGCTCGTGCCTGTCCAGGTACCTCAGGGGTCGTCAGGGGCTCTAAAACGCCCGCTACCTCAGTTTGCAGACCCGGATGTCGACACGGATACTGATAACAGTGTCGACGACGATGAGTCAAACCTAATGCCTGTCAGGGCCATTCACTGCATGATTGAGGCAATGAAAGAGGTGTTAAACATTTCTGATTTACATCCAGGTACCACAAAAAAGTAGAGATGAGCGCCTGAAATTTTTCGGGTTTTGTGTTTTGGTTTTGGGTTCGGTTCCGCGGCCGTGTTTTGGGTTCAACCGCGTTTTGGCAAAACCTCACCGAATTTTTTTTGTCGGATTCGGGTGTGTTTTGGATTCGGGTGTTTTTTTTAAAAAACACTAAAAAACAGCTTAAATCATAGAATTTGGGGGTCATTTTGATCCCATATTATTATTAACCTCAAAAACCATAATTTCCACTCATTTTCAGTCTATTCTGAATACCTCACACCTCACAATATTATTTTTAGTCCTAAAATTTGCACCAAGGTCGCTGGATGACTAAGCTAAGCGACACTAGTGGCCGACACAAACACCTGGCACATCTAGGAGTGGCACTGCAGTGTCACGCAGGAAGTCCCTTCCAAAAAACCCTACCCAATCAGCACATGACGCAAAGAAAAAAAGAGGCGCAATGAGGTAGCTGACTGTGTGAGTAAGATAAGCGACCCTAGTGGCCGACACAAACACCGGGCCCATTTAGGAGTGGCACTGCAGTGTCACGCAGGATGTCCCTTCCAAAAAACCCTCCCCAATCAGCACATGACGCAAAGAAAAAAAGAGGCGCAATGAGGTAGCTGACTGTGTGAGTAAGATTAGCGACCCTAGTGGCCGACACAAACACCGGGCCCATTTAGGAGTGGCACTGCAGTGTCACGCAGGATGTCCCTTCCAAAAAACCCTCCCCAATCAGCACATGACGCAAAGAAAAAAAGAGGCGCAATGAGGTAGCTGACTGTGTGAGTAAGATTAGCGACCCTAGTGGCCGACACAAACACCGGGCCCATTTAGGAGTGGCACTGCAGTGTCACGCAGGATGTCCCTTCCAAAAAACCCTCCCCAATCAGCACATGACGCAAAGAAAAAAAGAGGCGCAATGAGGTAGCTGACTGTGTGAGTAAGATTAGCGACCCTAGTGGCCGACACAAACACCGGGCCCATTTAGGAGTGGCACTGCAGTGTCACGCAGGATGTCCCTTCCAAAAAACCCTCCCCAATCAGCACATGACGCAAAGAAAAAAAGAGGCGCAATGAGGTAGCTGACTGTGTGAGTAAGATTAGCGACCCTAGTGGCCGACACAAACACCGGGCCCATTTAGGAGTGGCACTGCAGTGTCACGCAGGATGTCCCTTCCAAAAAACCCTCCCCAATCAGCACATGACGCAAAGAAAAAAAGAGGCGCAATGAGGTAGCTGACTGTGTGAGTAAGATTAGCGACCCTAGTGGCCGACACAAACACCGGGCCCATTTAGGAGTGGCACTGCAGTGTCACGCAGGATGTCCCTTCCAAAAAACCCTCCCCAATCAGCACATGACGCAAAGAAAAAAAGAGGCGCAATGAGGTAGCTGACTGTGTGAGTAAGATTAGCGACCCTAGTGGCCGACACAAACACCGGGCCCATTTAGGAGTGGCACTGCAGTGTCACGCAGGATGTCCCTTCCAAAAAACCCTCCCCAAACAGCACATGACGCAAAGAAAAATAAAAGAAAAAAGAGGTGCAAGATGGAATTGTCCTTGGGCCCTCCCACCCACCCTTATGTTGTATAAACAAAACAGGACACGCACACTTTAACCGACCCATCATTTCAGTGACAGGGTCTGCCACACGACTGTGACTGATATGATGGGTTGGTTTGGACCCCCCCCAAAAAAGAAGCAATTAATCTCTCCTTGCACAAACTGGCTCTACAGAGGCAAGATGTCCACCTCATCATCACCCTCCGATATATCACCGTGTACATCCCCCTCCTCACAGATTATCAATTCGTCCCCACTGGAATCCACCATCTCAGCTCCCTGTGTACTTTGTGGAGGCAATTGCTGCTGGTCAATGTCTCCGCGGAGGAATTGATTATAATTCATTTTAATGAACATCATCTTCTCCACATTTTCTGGATGTAACCTCGTACGCCGATTGCTGACAAGGTGAGCGGCTGCACTAAACACTCTTTCGGAGTACACACTTGTGGGCGGGCAACTTAGGTAGAATAAAGCCAGTTTGTGCAATGGCCTCCAAATTGCCTCTTTTTCCTGCCAGTATAAGTATGGACTGTGTGACGTGCCTACTTGGATGCGGTCACTCATATAATCCTCCACCATTCTTTCAATGGTGAGAGAATCATATGCAGTGACAGTAGACGACATGTCCGTAATCGTTGTCAGGTCCTTCAGTCCGGACCAGATGTCAGCATCAGCAGTCGCTCCAGACTGCCCTGCATCACCGCCAGCGGGTGGGCTCGGAATTCTGAGCCTTTTCCTCGCACCCCCAGTTGCGGGAGAATGTGAAGGAGGAGATGTTGACAGGTCGCGTTCCGCTTGACTTGACAATTTTCTCACCAGCAGGTCTTTCAACCCCAGCAGACTTGTGTCTGCCGGAAAGAGAGATCCAAGGTAGGCTTTAAATCTAGGATCGAGCACGGTGGCCAAAATGTAGTGCTCTGATTTCAACAGATTGACCACCCGTGAATCCTTGTTAAGCGAATTAAGGGCTCCATCCACAAGTCCCACATGCCTAGCGGAATCGCTCCGTGTTAGCTCCTCCTTCAATGTCTCCAGCTTCTTCTGCAAAAGCAAGATGAGGGGAATGACCTGACTCAGGCTGGCAGTGTCTGAACTGACTTCACGTGTGGCAAGTTCAAAGGGCATCAGAACCTTGCACAACGTTGAAATCATTCTCCACTGCGCTTGAGACAGGTGCATTCCACCTCCTATATCGTGCTCAATTGTATAGGCTTGAATGGCCTTTTGCTGCTCCTCCAACCTCTGAAGCATATAGAGGGTTGAATTCCACTTCGTTACCACTTCTTGCTTCAGATGATGGCAGGGCAGGTTCAGTAGTTTTTGGTGGTGCTCCAGTCTTCTGTACGTGGTGCCTGTACGCCGAAAGTGTCCCGCAATTTTTCTGGCCACCGACAGCATCTCTTGCACGCCCCTGTCGTTTTTTAAATAATTCTGCACCACCAAATTCAAGGTATGTGCAAAACATGGGACGTGCTGGAATTTGCCCATATTTAATGCACACACAATATTGCTGGCGTTGTCCGATGCCACAAATCCACAGGAGAGTCCAATTGGGGTAAGCCATTCCGCGATGATCTTCCCCAGTTGCCGTAAGAGGTTTTCAGCTGTGTGCGTATTCTGGAAACCGGTGATACAAAGCGTAGCCTGCCTAGGAAAGAGTTGGCGTTTGCGAGATGCTGCTACTGGTGCCGCCGCTGCTGTTCTTGCGGCGGGAGTCCATACATCTACCCAGTGGGCTGTCACAGTCATATAGTCCTGACCCTGCCCTGCTCCACTTGTCCACATGTCCGTGGTTAAGTGGACATTGGGTACAACTGCATTTTTTAGGACACTGGTGAGTCTTTTTCTGACGTCCGTGTACATTCTCGGTATCGCCTGCCTAGAGAAGTGGAACCTAGATGGTATTTGGTAACGGGGGCACACTGCCTCAATAAATTGTCTAGTTCCCTGTGAACTAACGGCGGATACCGGACGCACGTCTAACACCAACATAGTTGTCAAGGCCTCAGTTATCCTCTTTGCAGTAGGATGACTGCTGTGATATTTCATCTTCCTCGCAAAGGACTGTTGAACAGTCAATTGCTTACTGGAAGTAGTACAAGTGGGCTTACGACTTCCCCTCTGGGATGACCATCGACTCCCAGCAGCAACAACAGCAGCGTCAGCAGCAGTAGGCGTTACACGCAAGGATGCATCGGAGGAATCCCAGGCAGGAGAGGACTCGTCAGAATTGCCAGTGACATTGCCTGCAGGACTATTGGCATTCCTGGGGAAGGAGGAAATTGACACTGAGGGAGTTGGTGGGGTGGTTTGCGTGAGCTTGGTTACAAGAGGAAGGGATTTACTGGTCAGTGGACTGCTTCCGCTGTCACCCAAAGTTTTTGAACTTGTCACTGACTTATTATGAATGCGCTGCAGGTGACGTATAAGGGAGGATGTTCCGAGGTGGTTAACGTCCTTACCCCTACTTATTATAGCTTGACAAAGGGAACACACGGCTTGACACCTGTTGTCCGCATTTCTGTTGAAATAGTTCCACACCGAAGAGCTGATTTTTTTGGTATTTTCACCAGGCATGTCAACGGCCATATTCCTCCCACGGACAACAGGTGTCTCCCCGGGTGCCTGACTTAAACAAACCACCTCACCATCAGAATCCTCCTGGTCAATTTCCTCCCCAGCGCCAGCAACACCCATATCCTCCTCATCCTGGTGTACTTCAACACTGACATCTTCAATCTGACTATCAGGAACTGGACTGCGGGTGCTCCTTCCAGCACTTGCAGGGGGCGTGCAAATGGTGGAAGGCGCATGCTCTTCACGTCCAGTGTTGGGAAGGTCAGGCATCGCAACCGACACAATTGGACTCTCCTTGTGGATTTGGGATTTCGAAGAACGCACAGTTCTTTGCGGTGCTACTGCTTTTGCCAGCTTGAGTCTTTTCATTTTTCTAGCGAGAGGCTGAGTGCCTCCATCCTCATGTGAAGCTGAACCACTAGCCATGAACATAGGCCAGGGCCTCAGCCGTTCCTTGCCACTCCGTGTGGTAAATGGCATATTGGCAAGTTTACGCTTCTCCTCCGACAATTTTATTTTAGGTTTTGGAGTCCTTTTTTTACTGATATTTGGTGTTTTGGATTTGACATGCTCTGTACTATGACATTGGGCATCGGCCTTGGCAGACGACGTTGCTGGCATTTCATCGTCTCGGCCATGACTAGTGGCAGCAGTTTCAGCACGAGGTGGAAGTGGATCTTGATCTTTCCCTAATTTTGGAACCTCAACATTTTTGTTCTCCATATTTTAATAGGCACAACTAAAAGGCACCTCAGGTAAACAATGGAGATGGATGGATACTAGTATACAATTATGGACGGACTGCCGAGTGCCGACACAGAGGTAGCTACAGCCGTGAACTACCGTACTGTGTCTGCTGCTAATATAGACTGGTTGATAAAGAGATGTCGTAGTATGTATGTATGAAGAAGAAAGAAAAAAAAACCACGGTTAGGTGGTATACAATTATGGACGGACTGCCGAGTGCCGACACAGAGGTAGCCACAGCCGTGAACTACCGTACTGTACTGTGTCTGCTGCTAATATAGACTGGTTGATAAAGAGATGTCGTAGTATGTATGTATGAAGAAGAAAGAAAAAAAACCACGGGTAGGTGGTATACAATTATGGACGGACTGCCGAGTGCCGACACAGAGGTAGCCACAGCCGTGAACTACCGTACTGTACTGTGTCTGCTGCTAATATAGACTGGTTGATAAAGAGATGTCGTAGTATGTATGTATAAAGAAGAAAGAAAAAAAAAACACGGGTAGGTGGTATACAATTATGGACGGACTGCCGAGTGCCGACACAGAGGTAGCCACAGCCGTGAACTACCGTACTGTACTGTGTCTGCTGCTAATATAGACTGGTTGATAAAGAGATGTCGTAGTATGTATGTATGAAGAAGAAAGAAAAAAAAACCACGGTTAGGTGGTATACAATTATGGACGGACTGCCGAGTGCCGACACAGAGGTAGCCACAGCCGTGAACTACCGTACTGTACTGTGTCTGCTGCTAATATAGACTGGTTGATAAAGAGATGTAGTAGTATGTATGTATAAAGAAGAAAGAAAAAAAAACCACGGGTAGGTGGTATACAATTATGGACGGACTGCCGAGTGCCGACACAGAGGTAGCCACAGCCGTGAACTACCGTACTGTACTGTGTCTGCTGCTAATATAGACTGGTTGATAAAGAGATGTCGTAGTATGTATGTATGAAGAAGAAAGAAAAAAAAACCACGGTTAGGTGGTATACAATTATGGACGGACTGCCGAGTGCCGACACAGAGGTAGCCACAGCCGTGAACTACCGTACTGTACTGTGTCTGCTGCTAATATAGACTGGTTGATAAAGAGATGTCGTAGTATGTATGTATGAAGAAGAAAGAAAAAAAAACCACGGTTAGGTGGTATACAATTATGGACGGACTGCCGAGTGCCGACACAGAGGTAGCCACAGCCGTGAACTACCGTACTGTACTGTGTCTGCTGCTAATATAGACTGGTTGATAAAGAGATGTCGTAGTATGTATGTATAAAGAAGAAAGAAAAAAAAACCACGGTTAGGTGGTATACAATTATGGACGGACTGCCGAGTGCCGACACAGAGGTAGCCACAGCCGTGAACTACCGTACTGTACTGTGTCTGCTGCTAATATAGACTGGTTGATAAAGAGATGTAGTAGTATGTATGTATAAAGAAGAAAGAAAAAAAAACCACGGGTAGGTGGTATACAATTATGGATGGACTGCCGAGTGCCGACACAGAGGTAGCTACAGCCGTGAACTACCGTACTGTGTCTGCTGCGACTGGATGATAAATAATGATATAAAAAATATATATATATCACTACTGCAGCCGGACAGGTATATATATTATATAATGACGGACCTGCTGGACACTGTCTGTCAGCAGAATGAGTTTTTTATAGAATAAAAAAAAAAACACCACACAAGTGAAGTCACACGACGAGTGTTTAACTTTTTCAGGCAATCACAATATAGTATACTACTAACTATACTGGTGGTCAGTGTGGTCAGGTCACTGGTCAGTCACACTGGCAGTGGCACTCCTGCAGCAAAAGTGTGCACTGTTTAATTTTAATATAATATGTACTCCTGGCTCCTGCTATAACCTATAACTGGCACTGCAGTGCTCCCCAGTCTCCCCCACAATTATAAGCTGTGTGAGCTGAGCACAGTCAGATATATAATATATACATAGATGATGCAGCACACTGGGCTGAGCAGTGCACACAGATATGGTATGTGACTGTCTTGTACTCCTGGCTCCTGCTATAACCTATAACTGGCACTGCAGTGCTCCCCAGTCTCCCCCACAATTATAAGCTGTGTGAGCTGAGCACAGTCAGATATATAATATATACATAGATGATGCAGGCATGCAGCACACTGGGCTGAGCAGTGCACACAGATATGGTATGTGACTGAGTCACTGTGTGTACCGTTTTTTTCAGGCAGAGAACGGATATATTAAATAAAACAACTGCACTGCTGGTGGTCACTGTGGTCAGTCACTAAACTCTGCACTCTCTTCTACAGTATCAGCCTCTGGTCAATCTCTCTCTCTCTCTCTCCTAATCTAAATGGAGAGGACGCCAGCCACGTCCTCTCCCTATCAATCTCAATGCACGTGTGAAAATGGCGGCGACGCGCGGCTCCTTATATAGAATCCGAGTCTCGCGAGAATCCGACAGCGTCATGATGACGTTCGGGCGCGCTCGGGTTAACCGAGCAAGGCGGGAAGATCCGAGTCGCTCGGACCCGTGAAAAAAAACATGAAGTTCGTGCGGGTTCGGATTCAGAGAAACCGAACCCGCTCATCTCTACAAAAAAGGGTATTATGTTTGGAGAGAAAAAACTACCCGTAGTTTTTCCCCCATCAGATGAACTAAATGAAGTGTGTGAAGAAGCGTGGCTTTTCCCTGATAAAAAATTTGTAATTCCTAAGAAGGTACTAATGGCGTTCCCTTTCCCGCCAGAGGATAGGTCACGTTGGGAAACACCACCTAGGGTGGATAAAGCGCTCACACGTTTGTCAAAAAAGGTGGCACTACCCTCTCAGGATACGGCCGCCCTTAAGGAGCCTGCTGATAGAAAGCAGGAGGCAATCCTGAAGTCTGTATACACACACTCAGGCATTATACTTAGACCAGCTATTGCGTCAGCTTGGATGTGCAGTGCTGCCGCTGCATGGTCAGAAAAACTGTCAGAAAATATTGACACACTAGACAGAGACACTATTCTGCTAACGATTGACCATATAAAAGATTCAGTCTTATATATGAGAGATGCACAGAGGGAAATTTGCCGGCTGGCATCTAAAGTAAGTGCATTGTCTATCTCTGCTAGGAGATGCTTATGGACTCGTCAGTGGACGGGAGATGCAGATTCCAAGAGGCACATGGAAGTTTTGCCTTATAAAGGGGAGGAATTATTTGGGGATGGTCTCTCCTCCGACCTAGTTTCCACAGCAACGTCTGGGAAGTCAGCATTTTTACCCCATGTTCCCTCACAGCCTAAGAAGGCGCCATTTTATCAGGTTCAGTCCTTTCGGACCCAGAAAAGCAAGCGTGGAAAAGGAGGGTCTTTTCTGTCTAGAGGCAGAGGTAGGGGAAAAAGGCTGCAACAGACAGCAGGTTCCCAGGAACAAAAGTCCTCCCCCGCTTCCTCTTCCAAGTCCGCCGCATGACGGTGGGGCTCCACAGGTGGAGCCAGGTACGGTTGGGGCCCGCCTCAGAAATTTCAGCGATCAGTGGGCTCGCTCACAGGTGGATCCCTGGATCCTTCAAGTAGTATCTATGGGATACATGCTGGAATTCGAGGCGGCTCCACCCCACCGGTTCCTAAAATCTGCCTTGCCGATTGCTCCCTCAGACAGGGAGGCGGTGCTAGCGGCAATTTACAAGCTGTATTCCCAGCAGGTGATAATCAAGGTACCCCTACTTCAACAAGGCCGGGGTTACTATTCCACACTATTTGTGGTACCGAAGCCGGACGGTTCGGTGAGACCCATTTTAAATTTGAAATCCTTGAACATGTACATAAAAAAATTCATGTTCAAGAGGGAATCGCTCAGGGCGGTTATTGCAAGCCTGGACGAGGGGGATTACATGGTTTCCCTGGACATCAAGGATGCTTACCTGCATGTCCCCATTTACCATCCTCACCAGGAGTACCTCAGATTTGTGGTACAGGATTGCCATTACCAATTCCAGACGCTGCCGTTTGGACTCTCCACGGCACCAAGGGTATTTACCAAGGTTATGGCGGAAATGATGATACTCCTTCGAAGAAAGGGAGTTTTAATTATCCCGTACTTGGACGATCTCCTAATAAAGGCACGGTCCAAAGAACAGTTGTTGGTGGGAGTAGCACTATCTCAGGAAGTGCTGAACCAGCACGGCTGGATTCTGAATATCCCAAAGTCACAGCTGGTCCCGACGACACGTCTACTGTTCCTGGGGATGATTCTGGACACAGTCCAGAAAAAAGTGTTTCTCCCGGAGGAGAAAGCCAGGAAGTTGTCTTCTCTAGTCAGAGACCTCCTGAAACCAAAACAGGTATCGGTGCATCACTGCACGCGGGTCTTGGGAAAGATGGTAGCTTCTACGAAGCAATTCCATTCGGCAGGTTCCATGCCAGAATCTTTCAGTGGGACCTGTTGGACAAGTGGTCCGGATCGCATCTTCAGATGCATCGCTTGATAACCCTGTCTGCAAGAACCAGGGTGTCTCTTCTGTGGTGGCTGCAGAGTGCTCATCTTCTGGAGGGTCGCAGATTCGGCATTCAGGACTGGGTCCTGGTAACCACGGATGCCAGCCTGCGAGGCTGGGGGGCAGTCACAAAGGGAAGAAACTTCCAAGGACTATGGACAAGTCAGGAGACTTCCCTTCACATAAATATTCTGGAACTAAGGGCCATCTACAATGCCCTAAGTCAAGCAAAATCCCTGCTCCTACACCAGCCGGTGCTGATCCAGTCAGACAACATCACGGCAGTCGCCCATGTGAATCGACAGGGCGGCACAAGAAGCAGGATGGCAATGACAGAAGCCACAAGAATTCTCCGATGGGCGGAAAATCATGTACTAGTACTGTCAGCAGTGTTCATTCCGGGAGTGGACAACTGGGAAGCAGACTTCCTCAGCAGACACGACCTCCACCCGGGAGAGTGGGGACTTCATCCAGAAGTCTTCCAAATGATTGTACATCAGTAGGATCGTCCACAGGTGGACATGATGGCGTCCCGCCTAAACAAAAAACTAGAGAGGTATTGCGCCAGGTCAAGAGACCCTCAAGCGATAGCTGTGGATGCTCTGGTGACACCGTGGGTGTACCAGTCAGTTTATGTGTTCCCTCCGCTGCCTCTCATACCAAAGGTATTGAGAATAATAAGAAAGCGAGGAGTAAACACAATTCTCGTGGTTCCGGATTGGCCAAGAAGAACATGGTACCCGGAACTTCAAGAGATGATCTCAGAGGACCCGGGGCCTCTGCCGCTAAGACAAGACCTGCTACAGCAGGGGCCCTGTCTGTTCCAAGACTTACCGCGGCTGCGTTTGACGGCATGGCGGTTGAACGCCGGATCCTGAAAGAAAAGGGCATTCCAGAGGAAGTCATTCCTACGCTTATTAAAGCCAGGAAAGAGGTTACAGCACATCATTATCACCGCATATGGCAGAAATATGTTGCATGGTGTGAGGCCGAAAAGGCCCCAACTGAGGAATTTCAACTAGGTCGATTTCTGCATTTCCTGCAAGCAGGAGTGAATATGGGCCTAAAACTGGGTTCCATTAAGGTACAGATCTCGGCTCTATCGATTTTCTTTCAGAAAGAACTAGCTTCAGTACCTGAAGTTCAGACATTTGTAAAGGGAGTGCTGCATATTCAGCCCCCATATGTGCCTCCTGTGGCACCTTGGGATCTCAACGTGGTGTTGAGTTTCTTAAAATCACATTGGTTTGAACCACTAAAAACCGTGGATCTGAAATATCTCACGTGGAAGGTGGTCATGTTATTGGCCTTGGCTTCTGCCAGGCGAGTATCAGAATTGGCGGCTTTGTCTTATAAAAGCCCTTATCTGATTTTCCATATGGATAGGGCAGAATTGAGGACTCGTCCCCAGTTTCTCCCTAAGGTGGTGTCAGCGTTTCATTTGAACCAGCCTATTGTGGTGCCTGCGGCCACTAGGGACTTGGAGGACTCCAAGTTGTTAGACGTGGTCAGGGCCCTGAAAATATATGTTTCCAGGACGGCTGGAGTCAGAAAATCTGACTCGCTGTTTATCCTATATGCACCCAACAAGCTGGGTGCTCCTGCTTCTAAGCAGACTATTGCTCGTTGGATTTGTAGTACAATTCAACTTGCACATTCTGTGGCAGGCCTGCCACAGACAAAATCTGTCAATGCCCATTCCACAAGGAAGGTGGGCTCATCTTGGGCGGCTGCCCGAGGGGTCTCGGCTTTACAACTTTGCCGAGCTGCTACTTGGTCAGGGGCAAACACGTTTGCAAAATTCTATAAATTTGATACCCTGGCTGAGGAGGACCTGGAGTTCTCTCATTCGGTGTTGCAGAGTCATCCGCACTCTCCCGCCCGTTTGGGAGCTTTGGTATAATCCCCATGGTCCTTACGGAGTTCCCAGCATCCACTAGGACGTCAGAGAAAATAAGAATTTACTCACCGGTAATTCTATTTCTCGTAGTCCGTAGTGGATGCTGGGCGCCCATCCCAAGTGCGGTTTATCTGCAATACTTGTACATAGTTATGGTTAACTAAATCGGGTTATTGTTGAGCCATCTGTTGAGAGGCTCAGTTGTTTCATACTGTTAACTGGGTTTCATATCACGAGTTGTACGGTGTGATTGGTGTGGCTGGTATGAGTCTTACCCGGGATTCAAAATCCTTCCTTATTGTGTACGCTCGTCCGGGCACAGTATCCTAACTGAGGCTTGGAGGAGGGTCATAGTGGGAGGAGCCAGTGCACACCAGGTAGTCTGAAATCTTTCTAGAGTGCCCAGCCTCCTTCGGAGCCCGCTATTCCCCATGGTCCTTACGGAGTTCCCAGCATCCACTACGGACTACGAGAAATAGAATTACCGGTGAGTAAATTCTTATTTTAAACACTCTAAAAGGTTAATGAACACAGTACGCAATTGGCGTATGATATACCGTAAGGGTACGCACTTAGCGTAGCAGATGCTTAGCCGTGGACGAGACGCACGAGCGGCACGTTCGCTCACGGCTTAATGCGTAGAGGCAAGCACGCTATAGGCTGCTGACTAACGTAGCGATACGCTATCAGCGTAGCGGACGCTCGAGACCACGAGGAGATCACAAGCGGCGTTGACGCTCACAGAGTTAAACCTTTATAACTATACCATAAATAATGTACTTATACTGTAAACCTTTGTGCAGTGTTAAGGTGTAAATGCAACACAGTGTAACCTTGTTAGTTTAAAAGCTGTATGAGCGTATGTGACGCTCAGAGAACACTTTAGCAATATAATAAACACTCAAATACCGGTCTAAGGTTCTAACACCTTTTAAGGGAGAGAATGAACGTTCAATTGCAAAAGAATACACATTACAACTTATACACTACCAAACTAACATAAAATACCTAACCGAATTACTACACGTTAAAATTACGATAGCGGCACAATTACATTTAAGGGGAAAGAGAGAGAGAAATGGCTTACAACAAATTAGGAGGTAAAATGGTTGCAGAGAACTTACGCACAAGGGGAAACAATCGCATGCGCCTTTCTGGATATCCAGCTCCCGATTATCAGTGATGAGAACCGTTGAGAAGAGTAGAGAGCTGGCCCAGGTCGGCTTGTCTTTATATACACTTACACACAGTACAGTACAATGGTCCCTACATTCTTATTGTTCATTGGACACAGGAATCCGTCTCCGCATTATAACAAAAGGTCATAGGTTGGTTCATACAGGTGGGCTGTGACTATTTAAAACTGCTCAAGTGGGAGGGAAACTCAGGTTTCCCGCCGCATGGGTAATAAACTGCAAATATAGCAAATGTCCATAAACTTCTTATGG
Source organism: Pseudophryne corroboree (assembly GCF_028390025.1). Taxonomy (NCBI): domain Eukaryota; kingdom Metazoa; phylum Chordata; class Amphibia; order Anura; family Myobatrachidae; genus Pseudophryne; species Pseudophryne corroboree. The sequence goes on along the minus strand of NC_086446.1, from coordinate 528,135,938 downwards.
CCATAACTATACGCACGAGCGATTAATCCGTTTCTAACCAACACCGGAATATTGCTAATTTAATACTCTTCCGATGGATACTAAACACCACTGTGTCACCCCTGTCTGACCCTTCGTATCAAACAAAGAGGGATCTCTTTGTCTCTGAACATACTACATTAACTAAACTTTCAGATTCTATCAAAGGGACCATAATCTACAAAATACATTATATGACTAAAATATGTAACGATGGAGTCGCCCGCTAGACACACACAAACTCTACCGTAAATGTGCATACCGTGCGCCTGCGAGTGCACGCGACTGCGAGTATACGCACGCACGGGAGGGCTCATGCACGTGCAGCGGGCACACGCATGAGGTGCATATATGGCAATGTGCAGCGTGATATTTTTCTGACTTTGACACTTCAATTTGACTATCAGGAACTGGACTGTGGGTGCTCCTTCCAGCACTTGCAGGGGGCGTGCAAATTGTGGAAGGCGCCACCTCTTCCCGTCCAGTGTTGGGAAGGTCAGGCATCGCAACCGACTCAATTGGACTCTCCTTGGGGATTTGTGATTTAGAAGAACGTACAGTTCTTTGTTGTGCTTTTGCCAGCTTAAGTCTTTTCATTTTTCTAGCGGGAGGATGAGTGCTTCCATCCTCATGTGAAGCCGAACCACTAGCCATGAACATAGGCCAGGGCATCAGCCGTTCCTTGCCACTCCGTGTCGTAAATGGCATATTGGCTAGTTTACGCTTCTCCTCAGACGCTTTTAATTTAGATTTTTGGGTCATTTTACTGAACTTTTGTGTTTTGGATTTTACATGCTCTCTACTATGACATTGGCATGACTAGTGGCAGCAGCTTCAGCACTAGGTGGAAGTGGATCTTGATCTTTCCCTATTTCTCATACGTCCTAGAGGATGCTGGGGTCACAATTAAAACCATGGGGTAAAGACGGGAGCCGCAGGAGACATGGGCACTTTAAGACTTTCAAAGGGTGTGAACTGGCTCCTCCCTCTATGCCCCTCCTCCAGACTCCAGTTTTAGAATTGTGCCCAGTGAGACTGGACGCACTACAGGGGAGCTCTACTGAGTTTCTCTGAAAAAGACTTATGTTAGGTTTTTTATTTTCAGGGAGGCTGCTGGCAACAGTCTCCCTTCTTCGTTGGACTTAGGGGAAAGAAGTATGACCAACTTCTAGTGAGTTCAATGGCTCTGCTTCTGGCTGACAGGACACCATTAGCTCCTGAGGGTGCTGATCGCTGGGTACACCTAGGTGCTCACTCCCACAGCCTGCTGTCACCCCCTTACAGAGCCAGAAGTCAGAAGACAGGTGAGTAGCAGAAGAAAAAAAGACTTCTTCAGTGACGGCATTCTGAGGTACCGCGCAGTGAATGGAACACTGCTCGCCATGCTCCCACACACACACACACACACACACACACACACACACACACACAGCACAGCAGGGTGCAGGGCGTAAGGGGGGCGCCCTTCGCAGCAAAAATCCTCAATTTTCACTGGCAAGAGGGGACATTAGTGCCAAGGCACTGTCCTAACCCCTGCCAGTATAATTATTTATTAAAATAAGCGGGACAAAAGCGCGACATGAAGGGGGAGGAACTTCTTCCTCACAGCTCACTCTCAGCTCGGCGCCATTTCCTCTCCACAGGGCTGCAGAGAAGCTGGTCCTTCCTCACACTTCTGACAAGTATCAGGGTGCAAAACGTGGGGGGTCACAGTATAATTTGGAGCAATATATTTGAAATTTAAAGCACTACAGGTCTGGGGCATTTTTTTGTGTGTTTTCAGACCCGTTAATTTGGCGCTGGGTTGTGAGCTGGCAAATCTCCTCTATGTCTCTCTGACAGACTTTACTGTGGGTCTGTCCCCTATATGCCCGGTGTGTCTGTGGGTGTTTGGTACACGTGTGTCGACATGTCTGGAGGAGGCTGTGTTAGGGACACAAACGGCTGTGGGGGTGACCCCGTCGGCACCGCCGACTCCTGATTGGGTAAATGTTTTGAATACTTTGAATGCTAATGTGGCTCTTATTAGTAAGAGATTAGATAAGTCTTAGTCTCAGACCCAGGCATGGAAGAAATCTGTGGAGGATGTGTTAAAACAAGTCCAGGACCCCTCGGGGTCACAAAAACGTACTTTTGTCCAGTTGGCAGACACTGGTACCGACACGGACACTGATTCCAGTGTCGACTATAGTGATTCCAGACTAGATCCACAATTGGCAAAGAGCATTCAGTACATGATTGTGGCGGTTAAAGATGTATTACATATCACTGAGGACCCTGCTGTTCCTGATAAAAGGGTCTGTATGTATAAGGAAAAGAATCCTGAGATAACGTTTCCTCCCTCTCAAGAACTGAACACTCTATTTGAAAAAGTCTGGGAAAGCCCTGACAAAAAGTTTCAGATGCCCAAAAGGATTCCGGTGGCTTATCCGTTTCCCTCTCAGGATAGGGAAAAGTGTGAGTCACCCCCCATTGTAGACAAGGCCCTGTCATGTTTGTCTAAAAAGGTGGCTCTCCCGTCACCTGGCACGGCAGCCCTTAAGGACCCTGTGGATCGTAAGCAAGAAACTACGTTAAAATCCATTTATGCGACCACAGGTACGCTACTCAGACCTGTCATTGCATCTGCGTGGGTAAGTAGTGCTATCAAAAAGTGGGCAGATAACTTGTCATCTGATATAGATACCCTAGATAGGGATAGCATCTTCTTGACCAGTGACGTGCAGTGAGGTCAGTGCCTGGGGAGGCACTGATTAGTATTGTCCCGCCCAAGGGGGTGGGTCAGATGATGCAGTGAGCCACGCTTGGCTTACAGCGGCCACCTTGAATCAGTTGCACACAAACCACTTTACAAGAGCAATATTTAACAGAGTGTGTCCTTATGGCAAGGGCTTGGAGCTGTAATTGTGGCCTACATCTAGTATGCAGATTTATTGTAACACAAAGGGCCAGATGTACTAAGTGAAAAGTGATAAGACTGTCATGTTACAGGCTGTGTTTGAAAAATGACAGTTAGAAGCTGGTTGGTTGGTAGTTTATCACTCTCCACTTTATCACTTTTCAAGGCTTAATACATCTGTCAGAGTTGCAAGATGCTTGGATATGTTAAAATAAATGTGACGTTATGGTATCTAGTATGGGTGATAGTGAAGATGGTTCTCACAGCACATTGCAATCATTGAAAATCATTGAAATATCTAAACACAAGCAGAAATAAATAAATAAAGTAATTTTGTAGTGTAAGAGGTGGCTAACTGGGCCCTTGGGGCAAAGGATGATCGTGGACCTCCACTGTCTGCCCAGCCCATCATGCTACCCATTTACTATACTATAGAACTTTACTACCAAAAGTGCCCTATATGGATCATCCCAGTACTTTTCTCCATTGTTTAAGCTACTGTACATATTTGCTGTAGTAACTATACCAACTTCTGTTTAAAAAATAAAAAAAATCTACAGTACTTATAGTCTTCCCAGTTTTCTCACCACACCTAATCAGAAGTACCTTTCTGGTATTGTGCGTCATATACTGGAGGGGCGACCAGAGACTGAAGGCAGCTGGTATCTGCAGCAGGGGTATATCTAGGGGTCCGTACGCCCCTGGCAAAGTAAGGAATTGTTGCCCCCATCATATTATCCCTGCCTATCCCACTCACATGTATCTGTCCCCCCAAGCTGCGCCACTGTGACATACAGACGGTTACCTGCACTACTGAGGGCCACCCACTGGCTCAGAGAGAGAGAATAGAAAAGAGAGAGAAAATAGGAGAGAGAATGGGGATAGAGAGAGAAAGGGGGTGTGGGTGAGGGAGAGGAGGAGAGAGAACAGAAGAGAGAAGGAAGATATATAGGGGGGTATTCAATTGGTTGAAAAGTCAGTTGGGTGTCTTTTTTCCTATCTAATAGACAGGAAAAAACAGACACCCAACCAACTTTTCAAACATTTGAATTCCGCCAATTGAGAGAACAGAGAGAGAGAGAGAACAGGAAGAGAGGGGTGAGAGAATGGAGAGAATGAGAGAGAACAGAAGAGAGAAAGGGGAGAGAGAAAGAACAGAAGAGAGAAAGGGGATAGAGAGAGAGAGAGAGAAGGGCAGTAGAGGGCGGGGTGCAGCAAGCATTGCATTTTGCTTGTGATGCATCCTGCCACTCTCTGCATGCTTATCTGCATTTACCAATGCTGTAAGCATGAAGAAAATCATGAAGGACAGCTGTTGCTATAAGAGCTGTCCTTTGCGATGATAGGACTTCCGGAGTCCTATCTGCTCATGCCTCGAGAGATGCACGCCGCAGGGGGGTGCTGGGAGGGATCCGGTTGAATCCCTCTCAGAAGGAGCAGTGGAATAGAAGTTCAAAGGCTTCTACTGGGCAACACTATTTGAAGATGGGGTTGCCCACCGCATCCAAGCCCCGGGGCTTGGTGCATATGTGGTATGCGGCCAAACCTCCGGACACTGCATTTTCAGAGGTTTGGCCACATATTTAAGCATCCTGCATCTCACTCAGAGAGAGAGAGAGAGAGAAGAGAAAAGAGTAGGGGGATAGAGAGAGAAACATGAAGAGAGGTGTAAGATAGAATGAGAGAGAACAGGAGAGATAGTGCACAAGAGAGAAGGAAGGGGGGGGATCCTGAGGCAGCCAGGTGACCGGGATGCGGTCAAGATCCCGCCGGACGGAATCCCGGCGGTCAAAATACCGACACCGGAATCCCAACCGGCACAATCCCGACATATTCTCCCTCCGTGGGTGTCCACGACACCCATAGAGGGAGAATAAATTAGTGTGCCGAGCGTAGCGAGGCACTGTGCCCGTAGCGTGGTGAGCGCAGCAAGTCCGCAAGGGGCTGCGTTCCGCTCGCCACCCCTGTCGGGATTGTGCTGGTCGGGATTCCGGTGTTGGTATTTCGACCACCGGGATCCCGTCCAGCGGGATTTCGTACTGATTCCAGGTGACCCACACAGTAAATTTTAAAAGCTGGGTTTGGAGTGATTCACATGTGATACAAATACACAAAGTACAGTAGATCCTGGACAGATTAGTGTCCTCCTTACCTTCCCATGCAGAGATCAGCAACAGCAGATCCCAGGAGCGAGGGTATAACGCATATACTGCAGTCCCTGGCAGTGGCAGCATCTTCCTGTACCTGTTGGCCTTCCTTTCCCTGCAGCATTGCAGTGTGGAACGCGACTCAGGCGAGGTGGACTTTCCTTCCCCAGAACCAGTCTCCGTACTGCTGCTGTCAGTCCTTTGCCATATAGGTAGAGGCTGGCTGACTTCTTGGAGTTCAGGTGAACGCAGGGGAAGGGATAGACTGGTGGTGGCCAAGCAGGAGAGATAGGAGAGGAAGAGGGGACTTTGGGGGTGGTGTGTGTGGGGGGGGGGGCACAAGACTGCAGTGCTCTGTGCAAGAAATGGGGGAAGAGAAGAGAGACACCAGACTGCTCCTGCTGGTGAGTAGCATAGCACCCGGATAGCGCAACTGCTATTACGCTCATACAGATAGCAAATGACATGTGCGCTGCAGTGCTGGAAACAGGGACAATGTTCCCTTCGGCAGCTTTCTCGGTCCCCTTGGATTTCCAATTATTAACACCCGCTTACCTAATACTTTTCTGTGCAATCCGCTACGGCAGGCAGGGTGCAGCGGAGCCGCTCAGGTCCACTGAGCAGCAGACATGGGTTCAGTCACAGAGAGACCAGCGGCCATCGGAATCCTCCATGGAGGATGACCGCCGGCTCCCAGTCACCAGAGCCCAACTCAGCATACAGTACACAGCAGCAGGAGGCTGCTTGTGTCATACAGGCAGCAGAGGTGGACAAAGTTACTTCCACTCCCCTACACAATGCGCCGTAGTCAGGCATCCAATCAGGAGGGGCAGGCAGCCGTGTGTTACACCTCTCCCCTCCCCAACACCTCCCTCACAATCAGCTCTAGGCACGGCCCCCTCAGTGAGGCACATGTGATAGCTGCCTCCACTGATCCTTTTTCCCAGCGCAGTATTGCAGCCGGCGCCGTGGCCCCGCCCCGTGCTCCAGACAGTCTCAGATTGTCAAAGGAGAGGCAAAGCTCGTCGCCGCCTCTCATATCGAATTAGTAAGTTTTTACAATGAAAATGATGTATGCAAGGATGATATTATAACACAGAATCTGTGTTATAAATATCTACTTTGTATTATTCTAAACATTAGATCTGAATATGACAGGTGAGGCTCTGCCTCCCCTGCCTCCCCTGACTGCACGTCCCTGCTCTTGACCCTGGGTTATATCAAGGATGCTGCAGCGTACCTAAAGGAAACTGCGAGAGATATTGGCCTTTTGGGATCAAAAGCCAATGCCATGGCAGTCTCAGCTAGGCGAGCATTGTGGATTCACCAATGGAATGCTGATGCTGACTCCAAGAAAAATATGGAATCTCTACCATATAAAGGTGGTGCCTTGTTTGGTGACAGCCTCGCTGATTTGGTATCTACGGCTACCACGGGTAAGTCATCCTTTTTGCCTTATGTTCCTCCACAACAAAAGAAACCACACCACTATCAAATGCAGTCCTTTCAGCCCAATAAATACAGAAAAGGACGAGGTTCTTCCTTCCTTGCTACTAGTGGAAGGGGAAGAGGTAAAAGATCACCAGCCTTGTCGGGTTCCCAGGAGCAGAAGTCCTCCCTGGCTTCTGCCAACTCCACCGCATGACGCTGGGGCTCCTCTGCGGGAGTCCGCACCGGTGGGGGCAAACTCTTCAGTCAGTTCTGGTTTCGTTCGGACCTGGACCCATGGGTTTTACAATAGTAACCCCAAATTGGCCTTACCAGCTTCTCTTTCGGACAGGGAGGTAGTACGCGACGCAATACAAAAGTTGTGTCAAAATCAGGTCATTGTCATGGTTCCCCCGTCACAACAGGGAGAAGGCTTTAATTCAACCCTGTTCGTGGTCCCGAAGCCGGATGGCTCGGTCAGACCGATCCTAAACCTGAAATCCCTCAATTTCTACCTAAAAAAATTCAAATTCAAGATGGAGTCTCTCCGAGCAGTGATATCCAGTCTGGAGGAAGGGGATTTTATGGTGTCGGTGGATATAAAGGATGCCTACTTACATGTTCCCATTTATCCTCTGCATCAGGCTTACCTGAGGTTTGCAATTCAGGATTGTCATTACCAATTTCAGACGTTGCCGTTTGGCCTGTCCACGGCTCCGAGGATTTTCACCAAAGTGATGGCGGAAATGATGGTTCTCCTTCGCAAGCAAGGAGTCACGATTATCCCGTACTTGGACGATCTCCTGGTAAAGGCGAGATCCAGGGACCAGTTGGTGCAAAACATTGCACTCTCCCTGACAGTTCTTCAAATACCACAGCACCCTACAGCAGCAAGATGCAGCACAAGACACTGGACTTTTAGTAATGTACTGTAGTATACTGGTCACCACAATGCAGCAAAAGACAATGAATAGTGATAATGAGCACTGACAAGGATACTAGAACTGACACTGGGCAGCGAGATGCAGCACTGGACTATTGTACTGTAGTATACTGGTCACCACAATGCAGCACAAGACAATGAGTAGTGATACTGAGCACTGATGAGGATACTAGAACTGACACTGGGCAGCTAGAACAGCACTGGACTATTGTACTGTAGTATACTGGTCACCACAATGCAGCACAAGACAATGAGTGGTGATACTGAGCACTGATGAGGATACTAGAACTGACACTGGGCAGCGAGAACAGCACTGGGCTATTGTACTGTAGTATACTGGTCACCACAATACAGCACAAGACAATGAGTGGTGATACTGATCACTGATGAGGATACTAGAACTGACACTGGGCAGTGAGAACAGCACTGGACTATTGTACTGTAGTATACTGGTCACCACAATGCAGCACAAGACAATGAGTAGTGATACTGAGCACTGATTAGGATACTAGAACTGACACTGGGCAGCGAGAATAGCACTGGACTATTGTACTGTAGTATACTGGTCACCACAATGCAGCACAAGACAATGAGCAGTGATACTGAGCACTGATGAGGATACTTGAACTGACACTGGGCAGCGAGAACAGCACTGGACTATTGTACTGTAGTATACTGGTCACCACAATGCAGCACAAGACAATGAGTAGTGATACTGAGCACTGATGAGGATACTGGAACTGACATTGGGCAGCGAGAACAGCACTGGACTACTGTACTGTAGTATACTGGTCACCACACTGCAGCAGCAAGACAATGAGCACTGATCTTGAGCACTGATGAGGATACTAGAACTGACACTGGGCAGTGAGAACATCACTGGACTATTGTACTATAGTATACTGGTCACCACAATGCAGCACTGATACTGAGCACAGATATTGAGCACTGATGAGGATACTAGAACTGACATGGAGCAGCAAGATGCAGCAATGGACTATTGTACTGTAGTATTATATTCTGGTCACCACAATGCAGCACTGATACTGAGCACAGATATTGAGCACTGATGAGGATACTAGAACTGACACGGAGCAGCAAGATGCAGCAATGGACTATTGTACTGTAGTATACTGGTCATCACAATGCAGCACTGATACTGAGCACAGATATTGAGCTGATATTGAGCTGATATTGAGCTTTTCACTCAGAGAACGTAGCCACGTAATCTTCGCTCAATCTACAATGCACGAGTGAAAATGGCAGCGACACGCGGCTCTTTATATGGAATCCGAATCTCGCGAGAATCCGACAGCGGGATGATGATGTTTTCCCCCGTTCGGGTTTTGCGAGTAAGGCGGGAAGAACCGAGGCTGCCTCGGACCCGTGTAAACCACGTGAAGTTCGGGGGGGGGGGGGTTTGGGGTTTGGTTCTCGGAGAACCGAACCTGCTCATCTCTACATATAATATGTGAAACTAGAGAGAAAGTGGCATGGGCACAGAGAGAGGCATGGGGGAGAGACAGAGGCATGGCGGAGAGAGAGAGGGGCCATGGTGAGAAGAGAGGAGCATCAGGAGAGAGAGAGCAAGAGAGGCATGGAGAGAGAGGGGTTCCGTAGTTGAGGGTGGTGGTTAGAATGGTATTGTACTGTGAGTCTAGGGGATAGGGCTACTTAGCCTATTGCCTCCCAACGGAGCCAGTGCCTGGAGCACAAGCTCTATACACTCTACCACCTTTTGAGGCAGGCTGGGAGTATCAGTAGTGAGGATCAGGGGAAGGATGGGAGTAGTAGTGCAGAGCAGTGGGAACGAAGGGAGTAGTAGTGGAAAGTAAGAGGCAAGATGGAAGTAGTAGTGGGAAGCAGGGGGCAAGCTCGGTGCAGTAGTCATGAGGAAGGATGGGAGTAGTAGTGCAGAGAAGCGGCAGGCTGGGAGCAGCAGTTGGAGGAACGAGAAATGTTGAGGTGAGAGAGAGATGGGGATAGAGAGTGAGATGTGGGGGGATAAGAGTGAGACGGAGGAGGGGTAGAGTGAGATATCGGAGAGACAGAGAGAGACAAGGGATTGATAAGGGATCGATAAGCAACACAAAAGAATAAAACCTGCAAGGCTGCAATAGCTACTGTAAACAATAAAATAACCCCCCATTTTCAGTGTGGGTCACTATACTTACCAGCTTTCTCACTGCTTCCACAGTCATACAGCGTGCATGGCCTTCCTAAAGTAGGAGCAGGTCCTGCAGCGCAGCATGCTTCCACCGCACTGTTGTTGGGGGAGGAGCAACCAGTGAGGAAAGTAAGAGGCTGTTCGGCTGTAACCATACATGCTGCTTGTAACACCCTGTGAAAACATATATATATATATATATATATATATATATAACCAATAAGGTATAGTGATAACTGAAAATATACATGTTATACTGGAGGTATAGGAAAAGAAGATCCATTGATATATGTGAATGTATGTATATATTCCCTTTCCAAGGGATATTGGGGCCATTTACATAAGTGGACTTTATACAGAAATGTATGGTTGGGGTCTCCCGCATGAGGGGAATCAGAAATAGTTGTATGCAGGCCAGAAATAAAGACTGGGTTCACTTCCAAACACCTAAAGGAGACACAGCACGTGATTATAAGACTGTGGGCCAGCTCGCAGGGAACAGCCACGAGCAGGATCGATCCGGGCAGTCTAGGGGAGCCTATAAAGAGACTGAACAAGGAACCGTTGGGGGTTGTTGCTGGCGGTTCGCGTAAGAGGAGAGGTCCAGGTCTGCGGCTCTGTGTGACCCGTTTTAAAAGTGCGACATCACGGAGGCGGCTACCCCGATCAGAGAGTGTTTTCGCTGGAAGGTCTGTGTCTCAACGTGCGGTCGAGACGGTCAGCGGCAATGAGCTCCGGCTGTAGCCAGCGCCAGCAGTAACAGACACTGACGAGCAGAGAGTGGGAGGCGACTTCGTGCCGGGTCGCGGCAAAGGTGAAGGGACATCCCCACTGACGTCTAAGGCTGCAGAGACGGGGAAGAGGTGGCGCCGATCCGTATGATCAGTGGTAGGTGACGTCTCACAGTAAAAAGAGTGACTGCCGGAAGCGGGGTGAACTCCCTATAGTGCTGAAAGACATAAGCCGCCGGGGGAAGATTAATTGAGGACGAAGCCATCCAGTAGAGTGTATATCTGGGTGCAGCCTTCAGAGCTACTGTCGTTACAATACAGGTAGTTATCACATTTACACCTCCACCACATAGGACAGTCACTACGAGGCACGGAACAAAGTATTCCCTACAAATGCCGGATGTCCGAATATAGTTCCAGTTTAAACCAGCACTCCCTCCTAAATTAATCAGACATGATACCGCAGTTTTCAGCAATAATTATTTGGCAATAGAGACGTGAAGTATAAATTATCAGTCTCTTTACTCTCCTCATTACCCAACCAAATTACAATAAATAGACAGTTACTTATGCATTAAGAAAATCCCGATAGTGGGAGTAACATCTCCAAGGAAGAGCAGGAAGACGTTTTATGCTATTACATGTAATAGCATCAGTTATTGTCTCCGATAAATACCAACTCGTAGGTGTGTCATCCAAGAAAGGAAAATCGTTTATTTAATTATTAGTTGGAAATAATAAGTTACTTACATTCACAGACTTACATCCCGTGGAATGTTAGGAGCAGAGTAGAATCCAAGCAGCTATATCCTCTCCTAATTAGGAAAATAATCCCATTGGATTACAATAATACAGGCAGTTTCCGTGGAGGTATAATCAGCGACGAGTATCTAGAAAACCTGCGGAGATAGTTTAAAAAGGGAGGAGATTGTGAAACTAAAACAAACCTTAGAGACTTTATCCAACCAATCTGAGAATACACAAGAGAAATTAAAACATCAGGATAGCAGTTGACTTGTGCACCAACGACAGATCAGAAGAGAGTACTCGGGGAACCTGGGACACCTGTAATGTTGTTTGAAGCAGTAGCTATATATATAGTTAATGGCAAACATAGTGACCGATTGGTTTAATTGATTTAGTATAATTGTAATGTATGGTTATTTTATTTGTAAAATATCTTATCCAGTATTTTGTCATCCATTATTAATGAAAAGTGAATGTTGAACACGATTACATAACCTTTTCATGCCCTAGGGAGAGCAGATACAGCAAATATTTATAATAATTTCAGACAAGAATTTCAGTCTAATAAATATCATTTTATTAAGCAAATTTGGTGTAATCAGTTTAGATTGAGTGGTTTAGACTATAAATCTTACCATTGTGAATAACCACATTTACATTCAATAGAGAGAACACTTATTTTACAAAATTCCTTAGAATCTTTATTCATTGATGGACGTGAGATTCCTTTAATACTTGGAAGTGGATCAGACCAAGAACGAACTGGAACAACGAAAATACAACAGGTAACGATTAACCGTTAAAATATAGAAGAAGTGACAGAAAAGGAGCGACGTAGATCTACGTGAAAGCAAAGATATTGAGTATTACATGCTCCACACCGCTGCTGCTGCACAGCCCATTAACTATGATTTCCAGCCCTCGCCTCCTCTGCCCTCTGAGATCAGTGCCCTGAGTGTGGCTGCTGTTACACTGTGATAGCAGCCGCGGTGCTGTCAGACAGAGGCCACAGCTACTGGTAATGAGAGTGCCAGGGTCCGGTCCAGCCAGTAGGAAGTACCCCGGAACATCAGATTGGAAGACACACTGCCAGCGCCCGCCTGCACCACCCAGCGTGTGAGCACACACCACGATCAGTGCTCCATCATGGGTATGGGGTACAGGAGATGTGCGCTGCAGTTCCCCGTGTGATGCTACCTTTCAGGCACACACAGCTGCAATGTCTGTTCCTCCATCAGATACAGAAAAAGCAAGAATAAAAAAATCGGTCAGCTGCACCGATATATCGATGTGCAAGGGGGGTGGGGGGGTTTCTAGGTTCTCGGACCCCCCCTCCCGTGTGCTCGCATGCTGGGGGATCACAAAAGCAAGTCTACTTGATGGCATACATTCATCAATGGAGAATGCCACATATATGTCCTGACTACCCTCCAGCAAAAGGTGAGGATAGACTGCGTAGGGAACATAATGTGACCATAGCAGCATAAACGCACCGTCTGGGCTCCCGCAGCGCCGCTCAATGCATCACCTTGGCTTGGAAGGGGTTAATGTTTGTGGTGGGAGGAACGTAGAGAGAGGGTCCGGGGGGCTAATTGGCTGGATCGTGGATAGGGGCTGGCCTGTCAGGCATATAGGCTGCTGACCGGGTACTTCCTGCCTCTCTTCCAGCTCTTCTCGTGAGACTGCAAATACACTCATTTATTATAGCAGATATCCTTATACTCTCTCATACTTCCTTAAATCTCCCTTTACACTTCTTTCACTCCCTCTGCTCTGTTCTTTTCCTTTCTAGGGCCCTCATTCCGAGTTGTTCGCTCGCAAGCTGATTTTAGCAGCTTTGCACACGCTAAGCCGCCGCCTACTGGGAGTGAATCTTAGCTTATCAAAATTGCGAACGAAAGATTCTCAAAATTGCGAATAGAAATTTCTTTGCAGTTTCTGAGTAGCTCGAGACTTACTCTGCCATTGCGATAAGTTCAATCAGTTTCGTTCCTGGTTTGACGTCACAAACACACCCATCGTTCGCCCAGACACTCCCCCGTTTCTTCAGACACTCCCGCGTTTTTCCCAGAAACGGTAGCATTTTTTCACACACTCCCATAAAACGGCCAGTTTCCGCCCAGAAACACCCACTTCCTGTCAATCACATTACGATCACCAGAACGAAGGAAAAACCTCGTAAAGCCGTGAGTAAAATACCTAACTGCATAGCAAATTTACTTGGCGCAGTCGCACTGCGGACATTGCGCATGCGCATTAGTGACTAATCGCTCCGTTGCAAAAAAAAAAATAACGAGCGATCAACTCGGAATGACCACCTATATTCCCACTTCTCCTTGCTTTCTTTACCCTTCCTATTCTTCCCTTGTGCACCCTGTGCCTCCCCTATGGCCGCCAGAATCCAACCCAGCCGCACCGCTGGCCTCCCCGCCCAGCTCCTGGACGCCTCTGAGGTCCAGCCAGCTCGGGGAATGCCTGCTGCGGCCGCCGGAGAGATTCGGGGCGCGCGCGGCCGGGCCCGGCCGCCCGCTCGTGCTCCACCGCGAGTGCGCTCTCCGTCCCCGCTGCTAGCCACGGCGGGAGACGAAGCGCAGGGGGAAAGAGGGCGCACGCGGCGGCTTGCCAGGGACGGGGCTCTGCCGTCCCTGAGCCCGTCGCTACACGTGGCCGCTCCGATCACGTGGGGCCGGGACGGAGCTCCCGGCCCGCGGATCGGCGGCTTGCTGCCACCAGGGGGGCATCACCCACCAAGATCCCTCCACTACTGGGGTTACTGGGCGTGGCCGGGTGGTCGCGCGGCTGCCAGACACGTGCAGTCTAGGCAGCGTGCGCGTGCTGCTTCTCATCCTGCCAGCTGGGGGGCCCAGATGAGGCCTGACACATCTGGCCGGCTCTCCCCTTCGGCCGGTCAGGTCCGGCCTGCGCCCTCCCCTGACAGAGCGGGGCGCTGCCCCCGCTCTGCTGCTGCACATCCCCCGTTGCCAGTTGCGGATGGGGCAGGGCCGGTTAGAAGAGGGCGTTCTGCGTCCGCCCGCGGCGGGGCGGCCCTCTTGGCCTCTCCTGTCGTGGATGGCCCCGTAGCGCCTGCCCCTCCCGGATTGACTCGGATGGCGAATGGCGCTGCTGCCGCCGCCCGTGGCCGTGCGGCTCCTCCCGGGGTCACTCACCCCATCAGGGGGCGGCGTGCGCCGGCAGAGGCCGACCGTTCTTCCCCTCCCCGCGTTCTGTCGTCGTCGCTGCGGACGGTTTTCATTCCGACGTCGCGCTACCTCCTTCCAGTAGTGACGACTCTCCGGTTTCTCATCCTGAGGGCAATGCTCGGGATAGGAGGAGGTCGCGGCGCGGGCGGTTTGCGCGAGGTTCCTCGCAGCGGTACGGCTGTACTGTGATGCCCGACAGTGAGGGTTCGTCCGGGTCCTTGCTCCCAACGGGAGGTTTACGAACCTCCCGTGGGGCGCACGACTCGCGTGGCGGCTCTGATCTTCCTATGCCTGCCACTGCGACTGCACCCTTGGTGGACGCCACCGTTCTGTCCGCCATTTGTGCCGCTGTTGTGTTGGCGGTGGCGCCCTTGTTATCCTCCGTACCCGGGGGACTAGGGTGGCCCGCTGCTTCTTTGGCGGATAGCATTGCGCAATCTCTTACCCCGCTTCTGTCCCCTGGCGCGACGGTTCCCCCACCTGCCTCGCTCCCGGTGGCTGCGGGTCCAGTGGGGGTGCTGGGGAACAATGTCTCTTTTGTCTCCCCAGCCACGGAAGTCGTTTTCGGAATGGAGTCTGTCGGTGCATCCTCGAGTCGTCCGGTGGCCGTTGGGACGGACGGTGTTCCCTCTCGTGCAGGTGAGTCTTCATCGGACCCCGACTGGTCCAGGGGGAGCGCGGTTACACCCCTTAGCGGCTTGAGAGCGGGTACTCACTCCAGCTCCTCTAGCATAGGCAGCAGTGCGCGTAGGGTTTCCAGCAAGCGCAGCATGCGCAGCCGCAAGCGCCGGGACACGGACTCTTCCCTTGCTTCCACGTCCTCGGAGGGTCTGTCCTCCTCCGACGGCGGCTTGCACAGATTTAAGCGTCGCAGACGGAGCGAGCGTCGGTATTCAGCCTCGTCCGCCTCCCAAATCTCGGTGGAATCGGACACCGTGCACTGCGCTAATACGGCCGTGCAACGTGGACTCAGGCCCCGGGTCCGGGACCGTATCCGTAAGGGCCAATATGTAAATATTTTCGCTCTTACTAGTGACGATCGCAAAGCCTTACTTTCAGCTAAGAAAAAAGGGCAGGCCAGCGAGGACGCTTTGCGGTCCTACCCGAATTGGGTGCGATGTATGTTGATCTTTGCTGCTTGTTACCTGGAGACCCGCCCGGACGAACACATGAACATTGTGCGGTATCAATTCCTCATACACGTGCTGTACCATAAGTACAAAGGGTCGGCCTGGCGTCGTTATAATGAGGATTGTCAGCGCAAACAACACGGGCGGCAGATCTATAACTTCGGTAAGAAAGATGTGGAATTGTGCTCGGAACTGACCCAGGGTTCGGCCGGCACTGAGGAAGTCGGCTCGGCGAAGCGTTGGGCAAACCGACCTGCCTCTCGTTTGGCCGGCTTTAGCGGTGGTTCAGGACGCGCGGGGCATGGCAAATGCTTTGCTTTTAATAATGCCCAATGTGACTTAGGCGGCCGGTGTCGTTTTCGTCACTCCTGTATCAGATGTGGCGGGGGCCACGGGATTAAGGACTGTCCCAGTCCAGCGACCGGAGGGGCTTCCGGACCACAAACCCGGCAGAGTTGCACTCCCGCGGCCTCTGGCGTTGGCCACAGCTCCCACCCCGATTAGACTTCGGGCGCTCATTCCCTGGCTGCGACGGTACCCGCGGCCGGCGGACGCCCAATTCTTGCACTCGGGCTTCGCGTCGTGCTTCCCCTTGCCGATACATGGACGGGTGGGTCTCGGGGCGGGTACGAACCTGCGCTCGGCTCTGGAGTTTCCGGACGTGCTCTGCCAGAAGGTGGAGGCTGAAGTGGCGTTAGGTAGAATGATAGGCCCTTTCCGGGTACCCCCCTTGCCAGATTTGGTCTTGTCCCCCGTAGGCATAGTGCCCAAAAAGACCGTGGGAAAAATTCGGCTTATCCAACATCTTTCCTGTCCTCTGGGGTCATCGATTAACGATGCCATCCCTTATGAGCAGTGTAGGGTTGTTTACCTATCCTTTGATTTGGCCATAGACACCATCCGGTTTTTTGGGCCTGGGGCAGTGATGTGTAAATTGGACATCCAGTCAGCGTTCCGTCTCCTTCCGCTGTACCCGTCTGCCTTTCGGTTTATGGTTTTTAAGCTAGATGATGGCTATTACATCGACCGGTGCCTCCCTATGGGCTGTTCTGTTTCTTGCGCCTACTTCGAAAGACTCAGTTCTTTCCTCCACTGGTGTCTCGAGCAATCGACGGGCGAACGGGGAATTTCGCACTACTTGGATGATTTTCTTTTTATCTGCCCATCAGACTTGGATCGCTGCGTCAACTTACTGCAGGGGGCTCTGGCCCTCTTCACACACTTCGGGGTTCCGCCTCCTTGGTTTACCTCGGGATTCAGATCGATACCGTCGGTGGTCTGTGTAGGCTCCCTGCGGACAAGGTGTTGCGCTTACACGACGGCATCCTATATGCGCTGGCTGCGGGCAAGCTCACTCTCAAACAGGCTCAATCCTTATTGGGCCTGTTTAACTTTGCTTGCAAGGTGATCCCCATGGACAGGGTTTTCTGTAGAAAATTGGAACGGGCCACCGTGGGGGTTAGACGCCCGCATCATTTTCTTAGGTTGTCCCTCGAAATCCGAAGAGATTTGCGTATTTGGGACGACTTTCTTGTTTGTTTCAACGGCATCTGTATTTGGCAGGAGGCGGCCGTGTCTAGCCCATCCCTAGAGCTTTTCACGGACGCCTCTGGCGCTTACGCGTTCGGAGCTTATTTCACGGGCCGTTGGTGCGCGTGTCCGTGGCCTCGGTCCTGGCTTAGCAAGGGCCTCACGACGAACATGCTGTTGCTGGAAATGTTTCCCATTCTGGTCGCTCTGGAATTGTGGTGCGATGCCCTGCGTAACAAACATGTTATCTTCTGGTGCGACAATTTGGGCGTGGTTTTTGCCATAAACCGCCAAAAATCCACGTCCTTGCCGGTCCTGCGGGTCCTTGCGCAGATAGTCTTGCTATGTTTGGTGAACAACATTACGTCGCGAGCCAAGCATGTCCCTGGCGTGCGTAACGAACTTGAGGATGCCCTGTCTCGCGGCGATTGGCAGCGGTTTAGGCGCTTGGCTCCTGCAGCGCTGATCCAAGGGGAATCCTGTCCTGCTTATGTGTGGCAGGTCATCCACCCGGATTGGAGGAGTTAGCCCACAGGTCTTTGGCCCCTGCCACTTTTACGGCCTGTCGGGCCGCCTGGGAGCGGTGGAGTCGCTTCCTCTTGGAGAGAGGCTAGAGTGGTAAGACCTCTCACGATTTACTCTTAGACTACATCTGGATGTTGTACTCCGACAGTATTTCGCGGGCGTCTGTTAACAGGATTCTGGCGGGTATATCATACTTTCTGCAGCTTCGGGGGGAAGCGGATTTTACAAAGTCCTTTTTCCTCCGGCGGGTGTTGAAAGGTTGGGCTCGGGCGATCCCGCCCCTCCCGGATACTCGCCTGCCGATCACGGGTGCTTTGCTGAGGCGGACTTTGGGATCCCTTAGGAGTATTTGCTCCTCGGGATACGAAGTTCGCCTCTTCTTGGCGGCCTTTATGATGGCCTTCCATGGTGCATTCAGGCTGGGTGAGCTGGTGTCCGTCTCTCGGACTTCTGCCTCACCCATGCTGGCAGCCCACGTCGTCGTACGCCCCGACGGTTTGTGGTGCAGGATTCAGCGCTCCAAGACTGACGTAGTCGGCAGGGGGCAGTGGGTTCGAATGGGTCGGTCTCGTGCGCGGGGCATTTGTCCAGTTTCCGCGGCCCAGGCTTATTCGTCCCTTCGGCCTCCAACGCCCCCCGGGTGGCTCGTCCATAGTGACGGTTCCCCGTTGACCAGATATCAATTCCGGTCGGTTTTGGGACGTTGCCTTTTGTACCTGGGTCTCTCTCCGGCCGACTATGGGACTCACTCTTTCCGCATCGGCGCTGCTTCAGCAGCCGCTGCGGCAGGTTGGTCCGAAGTCGAAGTCCGTGCACTGGGTAGGTGGAGGTCTGGTGTTGTCAGACGCTATATCAGGCCTTTTCCTCCCAGTGCGCCCATTTGAGGACTAGCCGCTCGTTGCAGTTGCACTTTGCGATTGCGGGGGCCTTGAGGATTTTTTTTTTTATCGTTGGTTTTACCTACGGCTTTTGCCGGCTAACGAAGTTTTGTTTTTGCCTCAAGTCAAATTGGGTGGCCCAACCCCCCCCCCTCCAATCCCCGTTAGGGACGCAGTTAGGTTGCCCATTTAAAAATGCTATCTTTTATTTCATTTATTAACGTTCGTCACACCCTTCTTTTACAGGACGGCGGTTAGATCCGCACTTTATATGGTTTGTCGGCCATTCATACATCTATTGGCTGTCCATGTCGGCTCTGGCCTGTGACACAACCCGGTTTCCGGAGCTGCAGACTGTGCGCTGTTGGGGCGTAGAGGCCTCCGCTGGGACGGCCTGCGGGACTGGCTTCGGGCGGCAGTTGGCCGATTTGGGTATCCACTGTTTTTGGTCTTGCATCTGGGTGGCAATGATCTGGTGCGCCGCACGGGGCTTGACATTCGCCTCGAGATCAGCCGTCAGCTGTTGGAACTTATGGCTGACTGGCCGTTTTGCCTGATCCTCTGGTCAGACATCATCCCTCGGCGGTCTTGGCGCGGAGCCTTTAACCCCGGGGCGATTGACCTAGTTTGGAGGCGGGTCAATTCGGTTGTCGGTCGTGCTGTCCTGCAGCATGGCGGGCTGGTCGTGCCGCATTGTGGTATCTCCTTCCGGGATCCAACACTGTACTGGTCTGACGGGGTGCATTTGTCGCCAGCTGGCATGCTGATCTTCTTGGAGGACATTATTCACGTTCTTCGGTCCCCTTAAGTAGTTTTTCTCTTTGGATTGTCTTTTTGGTTTTAGTTGCGTTCGTTTGTATTCTACTTTTTAGGTCTCTTTAGTTAGTTTTGTTCTGCATTTGAGGTCCCATTAGTTAGTTTTTCTGCCTTTTGGGTTTTTTGAGTTCGGTGGCGGTGGCAGGTTGGTAACCTGGCAGTTGGCCGGTTTCTGAACGGTTACTTAATTTTATTTATGAGTTAAAGGTTAGAAGTTTGGGTGTACTTTTAGGTAAATTTCATAGTTTTGAATTAGTTTACGGGCATCACTTTACCAAGTGGGGTCCATATAATTGGTATAAACATATGTGGATGGCGGGGCCGGTGGCCCAATTTTTTACCCCGTAGGGGCGGAGCGTACCTCCGTCCCTACAACTGTTGGTGGGCAGGGGTAGTGGCAGAAGGTCGACCCCTGTACTTGGATTTTTTTATTTTCAATGTCCGGGATGGAGGCAGGAGGCCGATCCCGGAACATCTGGGGCAGAAGGCTCCATCACACATATGTTTTTTATTGCTTGCTTTTTCTGTATTATAATGTTGATCACCCATGTTACGTTTATCATGTTTAACCGTTCTTCTCCCCGCCACCTTAGTTAGAGAGGGAAGTCTGCATTTTAGTTTTAGTATTTAATAGGCCTTCCTCTCAGTCAGAAAATAAAAGCTGACCCCTTTCATGCCAATTACAGTTGTTGTGTCTTTATTTTATAAGATAAGTGTGCTTGAGTGGCGTGTGGATGCATCTGACGTGTGAGGTTTAAGACTGCGCAGGGAACATAATGTGACCATAGCAGCATAAACGCACCGTCTGGGCTTCCGCAGCGCCGCTCAATGCATCACCTTGGCTTGGAAGGGGTTAATGTTTGTGGTGGGAGGAACGTAGAGAGAGGGTCCGGGGGGCTGATTGGATGGATCGTGGATAGGGGCTGGCCTGTCAGGCATATAGGCTGCTGACCGGGTACTTCCTGCCTCTCTTCCAGCTCTTCTCGTGACCCGCCCTCCCGCCCTGGGGACTTGGTTTTGTTCTTCAGTTGTGTTCCTTGTGTCGGCTTTTGGTGGCCGGTTTCTGAACGGTTACTTAATTTTATTTATGAGTTCAAGGTTAGAAGTTTGGGTGTACTTTTAGGTAAATTTCATAGTTTTTAATTAGTTTAAGGGCATCACTTTACCAAGTGGGGTCCATATAATTGGTATAAACATATGTGGATGGCGGGGCCGGTGGCCCAATTTTTTACCCCGTAGGGGCGGAGCGTACCTCCGTCCCTACAACTGTTGGTGGGCAGGGGTAGTGGCAGAAGGTCGACCCCTGTCCTTGGATTTTTGGATTTTCAATGTCCGGGATGGAGGCAGGAGGCCGATCCCGGAACATCTGGGGCAGAAGGCTCCCTGACACATATGTTTTTAATTGCTTGCTTTTTCTGTATTATAATGTTGATCACCCATGTTACGTTTATCATGTTTAACCGTTCTTCGCCCCGCCACCTTAGTTAGAGAGGGAAGTCTGCATTTTAGTTTTAGTATTTAATAGGCCTTCCTCTCAGTCAGAAAATAAAAGCTGACCCCTTTCATGCCAATTACAGTTGTTGTGTCTTTATTTTATAAGATAAGAGTGCTTGAGTGGCGCGTGGATGCATATGACGTGTGAGGTTTAATACCTATATGATACATTACTAAGGTTGAAAGAAGACAGTGCACACTCTATTTTGTCACATTTATCTCTTCTGGATCATCGAGACCCATTACATTTCAGAGGGGGAACATGCAAGTCATAGAAGCAGAATCAACAACTGGTTCATGATATCTCTACTGCTAGGTAACTACAAACACCTATCTACTGATACTGCTAGGTAACTACAACCACCAACATATTCTGCTGCATTATACTTCTATAGGCTTGGCTGATACTGCTAGGTAATGCAAATTGAAACATTATTACATAGTATATCATTCTGATGTACTTTCTTTAGTTTTGAATTGTATGGACCCAGTTGTTATCTATGTGGTATACCTGTTTGTTTTTCTAAGGTAATTTACCGCCTAGCATTTTAGGGGGTGGGGTGTGGTATTTATCTACTTAAGTTCTATCCTGTAGGCTGTGCAAAGCCGGTTGGCTGTGCATTTATTCTCAAAGTGTGCATTTTTTCAAAGTGTGATAAAATTGATACATAACAGCAGCGTTCCATCAGCTTTAGATCAAAGTGAAAAAGAATGAAAACAGAAGCACACCAATCTACCAAAACATAGAAAACTGAAGAACCAATAACAAATGTGAGTCAGTTACTCATCATATCACTCACCTCCTGATTGTTGCATCTGATTAAGTAGCACAGATCTAGCTTACTTGGACATTTCAAAAACCATCCTTTTCACCAAAAAATGCTTGTATCTGTATTTTTGTCAAAAAAAATTTATGCACAGCTACACCAATGCAATGTTACCTACAAACACTTAAAAAACCTTACAGGATTACCATTGCTTTTTAACACACTCACAATCCTCTCATTTCTTACAGTCCAAATACATTTCTGCACCCACTTTATCTACGCTTTTGATTCACTTCAAACTAGAGATGAGCGGGTTCGGTTTCTCTGAATCCGAACCCGCCAGAACTTCATGTTTTTTTTCACGGGTCCGAGCGACTCGGATCTTCCCGCCTTGCTCGGTTAACCCGAGCGCGCCCGAACGTCATCATGACGCTGTCGGATTCTCGCGAGGCTCGGATTCTATCGCGAGACTCGGATTCTATATAAGGAGCCGCGCGTCGCCGCCATTTTCACACGTGCATTGAGATTGATAGGGAGAGGACGTGGCTGGCGTCCTCTCCGTTTAGACACTTGATTTACTAATTTTGGGGAGCATTAGGAGTACTCAGTAGTGTACAGTGCAGAGTTTTGCTGATAGTGACCAGTGACCACCACTTTTATTTATAATCCGTTCTCTGCCTGAAAAAAGCGATACACAGCACACAGTGACTCAGTCACATACCATATCTGTGTGCACTGCTCAGGCTCAGGCCAGTGTGCTGCATCATCTATTATCTATATATAATATTATATATCTGTCTGACTGCTCAGCTCACACAGCTTATAATTGTGGGGGAGACTGGGGAGCACTACTGCAGTGCCAGTTATAGGTTATAGCAGGAGCCAGGAGTACATAATATATTATATAGTGAGTGACCACCAGACACACAGTGCAGTTTATTTAATATATCCGTTCTCTGCCTGAAAAAAGCGATACACACAGTGACTCAGTCAGTCACATACCATATCTGTGTGCACTGCTCAGGCTCAGGCCAGTGTGCTGCATCATCTATATATATTATATATCTGTCTGACTGCTCAGCTCACACAGCTTATAATTGTGGGGGAGACTGGGGAGCACTACTGCAGTGCCAGTTATAGGTTATAGCAGGAGCCAGGAGTACATAATATTATATTAAAATTAAACAGTGCACACTTTTGCTGCAGGAGTGCCACTGCCAGTGTGACTAGTGACCAGTGACCTGACCACCAGTATATAATATTAGTAGTATACTATCTCTTTATCAACCAGTCTATATTAGCAGCAGACACAGTACAGTGCGGTAGTTCACGGCTGTGGCTACCTCTGTGTCGGCACTCGGCAGCCCGTCCATAATTGTATATACCTCCTAACCGTGGTTTTTTTTTCTTTCTTTATACATACATACTAGTTACGAGTATACTATCTCTTTATCAACCAGTCTATATATTAGCAGCAGACACAGTACAGTGCGGTAGTTCACGGCTGTGGCTACCTCTGTGTCGGCACTCGGCAGCCCGTCCATAATTGTATATACCACCTAACCGTGGTTTTTTTTTCTTTCTTTATACATACATACTAGTTACGAGTATACTATCTCTTTATCAACCAGTCTATATATTAGCAGCAGACACAGTACAGTGCGGTAGTTCACGGCTGTGGCTACCTCTGTGTCGGCACTCGGCAGCCCGTCCATAATTGTATATACCACCTAACCGTGGTTTTTTTTTCTTTCTTTATACATACATACTAGTTACGAGTATACTATCTCTTTATCAACCAGTCTATATATTAGCAGCAGACACAGTACAGTGCGGTAGTTCACGGCTGTGGCTACCTCTGTGTCGGCACTCGGCAGCCCGTCCATAATTGTATATACCACCTAACCGTGGTTTTTTTTTCTTTCTTTATACATACATACTAGTTACGAGTATACTATCTCTTTATCAACCAGTCTATATATTAGCAGCAGACACAGTACAGTGCGGTAGTTCACGGCTGTGGCTACCTCTGTGTCGGCACTCGGCAGCCCGTCCATAATTGTATATACCACCTAACCGTGGTTTTTTTTTTCTTACTTTATACATACATACTAGTTACGAGTATACTATCTCTTTATCAACCAGTCTATATATTAGCAGCAGACACAGTACAGTGCGGTAGTTCACGGCTGTGGCTACCTCTGTGTCGGCACTCGGCAGCCCGTCCATAATTGTATATACCACCTAACCGTGGTTTTTTTTTCTTTCTTTATACATACATACTAGTTACGAGTATACTATCTCTTTATCAACCAGTCTATATATTAGCAGCAGACACAGTACAGTGCGGTAGTTCACGGCTGTGGCTACCTCTGTGTCGGCACTCGGCAGCCCGTCCATAATTGTATATACCACCTAACCGTGGTTTTTTTTTCTTTCTTTATACATACATACTAGTTACGAGTATACTATCTCTTTATCAACCAGTCTATATATTAGCAGCAGACACAGTACAGTGCGGTAGTTCACGGCTGTGGCTACCTCTGTGTCGGCACTCGGCAGCCCGTCCATAATTGTATACTAGTATCCAATCCATCCATCTCCATTGTTTACCTGAGGTGCCTTTTAGTTGTGCCTATTAAAATATGGAGAACAAAAATGTTGAGGTTCCAAAATTAGGGAAAGATCAAGATCCACTTCCACCTCGTGCTGAAGCTGCTGCCACTAGTCATGGCCGAGACGATGAAATGCCAGCAACGTCGTCTGCCAAGGCCGATGCCCAATGGCATAGTACAGAGCATGTCAAAACCAAAACACCAAATATCAGTAAAAAAAGGACTCCAAAACCTAAAATAAAATTGTCGGAGGAGAAGCGTAAACTTGCCAATATGCCATTTACCACACGGAGTGGCAAGGAACGGCTGAGGCCCTGGCCTATGTTCATGGCTAGTGGTTCAGCTTCACATGAGGATGGAAGCACTCAGCCTCTCGCTAGAAAACTGAAAAGACTCAAGCTGGCAAAAGCACCGCAAAGAACTGTGCGTTCTTTGAAATCCCAAATCCACAAGGAGAGTCCAATTGTGTCGGTTGCGATGCCTGACCTTCCCAACACTGGACGTGAAGAGCATGCGCCTTCCACCATTTGCACGCCCCCTGCAAGTGCTGGAAGGAGCACCCGCAGTCCAGTTCCTGATAGTCAGATTGAAGATGTCAGTGTTGAAGTACACCAGGATGAGGAGGATATGGGTGTTGCTGGCGCTGGGGAGGAAATTGACCAGGAGGATTCTGATGGTGAGGTGGTTTGTTTAAGTCAGGCACCCGGGGAGACACCTGTTGTCCGTGGGAGGAATATGGCCGTTGACATGCCAGGTGAAAATACCAAAAAAATCAGCTCTTCGGTGTGGAGGTATTTCACCAGAAATGCGGACAACAGGTGTCAAGCCGTGTGTTCCCTTTGTCAAGCTGTAATAAGTAGGGGTAAGGACGTTAACCACCTCGGAACATCCTCCCTTATACGTCACCTGCAGCGCATTCATAATAAGTCAGTGACAAGTTCAAAAACTTTGGGTGACAGCGGAAGCAGTCCACTGACCAGTAAATCCCTTCCTCTTGTAACCAAGCTCACGCAAACCACCCCACCAACTCCCTCAGTGTCAATTTCCTCCTTCCCCAGGAATGCCAATAGTCCTGCAGGCCATGTCACTGGCAAGTCTGACGAGTCCTCTCCTGCCTGGGATTCCTCCGATGCATCCTTGCGTGTAACGCCTACTGCTGCTGGCGCTGCTGTTGTTGCCGCTGGGAGTCGATGGTCATCCCAGAGGGGAAGTCGTAAGCCCACTTGTACTACTTCCAGTAAGCAATTGACTGTTCAACAGTCCTTTGCGAGGAAGATGAAATATCACAGCAGTCATCCTACTGCAAAGCGGATAACTGAGTCCTTGACAACTATGTTGGTGTTAGACGTGCGTCCGGTATCCGCCGTTAGTTCACAGGGAACTAGACAATTTATTGAGGCAGTGTGCCCCCGTTACCAAATACCATCTAGGTTCCACTTCTCTAGGCAGGCGATACCGAGAATGTACACGGACGTCAGAAAAAGACTCACCAGTCTCCTAAAAAATGCAGTTGTACCCAATGTCCACTTAACCACGGACATGTGGACAAGTGGAGCAGGGCAGGGTCAGGACTATATGACTGTGACAGCCCACTGGGTAGATGTATGGACTCCCGCCGCAAGAACAGCAGCGGCGGCACCAGTAGCAGCATCTCGCAAACGCCAACTCTTTCCTAGGCAGGCTACGCTTTGTATCACCGCTTTCCAGAATACGCACACAGCTGAAAACCTCTTACGGCAACTGAGGAAGATCATCGCGGAATGGCTTACCCCAATTGGACTCTCCTGTGGATTTGTGGCATCGGACAACGCCAGCAATATTGTGTGTGCATTAAATATGGGCAAATTCCAGCACGTCCCATGTTTTGCACATACCTTGAATTTGGTGGTGCAGAATTTTTTAAAAAACGACAGGGGCGTGCAAGAGATGCTGTCGGTGGCCAGAAAAATTGCGGGACACTTTCGGCGTACAGGCACCACGTACAGAAGACTGGAGCACCACCAAAAACTACTGAACCTGCCCTGCCATCATCTGAAGCAAGAAGTGGTAACGAGGTGGAATTCAACCCTCTATATGCTTCAGAGGTTGGAGGAGCAGCAAAAGGCCATTCAAGCCTATACAATTGAGCACGATATAGGAGATGGAATGCACCTGTCTCAAGTGCAGTGGAGAATGATTTCAACGTTGTGCAAGGTTCTGATGCCCTTTGAACTTGCCACACGTGAAGTCAGTTCAGACACTGCCAGCCTGAGTCAGGTCATTCCCCTCATCAGGCTTTTGCAGAAGAAGCTGGAGGCATTGAAGAAGGAGCTAAAAGGGAGCGATTCCGCTAGGCATGTGGGACTTGTGGATGCAGCCCTTAATTCGCTTAACAAGGATTCACGGGTGGTCAATCTGTTGAAATCAGAGCACTACATTTTGGCCACCGTGCTCGATCCTAGATTTAAAGCCTACCTTGGATCTCTCTTTCCGGCAGACACAGGTCTGCTGGGGTTGAAAGACCTGCTGGTGACAAAATTGTCAAGTCAAGCGGAACGCGACCTGTCAACATCTCCTCCTTCACATTCTCCCGCAACTGGGGGTGCGAGGAAAAGGCTCAGAATTCCGAGCCCACCCGCTGGCGGTGATGCAGGGCAGTCTGGAGCGACTGCTGATGCTGACATCTGGTCCGGACTGAAGGACCTGACAACGATTACGGACATGTCGTCTACTGTCACTGCATATGATTCTCTCAACATTGATAGAATGGTGGAGGATTATATGAGTGACCGCATCCAAGTAGGCACGTCACACAGTCCGTACTTATACTGGCAGGAAAAAGAGGCAATTTGGAGGCCCTTGCACAAACTGGCTTTATTCTACCTAAGTTGCCCTCCCACAAGTGTGTACTCCGAAAGAGTGTTTAGTGCCGCCGCTCACCTTGTCAGCAATCGGCGTACGAGGTTACATCCAGAAAATGTGGAGAAGATGATGTTCATTAAAATGAATTATAATCAATTCCTCCGCGGAGACATTGACCAGCAGCAATTGCCTCCACAAAGTACACAGGGAGCTGAGATGGTGGATTCCAGTGGGGACGAATTGATAATCTGTGAGGAGGGGGATGTACACGGTGATATATCGGAGGGTGAAGATGAGGTGGACATCTTGCCTCTGTAGAGCCAGTTTGTGCAAGGAGAGATTAATTGCTTCTTTTTTGGGGGGGGTCCAAACCAACCCGTCATATCAGTCACAGTCGTGTGGCAGACCCTGTCACTGAAATGATGGGTTGGTTAAAGTGTGCATGTCCTGTTTTGTTTATACAACATAAGGGTGGGTGGGAGGGCCCAAGGACAATTCCATCTTGCACCTCTTTTTTCTTTTCTTTTTCTTTGCATCATGTGCTGATTGGGGAGGGTTTTTTTGGAAGGGACATCCTGCGTGACACTGCAGTGCCACTCCTAGATGGGCCCGGTGTTTGTGTCGGCCACTAGGGTCGCTAATCTTACTCACACAGCTACCTCATTGCGCCTCTTTTTTTCTTTGCGTCATGTGCTGTTTGGGGAGGGTTTTTTGGAAGGGACATCCTGCGTGACACTGCAGTGCCACTCCTAGATGGGCCCGGTGTTTGTGTCGGCCACTAGGGTCGCTTATCTTACTCACACAGCGACCTCGGTGCAAATTTTAGGACTAAAAATAATATTGTGAGGTGTGAGGTATTCAGAATAGACTGAAAATGAGTGTAAATTATGGTTTTTGAGGTTAATAATACTTTGGGATCAAAATGACCCCCAAATTCTATGATTTAAGCTGTTTTTTAGTGTTTTTTGAAAAAAACACCCGAATCCAAAACACACCCGAATCCGACAAAAAAAATTCGGTGAGGTTTTGCCAAAACGCGTTCGAACCCAAAACACGGCCGCGGAACCGAACCCAAAACCAAAACACAAAACCCGAAAAATTTCAGGCGCTCATCTCTACTTCAAACTAAATCTACACCCATTGAGCCTACACTGCTTTTCTCACCTGCAGTTCTGCAATTCTTCTGCTCTGATTCCCTTACAGCCTCTACTCCTACTTCCAGTTTCCCTCAACCTATTTACCTACTTAACACTATGTCAAGGTTTTCTTCTACTCCCCACATCACTCAGTGTCTACCTAATCATGTATCTTGCCCCCTGTTCACACCTTTATCCTTCCCCCCAGTCTCCTACACCCCCTCCTCTCTCCCCTCCTCTGTCTCCCCTCCATCCCTTTGTTTCCTTTACCCTCCTTTCCTGTTACCCCACTTTCACTCACCTCTGACCCATGGTCCTGCTACCCCACAACTGGGGGCCTCGCATTCACATGCACACCCTATCCTGGGGGTCACCATGGGGGTGGTGTTGGGGTCCTTTTACCTTCTAGTTACTCCTACCAACTCATACCACCAGAACCATCCCTTACATTCTCTACATTTGAGGTCCATGCTATATGCTTCTTCCAACCGGTCCATCTTAGAGTAGCTGTCATTTACCACCCCCCTGGCATTGCTTCCTAATTCATCGACAACTTTGCTTGCTGGCTTCCTCACTTCCTCTCTTCTGACATTCTCTCCATTATACTAGCCAATTTCAACATCCCTATCGATGTCACCACACAATCACCTGCCTCTAAACTCCTTAACCTCACTTCTTCACTTGGTCTCTCCCAGTGGACCTCCTCACCCTCCCATGTGAATGGGAGCTCACTGGATTTGGTCTTCACTCACCGCTGTGATATTTCTGATTTTTCCAACTCCACATTTCCCCTCTCTGTGTACCATCTGCTCTCCTTTAACCTATCTCTCTCCGCTTCCCCATCTCTACCTCATAAGGCTACCATCACTAAGCGTAACATTGAGGCTATTGACACCACATTCCTTTCCTCCCTGTTTGACTCACTTCTCTCCTTGGTCCTCTCCTTTTCTCTCTCTATACGTCCTTGGTCCTCTCCTTTTCTCTCTCTATACGTCCTCACTTTTCTCTCTTACATGCCATGAACAAGCCACATCCCTATACAATGCATCCATTACTTCTGCTCTTGACTCTGTTGCTCCACCAACCATTATTCACCATCGCAAATTAACACCTCAACCATGGCACACCAAATACACAGGATATCTGCAAAAATGCTAACGTACTGCTGAGCAACACTGGAGGAAATCACGCTCTATGGCAGACTTCCTCCATTTTAAACTTATGCTCTCATCCTTCAGTGCTGCCCTTTCTCTTGTTAAACAGTCATACTTCAAGACCCTCATCTTCTCACAGACTTCTAACCCCCGGCGCCTCTTTGCCACTCTCAACTCACTCCTCTGCCCACCTCCACCTCGTCTCCCCTCCTCGCTCTCTGCTTTTGACTTTGCGACTTACTTCACATCCAAAATTGACTCCATACGTCAGGACATCACATCACACCAGACCATCAGCAACCTTCCTCCTCCCATTCCTTACCACCTCTCCCCATCCCTCTATCCAACTCTGACATCTTTCTATCATACATCTGGTGAGGGAGTCATGGCCCTCATTTGTTCCTACCCCATCACCACCTCCCCACTTGACCCTATCCCCTCCCACCTCCTCCGCTACCATTCTCCTTCTGCCTGTTCTCATCTTTCCCACCTTCTCAATCTCTCCCTCTCATCAGGCACTGTCACCTCTGCCTTCAAGCATGCACTCATCTCTCCTATTCTTAAAAAACCTACCCTTGATCCAAACACTCTCTCCAACTACCGACCCATCTCTTTCCTCCCTTTTACCTCTAAACTCTTTGAGCGTATTGTCTACAACCGCCTTACTTCCTTTCTTTCCTCACACTCACTGCTTGACCCATTCCAGTCTGGCTTCCATCCTCTTCACTCCTCTGAAACTGCCCTTACAAAAGTATGCAATGACCTCCATGCTGCTAAATCTAAGGGCTAATACTCTCTACTTATTCTTCTTGATCTCTCTGCTGCTATTGACACTGTGGAACACCCTCTCATACTGCAAATCCTTCACTCCATTGGTCTGCGTGATACTGACCTCTCTTGGCTGTCTTCCTACCTCTCTGACCGTTCATTCTCTGTCTCCTCTCATGACTCCACCTCCCCCTCACTTCCACTAAATGTAGGTTTATCCCAAGGTTCTGTCCTTGGTCCTCTCCTTTTCTCTCTCTATACGTCCTCACTAGGTAAGCTCATTAGTTCTTTTGGTTTCCAATATCATCTCTTTGCTGTTGACTCTCAAATCTATCTTTCCTCTCCAGACCTCTCCTCTGCTCTCCTCACTCATATCTCCAACTGTCTCTCTGCTATCTCTGTTTGGATGTCCCAGCACTTTCTTAAACTTAACATGTCTAAAGGCCCATACACACTGGTCGATATATCGGCCGTTCTCCTGAACGGCCGATATATTGCGGGACCGTCGGCCAGTGTGTACGGCCGATACGTCTGTGAACTCCGTCGTTCACAGACGTATCGCGTCGGCTGCGCAGCACAGCCGACGGCCAATATATCTACCGATATATTGGCGCGTCGCTGTGTGTGTACGGGGCGGTCGGCCGACCGCCCGTACACATGCTGCGGCGGCCGGCGGTGATTGACAGGTGAACTGGGTGGGCGTGTGTACACGCCCGCCCAGTTCATGATGTCAGTCCCCGACGGATCGAGCAGTGTGTATGCTGAACACACTGCTCGATCCGTCCATAGATATATCTGCAGATCAATTAATCTGCAGATATATCTGTTAGTGTGTACCCACCTTAAGACTGAGCTGATCATCTTCCCTCCCTCCCACATAACCTCACCTCCTACAATCTCATTATCTATTGATGGCACTATTATCTCCTCTAGCCCCCAAGTGCGATGTCTTGGAGTAATCCTTGACTACTCCCTCTCCTTCAAACCACACATTCAGCACCCCCTCTTGCAAACCTGCCATTTTCATCTAAAAAATATTTCCAGGATCAGACCCTTTCTGACCCAGGATGCTACTAAGACTCTTATTCACTCACTGGTCATCTCCAGACTGGACTACTGTAATCTCCTCCTGACTGGCATTCCAGACAAAATACCTCTCTCCACTCCAATCTGTCCTCAATGCTGCTGCCCGGCTCATTTTCCTCACCAAACGCACTACGTCCACCTCTCCTCTCTTACAAGACCTTCACTGGCTCCCCTTCCCTTTCAGAATCAATTTCAAGCTTCTCACACTCACTTACAAAGCCCTCACCCACTCCTCTCCCATCTACATCTCTGACCTTATCTCCCTTTACACTCCCACCCGTCTTCTTCGCTCTGATAATGCAAACCGACTCTCCTGCCTACTGATTAGTTCCTCCCACTACTACCTCCAAGATTTTTCACGTGCTACTCCATTTCTCTGGATTTCCCTACCTCTCCCCCTCAGACTCTCCACCTCTCTACAAAACTTCAACCGGGCTCTCAAGACCCACTTCTTCACCAAACCCAGCCAAATCTCATCCTAACCCTCTGTTCCACGCTCTCTATGTACCCCGTCTGTGTCACCCCTATCTGTCTACCCCTCCCCTTTAGAATGTAAGCTCTCATGAGTAGGGCCCTCTTCCCTCATGTGCTTATCCTTTTTATTACTTTAATAATCTTCAACTGCACCAAATCCAGCAGTCTTCCACCACTTGATACTTATTCCAGTGTCATCTGCTGATGTAGCTATGTTTATTTACCCTGTACTTGTCCTATGTTGTCGTCAACTGTAAGTTGCTGTTTTCCTGTTTTGATTATACGCATATGTACTCTGTAATTGGGTGCTGCAGAACCATTGTGACGTCATATAAATAAAGGATAATAATAATAATGCTAATAATTATAATAATCTCTATTGAGGTTGATCTTAAATAAATAAAATATACATACATACAGTAGTTCAATACATAAAACAATAAATAGACACACACATGCTTACAGTATGTGGCATTCTGTGCATTAAGTAAAAAATTTGGTGCTACAATTTAAGAAATGTTCCTCCTCCAGTTTCCTCAGGGGTTCCAATGTTTAAATATACAGTTAAAAGATAGACAGTCATGAGGTCAACACCATATGGTTGACTTGGTCGACGCATGTTTTTTTAGTGCTTTTTCATGCTTTTTACAACTTTTGACACATTTACTATCCATGACACAAACTATTACATTTAGTAACCTTGTGGCCAGTAAAGCAGAGCGACACACCAAGGCCGAAGCATGGCAAGTGAACGCATTTCACCAAATTTGGGTAAAAACTGTTTAAAAACACAAAATAACACATTTTTGGGGGGATGATATTCCAGAAATAATAATATAATAATAATAATAATAATTATTATTATTATTATTATTTTATTTATGTGGGCCCTCTCTCCAAACAGGACTCAAGGCACTTTACAGACATCAAAACAATAAACATAATACAGAAGATTAATACAGCAATACACAGGCCACACAGACATAAAAATGAAAACCTACAGCAGAATGCATAGAGTAATCATAATGCAGGATTGGTGTAGGCATGTTGGGTAATAACTTCCATGGGTTGTGTATTCCACCCTCACAGGGTACCAGGTAAATTAATCTTTCTAAATTAAGAAGTCATTCAGCTTGTTTTATCCATTAGATACAAAACACAAAAAAAAAAAAAGAATAATTTTTTGTTATCGAAATTGTCACAAAAATATTTCAAAAGTCATTGCTGAGATCCAAAGGACACAATGTGTTTTTACAGTACTAAGATGGGAGTTCTATTTAAGATGGGATGTTGCCCATAGCATCCAATCAGCTTCTATGTCTCATTTATCTAGCACCTTCTAGAAGATAATACCTGGAATCTGATTGGTTGCTATGGACAACATTCCATCTTAATTAGACTCCATTCTTAGTATATTTACCCCTGGGAATCAATATTTCTGAATTTCCAATGTGGTTTAATGCATTCAATAACACCAAGCTCTTAAATTCCTTTAGCACAACCATGAATGTTTTATATTATTAATCTGGCCTATAATAGCTGGCATAAATAATGTTTCTAGCAGCTTATCAGCATTTGTGGATCTCCATCTTCAAACAATGGTTTCAATTAAATGTAAAAATAAGTATTTTTCGTTAATAAATTTATCATCTGATGTTAACAGTCTGTATACTAGTATACAGTTTGAAAATGTTCTACAGGTAGTCAAATACTTTGTTATAAACACAGCTAAAGATAAAATAAAATGCAACTATTAATTTTGGATGGTATTTTTTTTTTTTTTTTATTATAATTATAATTTCATAGGTGTTATTATTTGCAATTTGTTAGGACACCATGGCCATCTGGTTTATCCCCAGCTATGCAAATTTTTTAATGGTATACTGGGAGTTAAGTATCATCAAGGCCTGGGGGGCTGGATTTCCTGGTTCAGTTTTATTGATGATATGTTTTGTTGTTTGGCATCGTGTTAAAGAATGTTTAGACAATTTTTGTTATTCATAAAATTAAAATAATTTTAATATTATTCAATTGATATTTAATGTTACTGCTCATCAGGTCAACTTTTTGGATCTTACTGTATATGTTAAAGGGCAAATATTTACAAAGTTGTTTAAATATAAAACAGACAGAATTATGCATATTCAATCCTAAAGTAAGCATCATAAAAATTGGGCCATAGTATTGAATCACAAGTATGCAAAAAACAAATAAAAAAATGAAATAATTTTTCAAATGTACTGTACTGAGTCCTGTTCTTAAAGATAACCATATAAATGCAAGGTTCTATAGTGAATGTAAATGTGTAAATGTATCAATGGTACAGGTTGAGTATCCCTTATCCAAAATGCTTGGGACCAGAGGTATTTTGGATATCGGATTTTTCCGTATTTTGGAATAATTGCATACCATAATGAGATATCATGGTGATGGGACCAAAATATAAGCACAGAATGCATTTATGTTTCATATACACCTTATACACACAGCCTGAAGGTAATTTTAGACAATATTTTTTATAACTTTGTACATTAAACAAAGTGTGTGTACATTCACACAATTCATTTATGTTTCATATACACCTTATATACACAGCCTAAAGGTCATTTAATACAATATTTTTAATAACTTTGTGTATTAAACAAAGTTTGTGTACATTGAGCCATCAAAAAACAAAGGTTTCACTATCTCTCTTTCACTCAAAAAAGTCAGTATTTCGGAATATTCCGTATTTCGGAATATTTGGATATGGGATACTCAACCTGTAATCGCAAAAACAACTCAGAGTTTAAAATTAATAATCAAGCAATTAAAATAAGAGACTTTGCAACCTACAATACAATTTTTTTCAATTTATTTTTTAAGCTGCACTTGCAATTTATACTATATAGGTTGTATATCTTGATATTTCTTAATCTGAATGGTTGCACACCTTAACAATATATAGGAAAAAAAAATGTAAAAACTGATGGCAAAAGGACCCGAAACCTGACATTAAAACAGTGGGACCAACTAGCAATATTTATACATGGAGAGGTAATGGAGCAGCAGTTGTACTAATGATTGGTTTTAAGACTGGACCAAAAACTGCACGTAAAATTGTGGTAAATCCACCCAAACAGCAGACCTGGCTGTGGAAGGGCATTGTGGGTGATGCACTGATCACTACAATCTGTGCAGGGTTTCTTAGATTTAAAATGTGGAAATGGTTAAACAATAAGAAAAGGAAAAACATGGGGTCCACCACAAATCCTCAACCAGCCCTGTACCTCTGAGCCTAGGCTGGTATTTGAAAACATGGTGAAAATACAGAATGTGGGTATCCCTATTTTTCAGAAAACAGCACCAGGCTTAAATAGCCAGCGGGATAATGCTAAAACAGAAGACACACAGTATGGGTACCCCTGTCATAACTGTAACTGGCCCAACATTGGTCAGCCTAGGGTTTGAATCCTTGGATAGTTGGGACCCCTTGAAAATTGTTTCCCCCCTCCTGAGGGAAAATCAGCCTTGGGCTGAAAGCACCCATGGTGATGGAGGGTGTTGGGGTTATAGTTCATAAATAGTAATGTTGTTTTTTACAGGTGGCAATTCCCAGCAAGCCAGCCCTAGCATAATGGCACTCATAAAGCCACAAGTGCCAGAATGCCAAGACATTAAGGGGCAGATGTATTAAGCCTGAAGAAGTGGTAAAGTGGAAGGTGATAATCAGCTCTTAACTGTCAAGTTAAAGGCTGTTTTTTTTTAAATTATAGTTAGGAGCTGACTGGCTGGTGTATTATCACCTTCCACTTTTTATCACTTCTTCAAGCATAATACATCTGCCCCTAAGAGCCTTACAACAATCAACACTGAAAACCGGCATATAGTAAATGCAATTTTTTAGAAACAAACACCCCATCCGTTTTGAAATAGAACAAAAACCATCGGTTAGTAAATTTACCCCTGCAAGTTATTTATTTTTACCGTTATTGATTTTTGGTTGATCTTGATAGTGTCTTGTGTTATCATTTTTGTAGCTGTAGTATTTTTAGGTGCACTATTATTTTTCACTTCATCATTGCTATTATTGTCATGGAAGAGCCGATACCACGAACCATAAAATAGTCCTCTTTGTTTTTTAATGAGATATACAGTATACATTGGGTACTCAAACCCTATTATTTATCACTTCATCAGTGCTATTATTATGTCATGGAAGAGCCAATACCACGACCCATAAAATAGTCGTTTTTATTTTTTAACGAGATATACAGTATACATTGGGTACTCAAAACCTACCCCCATCTCCCACCCCCCCTCAACAACCAAGTTCCTCCCCCTACAGTGCCTGCATGTAGGGGGCGGAGCCAATATGGTTTTTTTGCCCCCTTCCCCAGGTTCCCTGTAAATCACGGGAGTATGCTGTGAGCGATGGGGCCTAAGTATGCAAGGTGACTCCCCTGTAAGCAATGTGCAGAGCAGCATCAGAAGGAAATGCATGCATAATATCCAATGATAAACAACTTCAAGTCTTTATAAAAAAAAACGCATTAACATCAAATAACAAACTGCATATTTAATATGAGAGGTTTGACATCAGTTCAAAGCAGCAATATGTTATTATAGCTTAGTAGCATAATACTTATCAATAGTACAGCAAGACACACACCATCACTACTCCTGTATACAAAATCCTATAGTAAGTGCCCGGTGCGAACCATAGCAGACAGGTGCTGTACATGCATAGCGGAGAGGCGGCACTCACAGGTCTTACTTAATCAAAATCACAGACAGACCTGTGAGTGCCGCCTCTCCATTATGTATATATATATATATATATATATATATATATATATATAAAAATATTATTATTATCGTTTATTTATATGGCGCCACAATGGTTCCGCAGCGCCCAACTACAGAGTACATATGCACATAATCAAAACAGGAAAACAGTGACTTACAGTTGAAGACAATATAGGACAAGTACAGGGTAACTAAGCATAACTACACCAGTAGACTACATAGAGATAAGTTTCAAGGTGGCCAAAAAACTGCAGGATTTGGGCATTTGAGGATTATTAAAGTAAGAAAAGGATAAGCACATGAGGGAAGCGGGCCCTACTCGTGAGAGCTTACATTCAAAAGGGGAGGGGCAGACAGACAGGGGTGGCACAGATGGGGTAGAACGAGCATGGGACAGAGGGTTAGGATGAGATTTGGCTGGGTTTGGTAAAGAAGTGGGTCTTAAGAGCCCGTTTGAAGTTCTGTAGGGAGGTGGAGAGTCTGAGGGGGAGAAAATGTAAAGAATTCCAGAGAAAAGGAGCAGCACGTGAAAAATTTTGGAGATAGGAGTGGGAGGAAGTAATCAGAAGACAGGTGAGTCGGCGTGCATTAGCAGAGCGAAGAGGACGGGTGGGAGAGTAAAGGGAGATAAGGTCAGAGATGTAAATGGGAGAGGAGTGGGTGAGTGCTTTGTAAGTGAGTGTGAGAAGTTTTGTGAGGACATTTTCAGTGGAGTGGAGAGAACGGAAACCAGAATGGAATGGGTCAAGCAGTGAGTGAGAGGAAAGAAAGGCAGTGAGCCGATTATAGACAATACACTCAAGGAGTTTGGAGGCAAAAGGGAGGAGAGAGATGGGTTGATAGCTGGAGAGGGTGTTTGGATCAAGGGTAGGTATTTTAAGAATAGGGGAGACAAGAGCATGCTTGAAGGCAGAAGGGACAGTGCCTGATGAAAGGGAGATATTGAGAAGGTGGGCAAGATGGGAACAGGCAGAAAGAGAGAGGTAGATGAGCAGGTGGGAGGGGATAGGGTCAAGTGGGGAGGTGGTGGTGGGGAGGAATGGATGAGAGCCATAACTTCCTCACCAGATACGTGGGAGAATCAGAGTTAGTGAGAGGGATGGGGAGGGGTGGCAAGGGATGGGTGGTGGCTGGTTGCTGGTCTTGTGGGATGTGATGTCCTGACATATGGAGTCAATCTTGGATGTGAAATAAGTGACAAAGTCAAGAGCAGACAATGAGGAAGGGAGAGGAGGTGGTGGTGGGCAGAGGAGGGAGTTAACAGTGGCAAAGAGGCGCCGGGGTTGGAAGACTGGGTAGAGATGAGAATTTTGAAGTACTGTATGATTGTTTAGCGAGGGAAAGGGCAGCACTGAAGGATGAGAGCATAAATGTGAAATGGAGGAAGTCTGCCATAGAGCATGATTTCCTCCACTGTCGCTCGGCAGTACGTGAGCATTTTTGTAGATATCTGGTGCATTTGTTGTGCCAGGGTTGAGGTGTTGATCTGCGAGGGTGAATAGTGGTTGGTGGAGCAACAGAGTCAAGAGCAGAAATAAGTGATGCATTGTATAGGGATGTGGCTTGTTCAGGGCATGTGAGAGAGAGAAGAGGAGAGAGAAGTGAGTCGAACAGGGAGGATAGGGATGAGGTGTCAATAGCCTCAATGTTATGCTTAGTGATGGTAGCCTTAGGAGGGAGAGATGGGGAAGCAGAGATAGATAAGTTGAAAGAGAGCAGGTGGTGGTCAGAGAAGGGAAAAGGGGAATTGGAGAAATCTGAAATATTGCAGCGGTGAGTGAAAACCAGATCCAGTGATCTCCCGTTTACGTGCGAGGGTGAGGTGGTCCACTGGGAGAGACCAAGTGAAGAGGTGAGGTTAAGGAGTCTAGAGGCAGGTGATTTTGTGGGGTTATCGATAGGGATGTTGAAATCACCTAGGATAATGGAGGGAATGTCAGAGGAGAGGAAGTAAGGAAGCCAAGAAGCAAAGTTGTCGATGAATTTGGAGGAAATGCCAGGTGGATGGTAAATGACAGCAACTCGAAGATTAGTAGGTTGGTAGAGGCGTATCGCATGGACCTCAAATGTAGAGAATGTAAGGGATGGTTCTGGAGGTATAAGTTGGTATGTGTAGTTGGAGGGTAAAAGGATCCCAACACCACCACGATGGTGACCCCCGGTTCGTGGTGTGTGCGAGAATGTGAGGCTCCCAGCAGAGATAGCAACAGGAGAAGTGGTGTCATAGGAAGTAATCCAGGTTTCTGTAATAGGAGATGCAGGGAGTTGGAAATTAAAAGGTTATGAGTGGGGGCCAGTTTGTTGCAAACAGATCTGGCATTCCAGAGGGCACAGGATAGGGGGTAGGAGTTTGTGGGAGAGCTGTGAATGAGATTATCAGGATTGATGTAGCGATGAGGTAAGATTAGTTTGGAAGGAAGGGATTTAGAGGGTGTAATGATGGTGCTGGGGCCTTGGCTAGGAAGGGAAACTGCAGGAGTGAGGCAGGGAGGGAGTGTAGTATGATAGTGGTGGAGGAGAGGTGAGGTGAGAGGCAGAGGAGGGAGAGAGCAGGATTGAGTGGTGGGGTAGAGAGCCTGTGAAGGGGCAGAAGTAAATTGCAATGGGTAACAGAAGAGGAGGGGAAGGGAGAAAGAGGGGAGGTTGGGAGACAGAGGAGAGGAGAGAGGATGAGATGTAGGAGACTGGGAGAGAGGGATAGAGGTGGTACCAGGGGGACAAAGTAAAGGATTAGGAAGACAAGAATTAATGGGGGATGTTACCAGCCAGGTCATAGTGTGGATGGGGTAAATAGTGGTAGTAAAACGAGAATAAGAGGAGGAGTGGTGGCTGAATGAGAAAGCAGTGAAAATGCAGAAATAAATATGATTAGCAATAGCAAGAGATTAAAATGTGTCTATATATATATATATATATATATATATATGACACCCCTATTACAGAAACAACTTCTGCTTTCTTTCACAGCTCTCATTGATCCGGGTGGAGTTGCATAGAGTGAACATTCCCTTCCTTGGAAACTGGTTGAAATAGATCCTGCTGCATACATTTAGTTAAACAATGTTTCTCTGTATGTAAACTACTGCATTTACTTACAATTAATACAGATTTAATATAAATGTAACTGTTTCAATATCTTCAGTTGTACTGAAATTCACACTGATAAAGGCTAAAACATCATGGAACCCCGTGATGATAAAATGCCAAATAGATGGATAATGAGGCGAGGAGGGAGCTGAGTTTCTGTAAATATAAACAGGTCAAAGCATACTTCAA
This sequence comes from Pseudophryne corroboree, assembly GCF_028390025.1. Classification (NCBI taxonomy): domain Eukaryota; kingdom Metazoa; phylum Chordata; class Amphibia; order Anura; family Myobatrachidae; genus Pseudophryne; species Pseudophryne corroboree. The sequence goes on along the minus strand of NC_086446.1, from coordinate 528,096,380 downwards.
GGTGACGGGAGGGAAATGAAGGTATGAAGTATCACTTAAAATAGGCTAATATCATGTAACACATGCAGAATTCAGCGCTGAGGCCGAATCACATGAGTTTCCACAGCGAGCTGTAACTAGACTTTTTGGTGCCCTGTGCCAGTGAGAACATTGGTGCCCCTCCCCCCCTCCTACATTTTTTTTCAATAGGGACATAAAGTGCATGTATGGTGGGGAAGGGACATGACAAAATTTATCCCAGAGAAAGCCCATTATATAATGCCCCATCCCACATTATTTCATTATATATATATATATATATATATATATATATATATATATACATATATATATATATATATATATATACTTTATAAATAATACACACACATTTATAGACCACTGCAAGAAAATGATTTGGACACAAATCCTCTTTATTCCACATGCACTTAACTTGAGAGCTCATTCTTATTCAGTTACAATACCCTTTATTAATTAACACATTCCAATATACTGTCATACCAAGGATTCAAACCTATAATAACCTGTTGAATTCTAATCAAGCACCCTACTCACTGAGTTATTTGATCCTGCATAAAAACTGTACATTGGGGGTCATTCCGAGTTGTTCGCTCGCAAGCGGATTTTAGCAGATTTGCTCATGCTAAGCCGCCGCCTACTGGGAGTGAATCTTAGCATCTTAAAATTGCGAACGATGTATTCGCAATATTGCGATTACACACCTCGTAGCAGTTTCTGAGTAGCTCCAGACTTACTCGGCATCTGCGATCATTTCAGTGCTTGTCGTTCCTGGTTTGACGTCACTAACACACCCAGCGTTCGCCCAGACACTCCCCCGTTTCTCCGGCCACTCCTGCGTTTTTTCCGGAAACGGTAGCGTTTTTTCCCACACGCCCATAAAACGGCCTGTTTCCGCCCAGTAACACCCATTTCCTGTCAATCACATTACGATCGCCAGAACGATGAAAATGCCGTGAGTAAAATTCCTAAGTGCATAGCAAATTTACTTGGCGCAGTCGCAGTGCGGACATTGCGCATGCGCATTAAGCGGAAAATCGCTGCGATGCGAAGATTTTTACCGAGCGAACAACTCGGAATGACCCCCATTGTATATGAACACTATATGAAGCTACTGGTACTTTGTTAAAAATAATAATAATCAGCATTGCAATTGAGCAGATCTATGTAGTGTGCAGCCACACATCCAATCTCTTGCAGCCACACACTACATACAGAAGATCTGCTCAGCCACAATGCTGATATTTTTTTCACAACGTACAAGATAAACTGCAAATAGAATTCTCTAGCTAAAGGTGCATACACACAAGGGGTCATTCCAAGTCGATCGTTTCTGTGCTAAATTTAGCACAGGTACGCTCATGTTCTAGCCCGCCCCGCATGTCTTTCCACCCCCTTCCCTGCACAAGTACAAAAGCATCGCACATCGAACCCCCGAACTTCACGCTCCGAGACTGGATCCAAGTCCTGCTCGGGTTTTCCCGCCAGACTCGGAAACCAGAACGAGGCAAAACATCATCATCCCGCTGTCGGATTCTCGCATGGTTTCGTTTCCATATAGGGAGCCGCGCACCGCCACCATTTTCACTCCAGTCATAGAGAGTGTGCAGCGAGAGGACGTGTCTCCTCAGGGTCTGTGCAGGAAAGTGGTGTGGCGTGTGCGGTGGCGACCTGCTCTTTTGTGTCATTCCAGTGCTGTCTTGTGCTGCATCAGTCCAGTGGTGCTGTATAAGACCTGTCCAGTGCAGTGGTGCTGTTTGTGCTGCATCAGTCCAGTGGTGGTGTCCTGTGCTGCCATAAGTCCAGTGGTGCTGTATAAGTCCAGTCCAGTGGTGCTGTCCTGTGCTGCATCAGTCCAGTGGTAGTGTCCTTTGCTGCCATAAGTCCAGAGATGCTTTAGTATAAGTCCAGAGGTACTACCGTATAAGTCCAGGGGTACTGCCGTATAAGTCCAGCGGTACTGCCGTACAAGTCTAGGGGTACTGCCGTATAAGTCCAGTGCTGCTGTATAAGTCCAGTCCAGTGATGCTGTCTTGTGCTGCATCAGTCCTGTGGTGTTGTCCTGTGCTGCCATAAGTCCAGTGGTGGTGTCCTGTGCTGCCATAAGTCCAGTGCTGCTGCCGTATAAGTCCAGGGGTACTGTCGTATAAGTCCATTGGTACTTCCGTATAAGTCATGGGGTACTTCCGTATAAGTCCAGTGGTACTGCCGTATAAGTCAGGGATGTGCGGTGACCTAAATGGCTCAAGAGGCACTAGCTGGCCCCAGAGCCAGATTTACACACAATATATGAATCAAAGGGTACATCTGGGCATTATACACAGGTGCAGCAGAATAAACTCCTGGAAAATTGGTGAGATTTGATCAGAGATGAGCGGAAAAGATAGACAGGGGAGGCACTGCCTCACGTGCCTCACCTGCCATAGACTTTTTACTCCAGAGTTTTGGCTATAAAAATTATTAGAATAATGCAAAGGAGATAATTCTAACATATTCTTTGTATTTATCTTTACACAGTCAAAACTCTGGCACAAACATAAGTATGACAGGAAAGGCTCTGCCTCACCTGCCTCACCACACCGCACGTCACTGGTATAAGTCCAGGGGTCCTGCCGTATAAGTACAGTGCTGCTGTATAAGTCCAGTCCAGTGGTACTGTCTTGTGCTGCATCAGTCCAGTGGTGGTTTCCTGTTCTGCCATAAGTCTAGGGGTGGTGTCCTGTGCTGCCAAAAGTCCAGTGCTGCTGCCATATAAGTCCAGGGGTACTGCAGTATAAGTCCAGCGGTACTGCCGTATAAGTCTAGGGATACTGCCGTATATGTCCAGGGGCACTGCCGTATAAGTCCAGTCGAGTGGTGCTGCCGTATAAGTCCAGTGGTGCTGTCCTGTGCTGTATATTATTTACTCCAAATAAAGGGGTTATTAATATTTAATCCAAATAATTTTTACAGGGTTTGCCCTGTGTGGTGTAAGGGTACGCTCTCCTGTGCCCCATATTGTTATATAACTCCAGAAAAATAATGGAGAACAAAAATGTGGAGGATAAAACGGGGAAAGATGAAGAACCACTTCCTCCTACTGCTGCTGCCGCTGCTGTTGTTGCTGCTGGTAGTTGATCGTCATCCCAAAGGAGAAGTCGGAAGACCACTTGTACTACTTCAACTAAGCAATTGACTGTCCAACAGTCCTTTGCGAGGAAGATGAAATATGACAGCAGTAATCCTGTTGCAAAGCAGATAACTGAGGCCTTGACAGCTATGTTGGTGTTAGACGTGCATCTGGTATCCGCCATTAGTGCAGTAAGATTTCAACAATTGATGGAGGTAGTGTGTCCCCGGTATCAAATCCTATTTATATTCCACTTCACTAGGAAAGCGATTCCCGGACTGTACAGGGACATTAAGAAAAGTGTCCTCAGTGTCCTGAAAAATGGGGTTGTACCCAGTGTCCACTTAACCACGGACATGTGGACTAGTGGAGCAGGGCAAACTATGGACTACAGGACTGTGACAGCCCGCTGGGTAGATGTATTGCCTCCCGCAGCAACAACAGCAGCGGCACCAGTAGCAGCATCTCACAAACGCCAGCTCGTTCCTAGGTAGGCTAAGCTGTGTATCACCGGTTTCTGTAAGAGGCACACCGCTGACAACCTCTTACGGAAACTGAGGGACATCATCACACAATAGCTTACCCCACTTAGACTCTCCTGGGGATTTGTGATATCGGACAATGCCACCAATATTGTGCATTCATTACATCTGGGCAAATTCCAGCACGTCCCATGTTTTGCACATAAAAATAATTTGGTGGTGCAGAATATTTGGAAAAATGACAGGGACATGAAGGAAATGCTGTCGGTGGCCCGAAAAATTGTGGGCCACTTTCAACATTCAGCCACTGCGTGCCACTCTTAGATGGGCCAGGTGTTTTTGCCGCACACTTGTATTGCTTAGCTTGGTCATCCTGCAACCTCATTGCACCTCTTTTTCTTCTTTGCATGATGTGCTGTTTGGGGCCTAGTTTTTAAAAGTGCCATCCTGTCTGACACTGCAGTGCCACTCCTAGATGGGCCAGGTGTTTGTGCGGCACACTTGTGTCGCTTAGCGTAGTCATCTAGCTACCTCATTGCACCTCTTTTTCTTCTTTGCATGATGTGCTGTTTGGGGCCTAGATTTTTAAAAGTGCCATTATGTCTGACACTGCAGTGCCACTCCCAGATGGGCCAGGTGTTTGTGCCACACACTTGTAGCGCTTAGCTTAGTCACCCAGCTACCTCGGAGCACTTTTTTTTTATTTTTGCATTATGTGCTCTTTGGGGTCTAGTTTTTAAAAGTGCCATCCTGTCTGCCACTGCAGTGCCACTCCTAGATGGGCCAGGTGTTTTTGCCGCACACTTGTGTCGCTTAGCTTAGTCATCCAGCTACCTCATTGCACCTCTTTTTCTTCTTTGCATGATGTGCTGTTTGGGGCCTAGTTTTTAAAAGTGCCATCCTGTCTGACACTGCAGTGCCACTCCTAGATGGGCCAGGTGTTTGTGCCGCCCACTTGGGTTGCTTAGCTTAGTCATCCAGCGACCTCGGTGCAACCTTTTGGCCTAAAAACAATAATGTGAGGTGTGAGGTGTTTAGAATAGACTGAAAATGAGTGGAAATTAATGTTATTGAGGTTAATAATACCATAGGATCAAAATTACCCCCAAATTCTGTGGTTTTAGCTGTTTTTATGTTTTTTCCCCAAATCATCCAGATCCAAAATCAAAACCAAAACCAGAACCCGAAAGGGTGGTTTTGGCAAAACCAATTCAGATCCAAAACACGAGCGGGGATCCAGATCCAAAACCAAAACACGAAAAGTGCCCGCCGCACATCTCTATCATTTACTATTTCTGTATAAACACTTCTGTTGCAATTCTCAGACTTCCAGTATTCACAATGTTTAGAGACTTGAATTGCCACACACGCTTACAATGTTTAAGGCAGTGATTTTTAAACTATTTTTTACTCAACCTCTTTTTTATGTACCTTTAAGGAGAGGAAAACTTGGAAGAGAAGGCCAAAAAAATTGACCCCAATTCATAAAATGCCTTACAGCAGTTATTTCTATTCGGAATATGCATAGACACGTGCGTATTATATGACATAATAACGATACATGGAAAACATCACGAATGCACAGACGTCTAACCAATACACACAGATGTTTATAATCTATAAAAGTAAAGCTGGGTATACACCTATACAATCGTCAGCCTGTTCTCCCAATATCTGGTGAACAGCCATTGATTGAATAGGTGTGTATATATAATATTCATAAGGCGCTCTAGTGTGTGGCGTAGCGTGAATAATGGGTACTACTGTGTGGCATAATGTGTATAAGGGGTACTTATGTGTTGTGTAATGTGAATAATGTACACTACTGTGCAGTGTAATGTGAGTAAGAGACATTAATGTGTTCGGGAGTACTGTTGTGTAGCCACTAGCCACACCCCTTTTTCAGCACACACATCTTCCCTATTTCAAATATGGGGTGGAGCCAATCCCTTACTTTGCCAGGGGCACTCAGACCCTTAGATACATCCCTGTCCGGCAGTACCCATGCAATGGCTGACTCACCTTCCCTGCCAGTCTGTGGAGCTGACACAGATGCAGTAGGTGAAAGCCCAAACCCCCTGTCTCACTGTACTGCAGAGCATAAGAGGAGATCTGGGAAGAACCCCTCCTATCACTGCTGAGAGTTTTCACAGTCTTGTGCTAAGACCATTTTCTCTTGTTAACTCGTCACATTACAAGATCAACATCACTGATTTGTTTATGCAGTACCTTTGGAATTTAAAAAAAAATCTCCAAATTGCCAAAAAAGTGTTTTTTAATTGAAATTTCAAGAAAAGGGTCCAAAACCAAACTAGATTTTATTTTTGTCTTCTACACACCACAAAGTAATACTTTGTGGTTCTTGGTTTGCCTGGCAAAACAAAAATCTGCACTTGAAATGAAAATGCATTTATTGTTTTATATCTTTGCAATGTAAACACTTACTACAGTATGTGTAGGAAATTTATGGTAGCCCAACAATGCCTACCATTTTTAGCATTTGGTGATTACCAGAGAATAACTTCTAGCTGGGGGCATATGATCTTAAAGAGGAGACTCCATTCTTTTAAGAGAGGTGGCGCATGCAGGGGGGATTCTGGGTACCCAGAATTCCCCCCTGATGGGTCAAATAATTTTTGTAAGAGACAGAGATAGCTGTGTCTTGTAATCAACACTAACCGCAGCTTCTGGTAGCTCTGATCTGCAGAGCTCAGTCTCTAGTCCGCATAATGAGCAGCGTGGGAGAGATGCGGCTTATGATCAGCCAAAGTAGCTCCCTCTATGTCCACATCTCACAATTGTTCTGTAGTGCCGTGGCCACCGCAGGTCTCCTCTTCATGGCCCCTGGTATGTGTGTTACAGTATATTTGTATGTACCCTTGCCTACATATGAGGTGTTTAATATATGTCTGTATTGTTTTTCTGTATGTACAATAGCGTATGTGTGTAGTATGTTATGTATGTGTGTTATATAGTGACACATATACAGTACAGTATATATGTATATACAGTAGATACAGCAATGGTTAGGTTGCACAATACCAAGCCATTGCTTTAACAATCAGCAAGTTTTGAAAAGAATGACTGATAAGATAACATAAAAATAAAAACAAAAATGAAAACATGAATAACAATGTGGAAACATAGTAGATTATAGCAAATAATCGATTAAAGTTGTCTATCATTTATATATTTAAGAAACTTGTTACAGTATTATTATTTACTAGTGATGGTTTCTCAGAATCCGAACACCCCCCTCCCCCGAACTTCACCCATTTTACACGGTTCTGAGGCAGACTCGGATCCTCCCGCCTTGCTCAGTTAACCCGATCTCACCCCAACGTCATCATCCCGCTGTCGGATTCTCGCGAGATTCGTATTCTATATAAGGAGCCGCGCGTCGCCGCCATTTTCACTCGTGCATTGGAGATGATAGGGAGAGGACGTGCAGCGTTCTCTCAGTTTCTGTGTTCAGTGTGCTGCAAATATCTGTGCTCAGTGTGCTGAAAATATCTACTTTCTCTGCCTGAAAAACGCCCCATATCTGTGCTGCATTGTAGTATAGGAGGACAGTGCAGAATTTTGCTGACCAGTGACCACCAGTATTATATCCCAGTACGGTGCAGTAGTCCACTGCTCTACCTACCTCTGTGTCGTCAAGTATACTATCCATCCATACCTGTGGTGCATTTTAGTTGTGCGCAGTATATATAGTAGGAGGACAGTGCAGAATTTTGCTGACCACCAGTATATAATATATAGCAGTATGGTACAGTAGTCCACTGCTCTACTTACCTCTGTGTCGTCAAGTATACTATCCATCCATACCTGTGGTGCATTTTAGTTGTGCGCAGTATTATATAGTAGGAGGACAGTGCAGAATTTTGCTGACCACTAGTATATAATATATAGCAGTACGGTACAGTAGGCCATTGCTATTGATATATTACTGGCATATAATTCCACACATTAAAAAATGGAAAACAAAAATGTGGAGGGTAAAATAGGGAAAGATCAAGATCCACTTCCACCTCGTGCTGAAGCTGCTGCCACTAGTCATGGTCGAGACGTTGAAATGCCATCAACGTCGTCTGCCAAGGCCGATGCCCAATGTCATAGTAGAGAGCATGCAAAGTCCAAAAAACAAAAGTTCAGTAAAATGACCCAAAAATCAAAATTAAAAGCGTCTGATGAGAAGCGTAAACTTGCCAATATGCCATTTACGACACGGAGTGGCAAGGAACAGCTGAGGCCCTGTCCTATGTTCATGGCTAGTGGTTCAGCTTCACATGAGGATGGAAGCACTCATCCTCCCGCTAGAAAAATGAAAAGACTTAAGATGGCAAAAGCACAGCAAAGAACTGTACGTTCTTCTAAATCACAAATCCCCAAGGAGAGTCCAAATGTGTCGGTTGCGATGCCTGACCTTCCCAACACTGGACGGGAAGAGGTGGCGCCTTCCACCATTTGCACGCCCCCTGCAAGTGCTGGAAGGAGCACCCGCAGTCCAGTTCCTGATAGTCAAATTGAAGATGTCACTGTTGAAGTACACCAGGTTGAGGATATGGGTGTTGCTGGCGCTGAGGAGGAAATTGACAAGGAGGATTCTGATGGTGAGGTGGTTTGTTTAAGTCAGGCACCCAGGGAGACAACCTGTTGTCCGTGGGATGAATATGGCCATTGACATGCCTGGTCAAATTACAAAAAACATCACCTCTTCGGTGTGGAATTATTTTAACAGAAATGCGGACAACAGGTGTCAAGCCGTGTGTTGCCTTTGTCAAGCTGTAATGAGTAGGGGTAAGGACGTTAACCACCTAGGAACATCCTCCCTTATACATCACCTGGAGCGCATTCATCAGAAGTCATTGACAAGTTCAAAAACTTTGGGTGACAGCGGAAGCAGTACACTGACAACTAAATCCCTTCCTCTTGTAACCAAGCTCCTGCAAACCACACCACCAACTCCCTCAGTGTCAATTTCCTCCTTAGACAGGAAAGCCAATAGTCCTGCATGCCATGTCACTGTCAAGTCTGACGAGTCCTCTCCTGCCTGGGATTCCTCCAATGCATCCTTGAGTGTAACGCCTACTGCTGCTGGCGCTGCTGTTGTTGCTGCTGTAGATCATCATCCCAGAGGGGAAGTCGGAAGACCACTTGTACTACTTCCAGTAAGCAATTGACTGTCCAACAGTCCTTTGCGAGGAAGATGAAATATCACAGCAGTTATCCTGCTGCAAAGCAGATAACTCAGGCCTTGGCAACCTGGGTGGTGTTAAACTTGTGTCAGGTATCCACCGTTAATTCACAGGGAATTAGAGAATTTTTTGAGTTAGTGTGTCCCCGGTACCAAATACCATCTAGGTTCCACTTCTCTAGGCAGGCGATACCGAGAATGTACACAGACCTCAGAAAAAGAGTCACCAGTGTCCTAAAAAATGCAGTTGTACCCAACGTCCACTTAACCACGGACATGTGGACAAGTGGAGCAGGGCAGACTCAGGACTATATGACTGTGACAGCCCACTGGGTAGATGTTTTGCCTCCCGCAGCAAGAACAGCAGCGGCGGCACCAGTAGCAGCATCTCGTAAACGCCAACTCGTTCCTAGGCAGGCTATGCTTTGTATCACCGCTTTCCATAAGAGGCACACAGCTGACAACCTCTTACTGAAACTGAGGAACATCATTGCAGAATGGCTTACTCCAATTGGACTCTCCTGGGGATTTGTGACATCAGACAACGCCACCAATATTGTGCGTGCATTACATCTGGGCAAATTCCAGCACGTCCCATGTTTTGCACATACATTGAATTTGGTGGTGCAGAATTATTTTAAAAACGACAGGGGCGTGCAAGAGATGCTGTCGGTGGCCCAAAGAATTGCAGGCCACTTTCGGCATTCAGCCACCGCTTGCCGAAGACTGGAGCACCAGCAAATCTCCTGAACCTGCCCCGCCATCATCTGAAGCAAGAGTTGGTAACGAGGTGGAATTCAACCCTCTATATGCTTCAAAGTATGGAGGAGCAGCAAAAGGCCATTCAAGCCTATATAGCTACCTACGATATAGGCAAAGGAGGGGGAATGCACCTGACTCAAGCGCAGTGGAGAATGATTTCAACGTTGTGCAAGGTTCTGCAACCCTTTGAAATTGCCACACGTGAAGTCAGTTCAGACACTGCCAGCCTGAGTCAGGTCATTCCCCTCATCAGGCTTTTGCAGAAGAAGCTGGAGAGATTAAAGGAGGAGCTAAAACAGAGCGATCCTGCTAGGCATGTGGGACTTGTGGATGGAGCCCTTAATTCCCTTAACCAGGATTCACGGGTGGTCAATCTGTTAAAATCAGAGCACTACATTTTGGCCACCGTGCTCGATCCTAGGTTTAAAGCCTACATTGTATCTCTCTTTCCGGCAGACACAAGTCTGCAGAGGTGCAAAGACCTGCTGGTGAGACACTTGTCAAGTCAAGCGGAATGTGACACGTCAACAGCTCCTCCTTCACATTCTCCCGCAACTGGGGCTGCGAGGAAAAGGCTAAAAATTCCGAGCCCACCCGCTGGCAGTGATGCAGGGCAGTCTGGAGCGAGTGCTGACATCTGGTCCGGACTGAAGGACCTGCCAACGATTACTGATATGTCGTCTACGGTCACTGCTTATGATTCTGTCACCATTGAAAGAATGGTGGAGGATTATATGAGTGACCGCATCCAAGTAGGCACGTCAGACAGTCCGTACGTATACTGACAGGAAAAAGAGGCAATTTGGAGGCCCTTGCACAAACTGGCTTTATTTTACCTAAGTTGCCCCCCCTCCAGTGTGTACTCCGAAAGAGTGTTTAGTGCAGCCGCTCACCTTGTCAGCAATCGGCGTAGGAGGTTACTTCCAGAAAATGTGGAGAAGATGATGTTCATCAAAATGAATTATAATCAGTTCATCCGTTGAGACATTCACCAGCAATTGCCTCCAGAAAGTACACAGGGAGCTGAGATGGTGGATTCCAGTGGGGACGAATTAATAATCTGTGAGGAGGGGGATGTACACAGTGAAAGGGGTGAGGAATCGGACGATGAGGAGGAGGTGGACATCTTGCCTCTGTAGAGCCAGTTTGTGCAAGGAGAGATTGATTGCTTCTTTTTTGGTGGGGGCCCAAACCAACCAGTCATTTTCAGTCACAGTCGTGTGGCAGACTCTGTCGCTGAAATGATGGGTTTGTTAAAGTGTGCATGTCCTGTTTATACAACATAAGGGTGGGTGGGAGGGCCCAAGGATAATTCCATCTTGCACCTCTTTTTTCTTTCATTTATCTTTGCGTCATGTGTGTTGGGGACAATTTTTTGAAGTGCCATCCTGTCTGACACTGCAGTGCCACTCCTAGATGGGCCAGGTGTTTGTGTCGACCACTTTGGTCGGTTAGCTTAGCCATCCAGCGACCTTGGTGCACCTCTTTTTTTCTTTGCATCATGTGCTGTTTGGGGACTATTTTTTAAATCTGCCATCCTGTCTGACACTGCAGTGCCACTCCTAGATGGGCCAGGTGTTTGTGTCGGCCACTTGCGTCGCTTAGCTTAGCCATCCAGCGACCTTGGTGCACCTCTTTTTTTCTTTGCATCATGTGCTGTTTGGGGACTATTTTTTAAATCGGCCATACTGTCTGACACTGCAGTGCCACTCCTAGATGGGCCAGGTGTTTGTGTCGGCCACTTGGGTCACTTAGCTTAGCCATCCAGCGACCTTGGTGCACCTCTTTTTTTCTTTGCATCATGTGCTGTTTGGGGACTATTTTTTAAATCGGCCATCCTGTCTGACACTGCAGTGCCACTCCTAGATGGGCCAGGTGTTTGTGTCAGCCACTTGGGTCACTTAGTTTAGTCATCCAGCGACCTCGGTGCAAATTTTAGGACTAAAAATAATATTGTGAGGTGTGAGGTGTTCAGAATTGACTGGAAATGAGTGGAAATTATGGTTATTGAGGTTAATAATACTATGGGATCAAAATGACCCCCAAATTCTATGATTTAAGCTGTTTTTGAGGTTTTTTTGTAAAAAAAAAAAACGAATCCAAAACACACCCGAATCCGACAAAAATTTTTCAGGGAGATTTTGCCAAAACGCGTCTGAATCCAAAACACAGCCGCGGAACCGAATCCAAAACCAAAACACAAAACTAGAAAAATTTTCGGTGCACATCACTATTATTTACCCCAGTTTTTCTTTCAATTTCCTGTTTCTGTTCTATCAGTGCTTATCTTCTATACTCAACCTAATGTGTCTGTTCTTTCCACTGCTCCAGGTTCCTTGAAACAAAAGATATGTACACAATTATGAAGCGCTGTCCAAATCAATGTATATTTAAAACATATAACATTTATTTAACAAATACATGACAAAAATAGATCACACGGCCGGTGTTATTTTAATATCACTTAAAACATATATAATATATAATGTAGCCACTCCGGGGTTAATAAGCTATTTAGTGCACTAGATGTTAGTAGCCATTAGTCATGCCATAATGGAAAACTTAGAATCATCAGAGAAAATTCAAAGCATGAAACTCTTTCAGCTGTTGGAGATTTATTAAAGTTCAAAGCATGGAACTTGTTAATAACAAGCGTGTTAGTGCAGGAATCCCTTTGCTCCAATATATCCACTGCAAACAGCTTTTAGTAATGGTTATATACTTAACAGTCCAGCGTGGCCACGCTTATAAAGCAGCAACTCTGCGTGTCTTCAGACCTGGATGGTGATTATCCGGGGTGATGTCTCACTCCTTATGCTCCTAGCTGGTCCTCACGCTTGTGGTGCTGGTTGTGAACGGCAATTGATCCCAGCCGAGGATAGCACTCCTCAAACGCGTTTCCCCGCCTGTGTGCGACTCGGCGGCTTCCTCAGAGAGAATGAATGAATAAGGAGTGAGACGTCACCCCGGATAATCACCATCCAGGTCTGAAGACACGCAGAGTTGCTGCTTTATAAGCGTGGCCACGCTGGACTGTTAAGTATATAACCATTACTAAAAGCTGTTTGCAGTGGATATATTGGAGCAAAGGGATTCCTGCACTAACACGCTTGTTACTAACAAGTTCCATGCTTTGTACTTTAATAAATCTCCATCAGCTGAAAGAGTTTCATGCTTTGAATTTTCTCTGATGATTCTAAGTTTTCCATTATGGCATGACTAATGGCTACTAACATCTAGTGCACTAAATAAGCTTATTAACCCCCGGAGTGGCTACATTATATATTATATATGTTTTAAGTGATATTAGAATAACACCGGCCGTGTGATCTATGTTTGTCATGTATTTGTTAAATAAATGTTATATGTTTTAAATATACATTGATTTGGACAGCGCTTCATTATTGTGTACATATCTTTTGGAACTTCTTGTGAGGTTGGCAGTGACCTCTTGGTGAAGCAGCAGCCCCAAATCAGTGATATTCAATATCATAGTAATTATTGTCAGCGCCCAGTTATTTGTTATATTATTTTCCTTGAAACAAAGGTTCTTGCACTTAAACCTCAGTAAGGGTAGCAAATTATGATAATTAGCAGAATTTGCAATCCTTTGGATCACATGCTTGGGGCCGCTTCCCCCCATTCATCAAGCAGAAATTGCGAACATATCACAATTTGCAATTTCTACTTGTTAGCAGAAACTAAGGATGGCTCCTACCAGTGCAGCTTAGCTGCCGCACTGCCCCCATTTGTCCTTTGTCCGCCTCTGCCCCCGTAATGCTCCGTCTCCTCCCTGGAAACAGAGCGTTGTCCGCCCCCACCCCAGCCCACGACTGCCACTGCCTGATTGACAGGCAGAGGCGATCGCATTTTCTGCGGCCCCTTCCCGCAGAAAATGCAGGCGCATGTGCAGGACGGGCACTACGTATGCACCCGCATCTTTTTCTCATTATTTGCGGTTGGATCTCACACTGCGATCCAACCTGATTTAGACCCTGTGTCCTTGTTATGTAATAAATTCTAAGTGTAAGTATACACAATTGAATCTTATGACAGCTGGGCAGGGTCATGATGACACAAGCTGCCATGAATTGTATCACCAAGCCCACTCTGCCCTTAGAGAAGTGAATAAGAAATGGGATGGCAGGCTTCTTGCCCTAAAGTCCCAGAGGACTCCCCAAAATGCCAGAGTTTCTTGGACATTGCAGAAGAGTAGGCAAGTTTTCATTAAACGTAGAGTAAAATAAATTAACACAACAATAAATAGACTTCTAGTTAGCTTTAAGACACTTGTAAACCACATTACTCAATATAAAATAAAATATTTTCTTTTTTCTTGATCTGCTGTAATCCATATGTTAAGAAACAAACCCTAAGAATCCCCATATATAATTAAGAACAGCCCTGCACACAAGTGCTGATGGCCGCTAAATTAACAGTAAGGAGCTCTTTGCCAAAAGTGAATCTCCGACACTGGCCCCTGTTGTTTGGCTAGCAGTGAAAGGGGGCTCCTGGTAATTCCTGGCCCAACTTTTGCCTCAGTCACTGAATCACTGAAGTAGCACAAATTTAGGAGGTGTTCAAATACACAAAGAACACAGGGGGTCATTCCGACCCATTCGCACGCAGCGGTTTATCGCTGAGGTGTGAACGGGTCCGGAATGCGCATGCGCGGCGGCCGCAATGCACGTGCGCAACGTTGCCCGGCAACAGGGGTCGCCGGGTTACGTCGCGTCCTATGATGGAAGCAGTCGCAGAGCTGACCGCAAAGAAGATTGACAAGAAGAAGGCGTACCTGGGCAGATCCGGACCGTTGGAGACCGTTTTTCGGGGAGTGGTAAGGAAAACGCAGGCGTGTCCAGCAGAACGGAGGGCGGATGTCTCACGTCAAAGCCGGCTCCAGCATCGCAGAGATCATCGCACAGGGTGAGTATGACCAGGGCTGGTCTTCTTCTGCTTGAATTTTTTTTAGCTTAGCAGGGCTACACAAGCGATTGCAGCCCTGCTAAGCTAACATACACTCCCCCATAGGCGTGTACTAGTTGATCGCAGCAGCAGCAAAAAGTTGCTGGCTGCGATCAACTCGGAATGACCACCACAATCTGTACAGCCTGGCTAGTATGACAGACCTCCAAGTCCTATCATTCTAGGAGATGCCTGTGTATATAAGAACAACCTTGATCCCCATACAGCACCACAGTCCGGGGTACTGTAGATTTGGGGAATCTAGTTTTACTACCTAAAGGTAAGCAGGAGAATTTGACCTGCTCATTTATTGATAATAAGATGCAGGCATTTCTTAAAACACAATAGGTATGATGTAATAGCATCCAAGATTGCCAGAGATGTGGGATGCCGGTCGATCTCGGACATTATTTTAAAGCAGCAGTCATTTTACAAGGCAAAACCATGCCTGTTATTTGTTCTTACATTTATTTTCTATTTTATAAGAATCTGGTAGTTATATGAAAACTAAAACTAAGCATAACTTGTAAAGTGGAGTATTCCAAAGTTTATTGCCAATAAAAAAGTTAGTGCACCTAAAAGGTTATTAGAATTCCCTGAAACTTTAGTCATTAAATTTTTTTAAATGCTGCATTTTGCAGATGAAACCTCATATATTTGATAACTGATGACAATTTCAGTATTGATGATAGATGCATTCATTAATCACTATATGGACACTGAATATCTTCTGTGATACACAGATATGTTGTATCATACATAACTCAGAGGTTAGATAGCATGAGGTTGTCCTCCTCCTTTGCCTTGTCAGCTCCCAATCCAAATCCATCTCTCCACATGCTGCAGAACAGCTTGTCCTTAGGTGAGAATCAGTAAGAGAGATAAGCTCAATATTTCTATCTCTCACCCAAAAAAATGTAACCTTAAGTTTACTTTTGGCAGACAGTGATTATTTGTGACACTGCTAATGTGTTCCTTTTGGCAGTTTATGCAGAAAAAATGACAGACTATAAAGAGATGGATTCAGACCCAGCTGTTTCCTGCTTCCTTTGCAAAGTGATTTAAACCGCTTGTAAGAAAGAACAATGCAGTTTCTTCCAAATATTTGCAGAAAGAAATATCTGCTGTCTGCACCGAGGCCATAAAAATTACTTGTTACTTGGTAAAATAACCTTTCAAAATTATCACCTCCAGCCTAGACACTCACAAATCAGCTTTCTATTTTTCCCCTAAGTAATCATGTTTTAAATTTCCATTTCAACAAAAAATGTTACCGCAGCTCGAAGAGATTAAGAATGAAATGCAGAGAGGGAATGCCAGAAAATGGTTTATAGGTGAAGTTCTGTCTGATGGCAAGAAAACGGTGAGATTTCCTCCAGCTCTGTGATCCCTTTCAAGCGTTGGGATTTGAGGGTTTTGACGTCTGGGCGGAAAAGTTATTTTTAACGATTCTGCCTAAATAAGACGGCAACACAGTTGGAAGTGTTGAAACCACATCAAGACGGTGAGGAAGTGAAAGGCGGCCGACTTTTTGTAATGTGGCAAAAAAAAATGGGAGGAGATTGCGCCGTTGTTAAGTAAAGAAACCTTGGTTGCTTTTCCATTCAGCTTGTAACTTTCAATGAAAGAAATGCTTTATGTTTTAATTAAAATATAATTACAATATAAGGTACAACAACTAATTCTTTCATTCATCCTTTTTTTTTTTTCTTAAGGGTGATCCACAACCTAAAATATAACAGGGTGTGCCTAGTATAACCTATTATTACCATGGGTGCAAAACAGTCCAATTTAAATCATTGGCATGCTACAACCTGTCTAAGAGACAGGTCTATTATGTGCCAAAGGCCATTGGATGCTGTTGCAGCATTAGCTCATGGCTTTAATAATAAAGCTAGCAAATAAAGATTGTTTTGTGAATATTCATAACAAATGCAATTTACAAATTAATATTAAACATTTTATCCAATATAATATTAGTGATTGTAAAACATAGGGCTCTAAGGCTAATTTATAAGAATGCAATTACAAAGGGTGACAAATCCAAAGATGTTTTTTGATGTCTTGCCTTTGTTTTTTTTGTTTTTTCAGAAATACTGTATGACACTTATGAAATTAATTAGTATGTCATGATGTACATCAACTCATAGAAGGAGGTGGCTCAGGTGTATATAAACTTGGCACACTCATGCACTTTGTATTTGTACGCAAGCAATAATTATGTTTGTTGTTGTGTGGCAGGATGCGCAGTGGATGCGACTACTGTATGGGTAGGTGTTCCTAGGTAAGTGCCTGGAGAGGACAGTGCTGTTTTTCCTCCACAAATTACAGTAACTTGAGTTTTACATGTCTGGAGGTTTGTAGAATGGATGTAAACCTATATTTCCAATAGGATGCAGTACTTTAAAATGAAAAGTGCATTTATACAGTGTGTGCAGATCTACCACTGTAATACCAGCTGACATATGTAATAAATGGTGTCCCTATTTCAAACCAAGGATTTCCATAGGACATAAACAAGGCGAGTAGAACTGTAGCATGCACCTACCTCGTATGTGCTAGTTGACACAAAGTGAAATGTGCTTTATGTTGGTATATTGGGTGGTTAGTAAACAAGTCTTATGCTGGCCATACACTAGGTCGATATTGTATACGAATAAATTATATCGACCTACCATTCGACCCATTGCATGCACATCGTGCATGTTAATGGATACGAATAGGATGCATTGCATGGTCCCGCAGGTTGCACGTCGCATCAGCTGGTCATATGTGCTACACATATGGTCAGCCGATCCCCAATTGCGAAGGTACAATAGATTGTACAATGCAAAAGCACCATACAATATACTGCATGCCCGGCGGCTGGCAAGGGGGATCATTAGTACAACTCGCATCTAATGCGAGTCGTACTAATGTATGGCCAGCATAACTGTCTGGATATAACTGAACAACTAGGTGCACATACACAAAGCAAATGCATATGGCTTATGGCATATGGCTTATGGCATATGGCTGCCAGCAAGGAATTTGGGCAATATGCACAAACAAGGCCACTGTCTGCACATGTGCAGAGAGACATGACCTGGAGAGATCCAGTGACGCATCTCCTACTCTGGTCCCTCAATTAAAAACATTGGAAGAACAGTTCACTGGTGTGGGATTGTGCCAGGTATGCTCGATATCACTGTTAAAAAAATAATATTGATTATACATATTCCATAATAAATTTTAATTATACCATCTCATGTTACTCTATATTTTATTAAATATATATATATATATATATATATATATATACGAACAGAAATCAGTCCTTTGCGCTATAATCCTTGGAACTCCAGATTAATGTCCAATTGCGCTTCAATCCCCTCCGTGCCACCGGAGAAAAGTAGAAACTGGTAAACAAATTGGAGAGCGCAAATGAGTAATAAAAAGTATATAGTTTTACTTGTAAAAACTGTTTACATACATTTCAGTTTAAAACAAACGGCATGTGTGGAATACTGCAACTCAGCCACTGCATCCGTACTGCAGACTTCTCTCAGGGCCCGCTCTGGTTACGGTCACTGACGTCACAACGTCCACGTCCAAGCCACGCCCTACGCGTTTCGCCCAATCAGGGACTTCGTCGACACCGGGCGGGCCCTGAGAGAAGTCTGCAGTACGGATGCAGTGGCTGAGTTGCAGTATTCCACACATGCCGTTTGTTTTAAACTGAAATGTATGTAAACAGTTTTTACAAGTAAAACTATATACTTTTTATTACTCATTTGCGCTCTCCAATTTGTTTACCTATATATATATATATATATATATACATACAGTGAGGATTGAAAGTTTGGGCACCCCAGGCAAAAAAATCATTTTAATGTGCAAAAAGAAGCCAAGGAAAGAAGGAAAAATCTCCAAAAGGCATCAAATTACAGATTAGACATTCTTATAACATGTCAAAATAAGTTTGATTTTATTTCCATCATTTACACTATCAAAATAACAGAAATAAAAAAAATGGTGTCTGCAAAAGTTTGGGCACCCTGCAGAGACGGGGCGGGCAATCAAGAAGGCAAGCGAAGAGGTCGACCACCCAGGGCAAGAAGGACGTGATCTTCAAATTGTACCACAAGCCTGTTGTCCCCCGCTGAGGTAAGCGTGTTGGAGAAAGGCTTAACGTTTGTGCCGACGAATAGACCTAATAGGTTTCAATGGAAGCCTGACTCATTTAGACTGCACCGCACTTTAAAGCTAAAAGAACATTTTGCTAAAGACTCTGCGCCATTAGTGGTCAGTGATTTCCCGTCTAGAGTGAACAAACTAGGTCCTCCTTCTAAGTTTGACCCGATATCCAATAACCCATCATTGAAAACCTTCAGTAGGTTATTGGAGGCAGCGGGCACTGGTCCCAGTCCCCATGTGTATAACAATTTATCTAATGATGAAAATGTGGCCCTTAGGGCACTGAGCAAAAGGCAAGATATTATCATAAGGGGGGCTGATAAAGGGGGCTCCATAGTCATTCTTGACACTAGTGACTATATTGCTGAATGCCACCGATTACTGAGTGATACGGAAACCTATTGCGCCTTGGAGAGAGATCCCACAGGGGCTTATGTAAGTGAATTATCCAGTATTTTGAAAAGAGCATGTGAACAGGGAATGTTGTCTAAAATAATGGTTCAGAAATTATTGAACACATTTCCGGTAGTACCGGTTTTGTACACACTTCCTAAAATACACAAGGACGCACAGCGACCTCCGGGGAGACCTATTGTCTCAGCCCGGGGGTCTCTGTGCGAACCATTAGCTATTTTTCTTGACGCATATCTACAGCCTTGTATCCAACAAACCTTCACACACCTAAAGGACTCCAATGTTTTATTGGAAAAATGTTTACATTTTGATCATGTACCACAGAATTTACTTATGGCCACAATAGATGTAACCAGCCTTTACACATGCATTCCGCATTCCGTAAGAAGGCTAATTACTGGCAATACCGCATATGTGGGTCCAGATGTGGACCTATTTATTGAACTTCTTGAGTTCACCCTCACGAACAACTATTTTCTGTTTGAGTTCTTCAGACAGATAACGGGCTGTGCGATGGGGTCAGCAGTGGCTCCGGCCTTCGCGAACACGTTCATGTGGGAAACTGAAAGGGGTTTGTTTTATGAGAATCCCCATATTGCTGAGCAAATTTTCTTATATTACCGTTACATAGATGACCTGCTCATCTTCTGGACAGGGGGTGAGCAGTCCCTATGTGACATTATAGCTAAGCATAACGGCTCTGATAGTACCATCAAGCTTACTATGAAGTGCAGCCATACCCACGTTGATTTTTTGGACATTTCCATTCGAATCAATGAGGGGAGGATTGTTACCAATTTATTCTCTAAACCCACTGATAGGAACATGTTGTTGAGTTATAACAGTTTTCATCCTGCCCCGACTATACAGGGTTTGCCCTACTCCCAATTTCTGCGGGTCTGCAGAATTACAAATACTGCTACAGATCTTGAAATACAACTTGACATTATGGAAAATAAATTTTTAGAATGGGGGTACCCTTTATCTTTATTGAAACAGGCCAGAACTAAAGCATGTGCTCAGAATAGAGTAGATTTACT
Organism: Pseudophryne corroboree; assembly: GCF_028390025.1. Lineage (NCBI taxonomy): Eukaryota > Metazoa > Chordata > Amphibia > Anura > Myobatrachidae > Pseudophryne > Pseudophryne corroboree. The sequence continues at coordinate 528,076,217 of NC_086446.1, read as the reverse complement.
GACTAAAACAGTGGTTCAAAAGAAACAAAACAAATTACCGTGGGTTAACACATATGATACCAACAGCCGTTATACCAACAAAAAGGCAAAATCTCTGTGGCTGATCATCACTACAGATCCTGAACTCAAGGCACTGAAAAATACACAGATTATGCCTAGCTATAAAAGGGGTAGGAATATCAAAGATCTTTTGGTTAAAACAGACCTGAGTAAATTTAAAAAAAGCAGTTCCACAACATTTTTTGAGTAGATCCAATGGTTGCTATAGGTGCATCGGTAGCACGACCTGCAGCTATATGTCGGCTGTGGGGAGTATTTTACATCCCCACTCTGCAAAAAAGTATACCATCAATTGGCCTTTGTCGTGTAATTCTAAATTTGTCATATATGTAATCATGTGCCCATGTGGCCTATATTACGTGGGCAAAACAGAATGTTTATTTAAAACAAGGATGGCCCAACACAGACAGGCAATCAGGGCTGCGCTAGGTTCAGGCAATAGCGACCAGCCAGTGGCACGACATTTCGCCAAGCTGAAACATGGGATGGCCACATTGAAGTACCGTATTATTGACCACGTGTCTGAATCCATCAGAGGGGGTAATAGAGCACAAAAACTGCTCCAGTTGGAAACCCGATGGATTTTTAGACTCGACACTATTTGGCCTAAAGGTCTTAATGAAACTATGGGCTTGAGTAATTTTTTGTAAAAATTTCTTGATAATTATTTCTACATAGCCCGATGATGTTGGATAGTGAGGGGTTCTGATATTAGGGATATGGAGGTCCTAATCTGAGTTTTTTATTTACAGTTGCATGTATAGCGGCGAGTAAGAATCATTAGAAATGGGTCTTATGATGTTTTGGAGTGTTATTATAATTATGCTGCTCTCAACTGTGTGGAGTTTAGATGTGCTCTAATAATATACAAATTGTTTTTAAAGTCATGTTTATTAATATTGTATGTTTGCACAACTATGGATGTATATCAATTATGATTGTACATGGGGAATGTTGCTGGGTATAATGTTTTTTTGTGAAGAAACGGTCTGCAATAGGGTCCGCAGTTGTAACTGCTGAAAACGAGCTGGGTTAGATTTTTACAATTTATTTATACAAATGGGACTGTATGCACTTGTTTGAGATTTTTCATGAGTGGGTTTTATCACTATATTAATATTGTCAAGTGTTTTGATTTTTTATCACTAGCATGGTCTGATCTGTTTTTTATACCATTTAGGCTATGTTTGGTCATGGAGGGTGAAATTTGGATAAATGGAAGGTTTTTTTTATCACCTCCAGTGGGACTTTTTACATTTTAAATCAGTTATTTTCTACACCTTTGATTTCATGCACTATGCACTTTATACATAGAGATATGCACGGTATATCCATTACAGTTCGTTTTCAGGTACCCTGACGGGGTATCCTGCAGACTAGCTCCTTAACAGTTTGTGTTTGTTGTGCAGGGTTGCCGTGGCAACGTGGCCGGGACCCGCGACGTCACTTCCGGCGGAAGTGTCCAGCCCAGGGAGACGGAGGCCGGGCCCGGGACGCGGTGGCAGCGGCAACCAACAGGGGAGAGACTTAAGGGGTGAGTGCACCTATAAATGTTGGTTTTGTGTGTTATGGGGGTTATCCTGATGAAGGGGCTGCGCGCTCCGAAACGTTGATGTAATTCTGCAGCTTGTTCACTAAATATTTTTTTGCACCTTCAAGTCTCTGAGTGCCGCCTTTTTTATATGGGATATATATATATATATATATATTTCCAGAGATTGCCCCGTCACTCCTCCAAATCAGCTGGCTGTGGTGCCCTTCCTTGTGGACCAGCCGGCCCACCAATGTACAGCAAAAGAAATCAGGTGGCACTCACAGACTTGTAGCTTTTGTGAAAACACACTTCACTCCGTGAAGATATTTATTGTGAAACAGGTAACGTTTCGGGGACGTATCCCCTTCCTCATATGATCAAGTATATTAGTTTTTAAATGTAATTTATTGGACGTACAATTATCTATCATTTAGATAAATGAAAAAAGGAAAATACTGTACATTTAGAGAGAAACAAAGGATTACCATATAATTGAATTTATATTTTGAAAGGCAGGTTTTTTTTTTTGCACAGTGAACAGTAAAAGGCAATTGAAATATAACAATATCAATATTAATTATGCATGTGTCATCAATTTAGAGAGATTGGGTTTTTAAGATTATGGGGAGAATTTTTTTATTTTTTTATTTATTTATTATCAGTTTCTTATATAGCGCAGCATATTCCGTTTCGCTTTACAATTAGAACTGTAATAGAACAATAGAACGAAACTGGGTAAAACCGGACAGACATAAAGGTAGGAAGGCCCTGCTCGCAAGCTTACAATCTATAGGGAAATAGGCATTGATACACAATGATAGATGCCACATATTGCATACTGGTCCACCAGATTACTAGGTTCTTAATGGGTTGTATGATATGATCACCCAGCATTGTTGGCCAAGGGTCATGAGGGTGTGAGAGTAAAGAAAGACAAAAAACATGTTAGGATTATGTGTACTGTACAGAGAGGAAGTAATTAGACAGGGAAGCATTGAAGGTTATGTGGGTGGGTCTGGAATTTGATAGGCTAGTCTGAAGAGGTGAGTTTTCAGAGAACGTTTAAAGGTTTGGAGACTAGAGGCGAGCGTTACTGTGCGTGGGAGGGCATTCCACAGAGTGGGTGAAACCCAGGTAAAGTCCTGTAATTTTGAGTGAGATCAAGTAATGCGTGTGGATGAGAGACGCAGATCTTGTGTAGAGCGGAGAGGTTGGGTTAGGAGATATTTTGAGATAAGTGAAGAGATATATGTTGGTGCAGTTTGGTTAATAGCCTTGTATGTAAGTAAAAGTATTTTATTATTAACACGGTAGAATACCATTAACCAATGGAGAGACTGACAGAGTGGATCTGCAGACGATGAAGTCTAGCGAGAAAAGATTAGCCTCGCAGCTGCATTAAATTAAATTAGCCATGGTAAGTGATCCCCCGGGTGCTATCAAATTAGACACACATGTATTTATCAGGGATTATTTTTCAAGACCCAAAAAGGTTCTGAAAAAAATCCCGATAAGTGGCTTGTGTTCATGGCCGCGATCGTGAAAACGGTTGGTCTTCAGTTTGCCGGCTGTCGGGATCCCGGCGCATAGTATACCGGCGCCGGAATCCCGACAGCCTGCATACCGACACCTTTTCTCCCTCTTGGGGGTCCACGACCCCCCTGGATGGAGAATAGATAGCGTGGCGCGCGGTGCGCGCCATCGTGCCCACAGCATGGTGAGCGTAGCGAGCCAGCAAGGGGCTCATTTGCACTCGCCCAGCTGTCTGTATGCCTGCGGTCGGGATTCCGGCGCCAGTATGCTGGCCGCTGGGAGCCCGGCCGCCGGCATACCCTACTACACCCCGTGAAAACATCTAGGTCCGGGTGCTTATACCAGATCATATGTGTTTTTGTTTGAAAAACAACAGGTCAATTTTCGGGTAAAAAAAAACGGGCTTCAATTGAATTGTCCGAAAAATATCCAAAATGGACAAAATATCACATTAAAGCTTTTTTTCTGACATAATTGAATCCCCCCCCCCCCCCCCAAGTATCCATAAAATAAATGCCTGTAAGAATGTAGGGATGTAGTTGGGATCTTGGCTCTGACATCCCAGCAGTCAGAGTGCCGGAGCCGGAATCCCGACACCTGTTAGAATGCCAATGCTGGCAACCCGACAGCCGATATCCCTGATGAAAGTATCTCGGGGAGGTTAGGGTTAGGCTGCGGATGGAGGGTTAGTGTTAGGCTGCAGGGGGGAAGGATAGGTTTAGGCTGCGTGAAGGGAGGGATTGGATAAAGCTGCAGCCAGGTGAGGTTAGGGTTAGGCTGCGGGAAGGGAGAGGATTATAGTTAGCTGCCTCCTGTACACCTGTCAGTATTTGAAACAATCGGGATGCTGGTGTCGGTATTGTGAGAGCTGGAATCCTGACTGCCGGTATCCCATAACCAACCCAGAATACTGTACAGTGTGAAGGATCATGTACCTGTATCTTTCTACTGCACTTCCCGTGTTGTTTAGGATTCATTTACTGCTAAACCTTAACCAAACACTGTTATACAGCATGGGGGTTATTCAGACATGGACGTAGATCATTGCATCTGCAGCAAGACCTGCGTCCATATCCTCACATGCTGGGGGCCACTTAACCAGCATGTGTATTGCCGCCTCACGATGCATCCGTAATTAAATTGCGTATGCATTGATTTAAGGTCGACCCCTGCCTATGAAGACTGGCTGAGCTGCCAGGCGGTCCATCACCATTTTTATATCAGAGCGGCTGCACGTGAAAAGCCCCCATTTTGCCTGCCATGTCCGCAAAACACCACCCCTCAAATGCCCTCCACTGTCAATCACCTTTCGGTCGCATCCCTCCAGGAAGCGACTGCAGGGAGAAGGAATGAATACGCACTGCTGTCTGTATGCGCACACAGACCAGATGGTCACGCCCACTGTGTACAGACGTGCAGCTGCGTCCATCTCTGAATCGCCCTCTATGTTATACAGATGTGTCCTCACTAACTGGGTGTCCATACGCCATATGGCATGAGGCGCTCGGCATGACTGAGACTCCCTGAGAGGAATGGCCTACCATATTCTTTACATTTTTCATCTTCACATCGCAGATGCAATGTGTTACTAGAGACGCTATTTTGCTTCTGTAACCTCACAGAAATTGGTTTTACTCACATACAAAGTCACAGTTAAAGCACAGCAGGACTCGGCGTGAGGATAAGCCGCACCGGAACCCATTTTTTCACAGAGTCATATTCATACCCCTTTTCCACTGTAGCACGGGTCGGAGCCGTGTTGCCTGACACGGCTGCCACCCGTGCTACAGCCCCCTTTCCCACAGCGCTCATCAACCCGGCATATTGCCGGGTTGGTGACGCTGCTAGTGACGCGGCAGGGGCGGCACTGGGAGATCACATGATCTCCCAGCACCGCCCTCCCATACACTGTGAACGGGAGCCGTGTCGCCTCGACACGGCTCCCGTTCACACTACACAGCTTACCGGGTTGATCACTTGATCCGGGAATTTGCAAGGGGGGGGGGGCATTTCCACTAGGAAAAAACAGGGGTAAATGCGCGCCCCCGCGCATTTACCCGTGTTTTAAAAGCTAGTGGAAAAGGGATATTAGTCACACACAGATGTACAAATATCACACCAATTTGATCAGTGTAATCTAGCAATTTATACAGACAGTTGACTAGGTGCTTGATCAAATTAATTCCTGTTGCAGCTAGTAACTCAAGGGTTACTCAGCCCTTGTAAATCGTAACAAAAAGAAAAAAGAGGCAATGTTGCAGTGTACAGGAATTAAATAATTATTACATTTATTTAAAACACATATATTATCTAGCAATATAGTTTTGTCGTTTCTACTTGCTTTATTTGAGTGAATAAGATGCACATTTGGAGCGAATAAGACGCGGGGCATGGCCAAGCTGCATGAGACCTGGCGTGCTGAGAGAGGCTATGTGGTGTGATCGACGCAACAATAAGAAAGGACACGTCTGTAGTGCAAATTTACCTAAAAGCAGGAACAATGGGTGTGTATACCCCTGATGATGTTGGGTGACTCAATTTATCCACTGATCAAGCGAAAAAAAATGATTTGGGAAAAGTATAAAATTCAAGTGTATGCAACCTAAGAGAAGTACTTCTATGAGAGTACATAAAGGATTACTACAGTGCTAACATATGGGATTAATAAGAAAAAATATCTAGTGCATATTCTGGAAATGCCGTCAAGAAGTTGATATCTAATTAGGATTTATTATAATTTATTTACATAGCGCCCCTAAATATGCAGTGCTGTAGAGAGAATATACAGTATGTAATTTAAATCAGTCCTTGCCCTAGTGGAGCTTGCAATCTATTACCTATCACATATGCATGTACAGTATAGACATTAGAGTTACTTGTTTTTCAAAACCCAATTAACCTACCAGGCAACCAGAGCATTCAGAGGAACCGATGCAAGCCCAGTGGGTCTGTAAAAATTCAACATAAGTGCCTTGGCCAGGAATTGAACACATGACTTCAGTGCTGCAACCAGTCTGCACAGGTGGTGCAGATGTACTATATTTAAGCAATTAACAACAATTAATTAGATTGTTGAATAATTTGCTCAAACACTCCACCCCCTGTACCATCTAACACAGCAGTTTGGGTATGGGATAACAGCAGTCAGGGTGGCGGTGGTCAGAATACTGATACTGGCATTCTGACAGCCTGAAATCGCTACTGGGGCACTGGAGCAAACTAACCTGAATCCTAATCTTCCCTCTCTCCCTGCAGACTAACCTAATCTCTCCCCACCCCCTCGCAGCCTATCCCTAACCATCCCGCTGCAACCTAACCCTCCCCCCCGCAGCCTAACCCTACCCCTGCAGCCTAACCCTCCCGCTGCAGCCTAACCCTAACCCTCCCCATGCAGTCCAAACCTCCCCGGCATACTTACATTTGGGATTCTGACTGTCAGGATTGCTGCATCAGCATAATAACCGCCGGGTTCCCGACTGCTGGAATGTCAACTATATCCTGACTTCTCTTCGAAAAGTGAATGATTTGGAAGCCTGCACACACAGGCTTGTGTGCCATATTAAAGCCTGCATATTAAGCATGTCATCTGCAGCATAACGTTATGATTGAAGCTTGGACTGGATTTGGACTTGGGCCCATTATTCTTTTCGCTGTCTCAGCCTCCGAGCTGGTGAAATCCATGTATTAATTTGCTGTTCACTGTTTCTTCACCATGTTTTTTTCCATTGTACTGGCGTCCAGACTGTATGCTATACCAGTATGCTGTACCTCCATTGTTTGTACTCCATGCCAGCAGCAACCTATGGAGTGTGCCCCAGATGGCTGCCTCAGATGGTACCTCCGTGGGCAGTATGCACTACATGTGGATCTATTCATACGGAGTATATCATACACATCAGTTTTCCCATAAGTGCCTCGGGTCCGTATATTGCTTATCTCGCACAGCCAAACCTTTGTAGTGTGCCCAACATGGCTGCCTCACCTGGTACACTCATGGATGGGATGAAATATGACATGGATCTGAAAGTCATGTTATGGGGTCTATTTACTAAGCCTTGGATGGAGATAAAGTCCCAGCCAATCAGCTCCTGTCATTTTTCAAACCCAGCCTGTGACATGCCAGGTAGTTGCTGATTGGCTGGTACTTTATCTCCATGCACTTTATCTCCATCCAAGGTTTAGTAAATAGACCACGGAACAAAACTGTTCTCACTGTGGTTATTCCCATTAAGATATATGATAAAAGCATATACTGTAAAAGAGGGTTTCTGCACAATATCATCTGGCTCCACACACAATTATAGGGAAAACACAATTTTAGTGATGTTTTCAGTTAATACTTGCATATTTTGGTGGACACAGTTGAAAAATACCGTACACATAGAAACAAAACAATACACAAAAACACGTTGCCGCAATGATACAATTTCCTTTGGCATCACTGGCAAGAGACAGATACTAGCAGAAAATAAATATAGTATATGGACTAGACAAGTGAAGACGCTCTACATACAATGGAAAAGTAAGAGAACAAATCCAAAAGCCATAACCACCCAATATTTTAATATATTCATTCACCTCTCTGGAAATATTTCCCGGCCATGCTGAAATCACACCTTATAAATTGTGGCAGGATGCTGAAAATATCCAGAAATCACATTGTTTGGGTCGGAAATTTGCAGAGTGCCAAAGTACAAGAGAAACAAGACATCCAGCCATTAACCACTATGGTGCTGGGAGGGAAGGAATGGAAAATAATATAAACTTTAGTGCTAATGTATATTGCCAGGAGTGATAAAGGATGTCAATATGTACTCTGGAAGAAAAGAACTGCAATTGAAATAAACACTCAACTAAATATCTAAGTAAAAGTGAGAAGACAGGGTGGTAGATTCATGTTACTCTCTTCTGTGGGCTCTCGCTTATCTGAAGGGTTAAATGCATGACATTATTTGTAATGAGATCAAGCCCACAAACTTATACTTGAGACATCCTATATAAGATGCTCTGATGAAACTGTGGAGATTGCTCTGGGAAATTCCAGAGAGCGTTGTTGAACAAAAGCAATTTATAATACGGATGTCTTCTGAACTTTGTTGAACACAGGGGGTCATTCCGAGTTGTTCGCTAGTTATTTTTTTCCGCTACGGAGCGATTAGTCGCAAACTGCGCATGCGCAATGTACGCAGTGTGCCTGCGCCAAGTAAATTAGCACAAAAGTTTGGTAATTTACTCACAGCGTAACTAAGTTTTTTCATCGCTCTGCTGATCGTAGTGTGATTGACAGGAAGTGGGTGTTTCTGGGCGGAAACTGGCCATTTTATGGGAGTGTGTGGAAAAACGCAGGCGTTCGAGTTGCAAAACGCAGGAGTGGCTGGAGAAACGGGGGAGTGGTTGGGCAAACGCTGGGTGTGTTTGTGACGTCAAACCAGGAATGAGAAGGACTGAGCTGGTCGCAATGGCTGAGTAAGTTTGGAGCTACTCAGAAACTGCGGGGTAATCGTTACGAGAAAATTAGCGAACCCTTCGTTAGCAAATCTGCTAAGCTAAGATACACTCCCAGTAGGCGTAGGCTTAGCGTGTGCAATGCTGCTAAAAGCAGCTAACGAGCGAACAACTCGGAATCACCCCCCACAGTTGGAGCTTCAGTGTTGAGACAGTTCTGTAGATTCTACTAGAACAAAACATGAAAATATTTTAGTACTCAACTGCTTGGGTTACTTTCCCAGCAGCTAAACGACAAATAAAAATGTAACGTTAAGAACAGTGTCTGTGTAACAGTGACACTGAGACCTGCTGGAGAGTTTGGTTGAATCCCAGTGGCCTTGGACAATCTGCTGTGTCTTCGAGGATCTAAATTGGCAAGAAATAGGATGAAGGTTTGATTGGCCAGGTAGACAGCATCTGACCAAGTCTGAGCATAGCACTGTGCGGTATCAACTACTGTACTTGTAAATTATATAGCAGACTTTTTTCAACAAATTAACACTGATCCTTACTACTCTTTTGTACACTTATTTGCATTCATTCAGGCTGGTATTGAGTGGAACACATTATGCCTGTATGTCTGCTTAAATGCTGAATGTAGGTGAATGGAACAGTAAATGGGTGGGATACAATGGAGTCGGAGATCGGCAGAGATGCAGTATGCCTGCCAATCTTTGGCGTTTTTAAAGGGGCAATCACTTACAAGGCATGATTTTTTCTTGTAAGTGACTGCCGCTTTTAAAAAACGACTGAGGTTGGGCAGCATCCACCACCTCTGACGATGTTGGACTCCATTACATCCCGCAGTGTATGTCTGTTTCCATGTGTATCAGCTGTATATCTGTGCAAGTGCGCCCTGAGGATAATGATGACTAGCAAACGAAACATGTGGATAGGGGCATACAGGCATCTGCCACAATACACATTTATTATTACCTGTTATTTATATGGCTCACACATATTCTGCAGGGCTTGACATAGAATATTTAGGCAGTCACATCAGTCCTTGCTCCAGTGGAGCTTATAATCTATGTTCTCTACCATATTCACACACATACACACTAGGGTTTTGAAGTATGGGAGAAACCGGGGGTGTGGTATGGAGGGTCGACAGTAATTAAGTCAACAGTGTCTAGGTCGACCAGTATTGGTCAACAGTAACTAAGTTGACAGGGTTACTAGGTTGACAGGGTCTCTCGGTCGACATGGTCTAGGTCGACATGTCAAAAGGTCGACATGAGTTTTTTTATGATTTTTGGGTGTCATTTTCTTCGTACAGTGACCAGGAACCCCAATTACTGCACCGTGTCCACTTGCATGGCTCACTTCGCTCACCATGCTTCAGGCAAGGAGCCTCGCTCCACTACTGCTGCGCTCGGCACATGTTACTATTCCCAATCGTACTCCGTGTGGATCGTTAACTATAAAAAAGTTCAAAAAAAGAAAAACAATGTGAAAAACTCATGTCGACCTCTTGACCTAGATGGGCCAGGTGTTTGTGACGCACCCTTGTGTCGCTTAGCTTAGTCATACAGCTACCTCATTGCACCTCTTTTACTTCTTTGCATGATGTGCTGTTTTGGGCCTGGTTTTTGAAAAGTGCCATCCTATCTGCCACTGCAGTGCCACTCCTAGATGGGCCAGATGTTTGTGCCGCACACTTGTGTCGCTTAGCTTAGTCATACAGCTACCTCATTGCACCTCTTTTACATCTTTGCATGATGTGCTGTTTGGGGACTATTTTTTTTAAGTGTCATCCTGTCTGCCACTGCAGTGCCACTCCTAGATGGGCGAGTTGTTTATGCTGCACACTTGTATCGCTTAGCTTAATCATACAGCTACCTCATTGAACCTCTTATTCTTCTTTGCATGATGTGCGGTTTGAGACCTAGTTTTTGAATAGTGCCATCCTGTCTGCCACTGCAGTGCTACTCCTAGATGGGCCAGGGGTTTGTGCCGCACACTTGTGTCACTTAGCTTAGCCATCCACCGACCTTGGTGCAACTTTTAGGCCTAAAAACAATATTGTGAGTTGTGAGGTGTTCAGAATAGACTGGAAATGAATGTTATTGAGGTTAGTAATACCGTAGGATCAAAATTACCCACAAATTCTGTTATTTTAGCGGTTTTTATGGGTTTTTTTCAAAAATTATCCAGATCCAAAACCAAAACCAGAACCCCATAGGGTGGTTTTGACAAAACCAATCCAGATCCAAAACATGAAAAGCTCTATTTTATATATGAATCAAGTGAAGTTTGAATGATATTAGCCTGGTGATTTTGAATGCTATTAGCCCAAAAATGTAACTCGTATTGTTTTCACAGTTTAGAGTTAATTTCACTTTCCATGTCTCTTCCATGGGGTTCTAGCATGTGTGCTACATGCAGAAAACTCATTGAAATGAATTCATTATTGAGATGAACTGTCTAATTAAGTAGGATAGCGCCCATAAATGTAAATAGAAAAACTGGCATCTCTTGATCTCTTAAAACATGGACTAACTAGTGTTGTAGCCCCCTTTTACAGTGAAAAGCAGTCCGCCTAGGCCAGTTCACACTAAATGAGGAGCATGGAGACTCCTAGGTAAAATGATCACGAACAATAGGATAGTCCAAACAGCTCCAGTCTCGATAAAATAGAGAAACCCATAGCATGGCCCCCTGACATAAACAGTAATAATGAACCCAAAGACCTATGTCATGACTCTTGTAGTATTACATAAGACTATCATGACTGTGTGTGTACAAGTTTGTGCTTTATTTAATAATGTTGTCTTTCACATTACCCTTGCTTTTATCAGACAAATCCCATTTCATCAGTCCTTTCCACGCCCTAGGTTGCAGGACTCTACTTTTGCTGTTCAGTATATGCTAATTTGTTTGTGTAGTATTTTCCCAGTTTCTGTCACTTCTGTTCTTGTGTTAGTGTTTATGTGTATATAGAAAAAAAGAATTCATAATAAACAAGTGTGCCACTAAAATTTGTAATGAAAAAAAAAATCAAATATACATACAATAACTACATAATGTACAGTAAAATGGTCAACAGGGAAGATCACATCTTGATGGTTTTTAGGTTTTTTACTGTTTTGTTCTTTTTTCTTTAACTGACTGTCAGCCATGTTGTTCATTATTATCTCTCACTCTTGCTGCTGTTACTGATGCATGGTGTTTCTCAGCTTCTAAAGAGAATGTTGTCCAGTTAAAAAAATGCTGACAAAGAACTATTATATATTAAGCTAATTCCTTATTAATTAAAGCCTTGGCCTCTTCAGGTCTGAGCTATTCACAGTTGACAAATGGAGAAGCGGCAGTCTCCAGTTCTAAATTGAGTCTGTCCCTGACAGCTAGAAGATCATGTTGTATCTTATTTTCCATTTAACAGGTGCTGGCCACCACAATAACTGTCTGGAAATGTAACATCTGGTATTAACATCACACAGCCTTAACAGCACCATCCACACAGGAGCTGTATAGAATGACAGTAGGGATTACAGAGATGAGAATGGACAGTACACGTGGGATTGACATAAAGTTGTCAGTTTGAAAAAAAAAAAAATCACTGAATAGACTACAATTTAAATTATTGCGGTGAGTGGAAGAGCGAGACAGAGAGAGAGAGAGAGAGAGAGAGAGAGCATTATTAATTGCTGTCATTTTATGTGATTCTGTTTTAGTAGTCCAGGGAGTTTATTTACAAAGCATCATGTTGTAAAATCTGATGCTTCTTATCGTGTTTATGCCCAATATTTAAAAGTGCAATGCTTTTATTAGCAATACCTAGCCATGTGAAAGCATTGCCCTTTTAAGTATCGGTCAAAAACATAACCCAACGCTTCATAATTAAAAATCCCTAGACGAGAGTAATCTGGTAAACTCCATTGTCTATCGGGTCTATTCAATGCCTGTTGGGTCCTCTCCGATGGAAAGGATCCGACAGGTCAGTATTCGAGTAGCGGGCAATTCCGACAGGTTTTGGCCATTTTCGACAATGCTGATCCGAATTTTTTTGAAGTTGGATCAGCATTGTCGGAAACGGTCCAAAAACCTGTCGGAATTGGCCACTTATTCGACAAAACACATGGATCAGCGGCTAATCCGCTGATCCACGTGTTTTCCGACAAGTTGAAATTGCTGATAAGTTGGAAAAATGGCAGCTCCACTGAATAGGTCGAATCCTGATTCGACCAAAGAAAGTCGGAAACTGCCGTCTTTCCGACTTGACGGCAATTCCGACTTCAATTGATATATATATATATATATATATATATATATATACACTGCTCAAAAAAATAAAGGGAACACTTAAACAACACAATGTAACTCCAAGTCAATCACACTTCTGTGAAATCAAACTGTCCACTTAGGAAGCAACACTGATTGACAATCAATTTCACATGCTGTTGTGCAAATGGAATAGACAACAGGTGGAACTTATAGGCAATTAGCAAGACACCCCCAATAAAAAGAGTTGTTCTGCAGGTGGTGACCACAGACCACTTCTCAGCTCCTATGCGTTCTGGCTGATGCTTTGGTCACTTTTGAAAGCTGGCGGTGCTTTCACTCTAGTGCTAGCATGAGATGGAGTCTACAACCCACACAAGTGGCTCAGGTAGTGCAGCTCATCCAGGATGGCACATCAATGTGAGCTGTGGCAAGAAGGTTTGCTGTGTCTGTCATTGTAGTGTCCAGAGCATGGAGGCGCTACCAGGAGACAGGCCAGTACATCAGGAGACGTGGAGGAGGCCGTAGGAGGGCAACAACCCAGCAGCAGGACCGATACCTCCGCCTTTGTGCAAGGAGGAACAGGAGGAGCACTGCCAGAGCTCTGCAAAATGATCTCCAGCAAGCCACAAATGTGCATGTGTCTACTCAAACGATCAGAAACAGACTCCATGAGGGTGGTATGAAGGCCCGACGTCCACAGGTGGGGGTTGTGCTTACAGCCCAACACAGTGCAGCGAACACCAAGATTGGCAAATTCGCCACTGGCGCCCTGTGCTCTTCACAGATGAAAGTAGGTTCTTACTGAGCACATGTGACAGACGTGACAGAGTTTGGAGACGCCAACGAGAACGTTCTGCTGCCTGCAACATCCTCCAACATGACCGGTTTGGCAGTGGGTCAGTAATGGTGTGGGGTGGCATTTCTTTGGGGGGCTGCACAGCCCTCCATGTGCTCGCCAGAGGTAGCCTGACTGCCATTAGGTACCGAGATGAGATCCTCAGACCCCTTGTGAGACCATATGCTGGTGCGGTTGGCCCTGGGTTCCTCCTAATGCAAGACAATGCTAGACCTCATGTGGCTGGAGTGTGTCAGCAGTTCCTGCAAGACGAAGGCATTGATGCTATGGACTGGCCCGCCCGTTCCCCAGACCTGAATCCAATTGAGCACATCTGGGACATCATGTCTCGCTCCATCCACAAACGCCACGTTGCACCACAGACTGTCCAGGAGTTGGCGGATGCTTTAGTCCAGGTCTGGGAGGAGATCCCTCAGGAGACCATCCGCCACCTCATCAGGAGCATGCCCAGGCGTTGTAGGGAGGTCATACATGCACGTGGAGGCCACACACACACTACTGAGCCTCATTTTGACTTGTTTTAAGGACATTACATCAAAGTTGGATCAGCCTGTAGTGTGTTTTGCCACTTTAATTTTGAGTGTGACTCCAAATCCAGACCTCCATGGGTTAATAAATTTGATTTCCATTGAGTATTTTTGTGTGATTTTGTTGACAGCACATTCAACTATGTAAAGAACAAAGTATTGAATACGAATATTTCATTCATTCAGATCTAGGATGTGCTATTTTAGTGTTCCCTTTATTTTTTTGAGCAGTATATATATGTTTTTTGCAATGATCAATTCTTTCCTCCACTGACCCATTATGTGTGTCATTTTGCATGCAGTATGCTGCTTACATTGACTCTCAAGTGCGTGAGTGTTGCATATAAATAGAGATGTGCAGCGGGAACTTTTTTCGTGTTTTGTGTTTTGGTTTTGGATCTGGATTAGTTTTGCCAAAACCACCCTTTCAGATTATGGTTTTGGATCTGGATGATTTTTGAAAAAAACATGAAACCAGCTAAAATCACAGAATTTGGGGGTAATTTTGATGCTATGGTATTATTAACCTCAGTAACATTCATATCTACTCATTAACAGTCTATTCTAAACACCTCACAATAATGTTTTTAGGCCAAAAGGTTCCACAGAGGTCACTGGATGACTAAGCTAAGTGACTAAAGTGGGCGGAACAAACACCTGGCCCATCTAGGAGTGGCACTGCAGTGTCAGACAGGATAGCACTTTTAAAAACTAGGCACCAAACAGCACATGACGCAAAGAAAAAAAATAAGAGGTGCAAGATCGAATGATTCCACCCACCCTTATGTTGTATAAACAGGACATGCACGCTTTAACAAACCAATCATTTCAGCGTCAGGGTCTGCCACACGACTGTGGCTGAAATGATTGGTTTGTTTGGGACCAGACTAAAAAAAAAAAGTTAATCCCCCCACCAAAAAAGAAGCAAATCATCTCTCCTTGCACAAACTGGCTCTACAGAGGCAAGATGTCGTCCTCATCCTCCAATTCCTCACCCCTTTCAGCGTGTACATCCGCCTCCTCCTCCTCCTCACAGATTATTAATTCATCCCCACTGGAATCCACCGTCACAGGTCCCTGTGTACTTTCTTTAGGCAACTGCTGTCTTCATGGAGGAATTTATAATTCATTTTGATGAAAATCATCTCCTCCACATTTTCTGGAAGTAACCAACGCCGATCGCTAACAAGGTGACCGGCTGCACTAAACACTATTTCGGAGTACACACTGGATGGGGGGGGGGGGGGGGGCAACTTAGGTAAAATTAAGCCAGTTTGTGCAAGGGCCTCCAAATTTTCTCTTTTTCCTGCCAGTATACATACGGACTGTCTGACATGCCTACTTGGATGTTGTCACCAATATAATCCTCCACCATTCTTTCAGTGGTGACAGCATCATATGTAGTGACAGTAGACATGTCATTCATTGTTGGCAGGTCCTTCAGTCTGGACCAGATGTCAGCACTTGCTCCTGACTGCCCTGCATCAACGCCAGCGGGTGGGCTAGGAAATTTTATCCTTTTCCTCACAGCCCCAGTTGTGGGAGAAAATGAAGGAGGAGCTGTTGACGGGTCACGTTCCGCTTGAGTTGACAGCTGTCTCACCAGCAGTTCTTTGAACCTCTGTAAACTTGTGTCTGCCGGAAAGAGAGATACAACATAGGCTTTAAACCTAGAATCGAGCACAATGGCCAAAATGTAGTGCTCTGATTTCAACAGATTGACCACCTTGAGTCCTGGCAAAGCGAATGAAGGGCTCCATCCATAAGTCCCACATATTTAGCGGAATCGCTCTGTCTTAGCTCCTCCTTCAATTTCTCCAGGTGAATGTGCAAAAGTCTGATGAGGGGAATGACCTGACTCAAGCTGGCAGTGTCTGAACAGACTTCACGTGTGGCAAGTTCGAAGGGTTGGAGAATCTTGCACAAGACGGAAATCATTCTCCACTGTGCTTGAGTCAGGTGCATTGCCCCTCATTTACCTATATCATAGGTGGATGTATAGGTGTGATTAGCCTTTTGCTGTTCCTCCATCCTCTGAGGCATATAGAGTGTTGAATTCCACCTCGTTACCACCTCTTGCTTCAGGTGATGACAGGGCAGGTTCAGGAGTGTTTGATGGCGCTCCAGTCTTTGGCATGTGGTGGCTGAATGACAAAAGTGGCCCACAATTTTTCGGGCCACCGACAGCATCTCCTACACGCCCCTGTCAATTTTCAAAAAATTTGGCACCACCAAATTAATTGTATGTGCAAAACATGGGACGTGCTGGATTTGCCCAGATGTAATGCATGCACAATAATGGTGGTGTCTGATATCACAAACCCCCAGGAGAGTCTAAGTGGGGTAAGCCATTGTGCGATGATGTCTCTCAGGTGATACACAGCGTAGCCTGCCTAGGAACGAGCTGGCATTTGTGAGGTACTGCTACTGGTGCCGCTGCTGTTGTTGCTGCGGGAGGCAATACATATACTACTGGGCTGTCACAGTCATGTAGTCTTTAGTTTGCCCTGCTCCACTTGTCCACATGTCCATGGTTAAGTGGACACTGGGTGCAACCGCATTTTTCAGGACACTGAGGATACTTTTCTTAATATCCCTGTACAGTCCGGGAATCACTTTCCTTGGCAGACGACATTGATGGCATTTCATCATCTGTGTCATGACTAGTGGCAGCAGCTTCAACCCTCAGAGAAAGTGGATCTTGATCTTTCCCTATTTTATCCTCCAAATTTTTGTTATCCATTATTTTTCTGGTGATATATAACAATATGCAGCACAGGAGAGCATACCCCTACACCACACAGGGCAAACCCTGTATAAATTATTTGGATTAAATATTAATAATCTACAGCACAGGACAACACCACTGGACTTTTAAGGCAGTACCATTGGATGTATACGGCAGTACTACTGGACTGGACTTATACGGCAGTAGCACTGGACTGAACTTATATGGCAGTACCACTGGACTTATACGGCAGTACCAACGGATATATATGGCAGTACCACTGAACTTATATGGCAGTACCACTGGACATATACGGCAGTACCACTGGACATATACGGCAGTATCACTGGAATTATATGGAAGTACCACTGGACTTATACGGCAGTATCACTTGAATATTATGGCAGTACCAATGGACTTATATGGCAGTACCAATGTACTGGATTTTTACATCTGCAACTCCAGTCCCCCTCCCTCCTCCTCCTCTGGGTCCTCCCCTGATGCTGCTCCTCTCCTCTTCTCCTCCGGTGGCGCACACAGCACAGGCGGCTTGTAATGGGTCAGTTTGACTTATTACAAGCCGCTGACATAGTTGCTGGCCGTGCGCCCTCAGGGCGTCTGCGTTGTGTGCCAGGCACACCTAGCACACATGTAGTTACGGCTCTGCCATTGGACATATACAGCAGTATCACTGGAATTATATGGCATTACCACTGGACATATACAGCAGTATCACTGGACATATACGGCAGTATCACTGGAATTATATGGCAGTACTACTGGACATATACGACAGTATCACTGGACATATATGGCAGTACCACTGGACTGGAAGTACACGGCAGGACCACTCAGGGACGTGCAGTCAGGGGAGGCAGTGCCTTCCCTGTCATTAATGATTAGAATAATATAAAGAATATATTTATGACACATATTCTGTGTAATAAGTATCTCCTTTATTATTCTAATCATTATAAGGTGTAATATGTGTTTGGGAGGCACCGATCATGGTACCTCCCGTTGTGAATAGCAAAGGTATGGGAGCGCGGGCGGGGCATAGCAATGGGCAGGAAAAGCCCATTGAAATTACATAGGAAAGCGGCACCATTAGAGGTGTCGCTTTCATACAGGGACGTGCTTTCAACCCATGAAGGCATGCCCCTGTGAGTGAGGCCACAGTGATTGGCCAGCGGATCCATCACTGGATCCGCTGTCATCACTTGGTGGGCTCGGCGGCGGGATGCGGTGGCGGTGCGGGCGGCGGGCCAATGCGGCGGAGGTGCGGGCGGCAGGATGCGGTGGAGATGCGGGCGGTGGTGAGACGCGGCAGTCAGGCCCATTCTGCAGAGTTCGGCAGCGGAGAACGGCTTCCAATTTCAAAAATGGCTCCTCAGCGTCATTTTTCAAATTCAAGATGGCCGCGTCTCGCCACGTCATCGCCCCGATCCCTCCCGCTGACTTATATAAGTCAGCGCTAGACAGCGGCGTCAGTCCGATGGTGGTGGAGGAGGAGCAGCGAAGATGCCGGAAACCCTGGGCAGGCGGCGGCCACGCAAAAGAGCTTAAAGGCCGCCGCCCCCAGGTGAAGACCCTGTGTAATTTACTTTTTTTAAAGACGGTGTTGTGTTTTTTTTTATATTTTCTTTACTGGTGGACTACAGGTGGCAGCGGGCCCTTTATGTTCGGGCATGCTGGCACTTGTGGTTCTCCAAGTGCCAGCATGCTTGGGTAGGCTTGCTGAGACCTGTAGGCTACCTGTAAAGAACAATATTAGCACACAATGAACCCCGCACCCACCGCCACCAGGGGTACGGGGCATAGCACTGGGCTATCAGCCCAGTGCTGGTTGTTGCTCGGGAGGGGGGGACCCCATTTTAATTTTTGGGGGCCCCACTTTCTGAGGAATTCCAGCACTGGGCTGACTGGCTTGGGGGGTACTTTAATGGCATGGCAGGGGGACCCCACACTGAGTGTTTCCCCTGCTATGGCATTATCCCCCCTGGACGGTTCTGCCTGGTGCTGGTTTTAGTGGTGTGGGGGGGGGGACTGCACATTTTTTTTTTTTTTTTTCACTCAATGGGGGAGGGGGGGGGTTTAGCTGCCAGTGCCTCCCAAGCCACTGACCTCACCGCATGTCACTGGTACCACTGGATTTATACGGCAGTAGCACTGGACATATATGGCAGTATCACTGGAATTATATGGCAGTACCAGTGGACTGGATTTTTACGGCAGTATCACTGGACTAGATTTATACGGCAGTACCACTGGACTTATACAGCAGTGCCACTGGACTTATACAGCAGTATCACTGGAATTATATGGCAGATGGCAGTACCACTGGACTTATACGGCAGTACCACTGGACATATACGGCAGTATCACTGGACTTATACTGCAGTATCACTGGACTGGATTTATACAGCAGTACCACTGGATTTATACGGCAGTACCACTGGATATATACAGCAGTATCACTGGATTTTTATGGCAGTACCACTGGACATATACGGCAGTATCACTGGACTTATACTGTAGTATCACTGGATTGGATTTATACAGCAGTACCACTGGATTTATACAGCAGTACCACAGGATTTATATGGCAGTACCACTGGATATATACAGCAGTATCACTGGAATTATATGGCAGTACCACTGGACATATGTGAAAGTATCACTGGAATTATATGGCAGTACCAGTGGACTTATACGGCATTACCACTGGAATGGATTTATACGGCCGTACCACTGGATTTATATGGCAGTACCACTGGACATATATGGCAGTATCACTGGAATTATATGGCAGTATCACTGGAATTATATGGCAGTACCACTGGACTTATATGACATTACCACTGGACTGGATTTATATGGCAGTACCACTGGACTTATATGGCAGTACCACTGGACTTATACAGAAGTATCACTGGAATTATACGGCAGTTCCACTGGACATATATGGCAGAATCACTGGAATTATATGGCAGTACCACTGGATTTATATGGCAGTACCACTGGACTGGATTTATACGGCAGTAATACTAGATTTATACGGCAGTACCATTGGATATATACGGCAGTATCACTGGAATTATATGGGAGTACTGGACTTACATGGCAGTACCACTGGACTGGATTTATACGGCAGTACCAATGGACTTATATGGCAGTACTACTGGAAATTTATGGCAGTATCCCTGGACTTATATGGCAGTTTCACTGGACTGGATTTATACGGCAGTATCACTGGAATTATATGGCAGTACCTCTGGACATTTATGTCAGTATCACTGCACATATACGGCAGTACCACTGGACTGGATTTATACAGCTTTACCACTGGATTTATACGGCAGTACCACTGGATATATACGGCAGTATCACTGGATTTATACGGCAGTACCACTGGACTGGATTTATACAGCAATATCACTGGACTTATATGGCAGTATCACTGGAAATATGCAGCAGTATTACTGGAATTATATGGCACAACCACTGGACTGGATTGATACGGCAGTACCACTGGACTTATATGGCAGTATCACTGGAATTATATGGCAGTACCACTGGATTTAAATGGCAGTATCACTGGACATATACGGCAGTATCACTGGAATTATATGGCAGTACCACTGGACTTATATGGCAGTACAACTGGACTGGATTTATATGGCAGTATCACTGGACTTTTATGGCAGTACCACTGGATTTATACTGCAGTTTCACTGGACTGGATTTATACGGCAGTATCACTGGAATTACATGGTAGTACCACTGGAAAAATACGTCAGTATAACTGGATTTGTATGGCAGTACCACTGGACATATATGGCAGTATCACTGGACATATTTGGCACTACCACTATACAGCAGTGCCACTGGATTTATATGGCAGTACCACTGGACATATACGGCAGTATCACTGGACTTATATGGCAGTACCACTGGACTGGATTTAGACAGCAGTATCACTGGACTTATACGGCAGTATCACTGGACATATACGGCAGTATCACTGGACTTACACTGTCGTACCACTGGACTTAACAGCAGCACAGGGACAACACCACTGGACTGATGCAGGACAACACAGTACCACTGCAATAGACTGGACTTATACAACAGCACTGGACATATGGCAGCAGAGGACACCACCAGTGTGACTGGACTGATACAGCACAAGACACCACCACTGGACTGATGCAGCACAACACAGCACCACTTGACTGGACTTATACAGCAGCACTGGACATATGGCAGCAGAGAACACCACCACTGTGACTGGACTGATGCAGCACAACACAGCACTGGAATGACACACGTAAGACAGAGCATGTCGCCACACCACCTTCCCACAAAGACAGACACTGACAGACACTGAGAAAAGAGACACGTCCTCTCACTACACCCTCCAGGACTGGAGTGAAAATGGCGGCGACACGCGGCTCCTTATATGGAGTCCAAAATCCGTGAGATTCCGTCAGCGGGATGATGATGTTTTGTCTCATTCTGGTTTCCGAGTCAGGCGGGAAAACCCGAGCTGGACTCGGATTCGGGCTTGGGACGTGATGTTCAGTAGGGTTCAGTTCTCAGAGATCTGAACCCGCTCATCTCTACGTATAAATGCCTCTTGTGGAAAGTTTGTCTCACTGTACATGAACACAAATTGAGCAACCATTCTGAGCTGCCCATATCTGATGCTTATGGGTCCTTGCACTTGGAAAGGTGAATAACAGGCTTTCCCTTACAAGTACAATACAACACTATAAAGGCACGCAGACACAAATTAGGGACGCCTCATTGAAATGCATACAACTTTGGGTTACATGTACAGTATCTTTGAAATGTGTGCTTTACTATGCCCAGATATTGCACCTGTTAAACACGGGTCCTGTTTTCGAGCTGCAATATATTTGTGCCAGACACATCTAGATTGCACCCATATTTGCGCATACGCAAACAGGTATCTTTTTATACTGAATCATAAGTCACTCCCTGAATGTGGAGTGGGATGGCTACAAAGATATCTAGCCAGATCCATATTTCCCCAGACAGAGGTCTGATGTGCCTCAATTAAATGCAATGATATCCTTGCTGTCATGCTGTAGCCTGTAAAAAGCCTTTGCTAGTTATGGATCACATAAAAAAAGCACAGCAGTGTTAAATATTTATATCAAATCATTACTAGATCATTACAATTCTAAATAATATTTTATTTTCAACAATTTTAAAACAGTAATATCCATTTAAGATACTACGAAATTAGTTCATTCTTACACGTTTTAAACTGAGGGTACATTATTTACCAAAATATTTTTATTACAATACTATAACTGTAGCTATAATAGCATTTTCCTGTATATGTGTCCAAAAATGCTATTCTCTTTCCTAGCGACATCTTTAGTTGCTGTGGTCTGGAAATATTTAAGCACTGTCTGGACCCTAGAAATTAAAGGGAAAAAGTCTACACAGCATTAAGGCGTGTATGTAGTCCACTTGGAGACTGGCTACTGTCATTGCTCTGATGGTGTTATGGCATTGGTTGCCAAGTGTCTGCAGAAGTATTGTACAATTTGTCTTGAACAACTAATGTTACCATTATAATGTCCTCTATTTGGACTTATTCACATCTATTCTTTTAAATTGCTTTACAGGTATTAATAAACACTCGTTAAATGCGCTAATAATCAATCAAATAAGAGGTGTATTTCCCACCATTGTGCTGAGGCAATTATGATGAAAGTCTAACAGAAGCTCTACATTAATAATATAATACATTGTTAAGTTTGGGCATTTTTTAATATCTAAAAACAGAGAAGATTTATTTGTTAAACTTCTTTACTCAGAGTAACTGGTTTTATCAGTTTGCTGCTGTCAGATCTCTACTTAAAATTCTAAAGCCTGTTATGCTAAAAGTATAGGTGTCTTTACCAAACACTGACGAATATTTACTTTTCTTTGAGCTGTTAAACCATGACTATTAACAGGGGACTAATCAGAACTTTGTGGACCCCATAGCAACATATTGAAGGGCTCCCTGTCCCAATACTTCTTGAGAGGGATTACATACAATTTACCGGCGGGCGAGTTGCCGGCTGTCAATATTCAGACAGCAGCATCCTGCTTGCTAGAATGCCAGCAGCGGGGCGAGGTCTAAGAGTCCCCTTGCAGGCTCGATGCGCTTGCCACAGTTTCTATTCCCACTCTTTGGGTACCATTGACACCCAAAAATGGGAATAACCCTGTTGCACCAGCTGGTAGCATTGTCGGCTGGTGGGATTTCGGTGTTGGTATCCTGAACACTGGGATAATGACAGCTGGTATTTTAACTGCATCCCCTTGAGAGACACCTCTTTGCAGCAGCTATTAATATTATGCCCCATAGTAGTGCCCTAGTTCATTTTATGAACCCCTAGTTTACATGTCACATTATAGGGCAGCTGGTACACATTATACCACAAAGTACCACCAATTGACATTATGACATTGGGGGTCATTCCGACCTGATCGTACTCTGACGTTTTTCACAGCGCAGCGATTGTCACGATCCGGGTATCTGGGCGCCATTTCTTACCCATCAGATGCCTCCTAAGGCTGGCTCAGCGCTCCAGGACCGGATCCCATCTGTTATCCTGATGTGCATATTCCCGCATCCTCTCCTGTCTCTCTGGACGCTGTCACAGTAACGCCTTATACATCTGGCATGGCGTCTCCCGCGGCCTCCGCCGCCATTCCTGAGCTTCTGCATTCAGAGTGGCGATTACATCAGCCGCGGCCTCCGCTGTGTCCGCGTGGTTGGATGTGCACCTGTCAGCCTGGCGTCTCCTGTCTCCGGTGGCCGGCGCCGCCATTACTGTTTTCCAGACCACATGGATTACAAACCAAACTTCCCTCCAAGTGTCTGCATGGGCGCAGCCATCTTGGATTCTGTCATCTGATCATATTCACCAATCTGCTGTCTGTATTATTAATTTGCATAATTGCCTAGCCAATGCCTTCCTTGCTGCAGGTATAAATAGGTTGTGCCTGAGCAAGGAAGGCGTCAGTGCTTTGGTTGTCAAACCTAGTTCCAGTTTGTCTCTCTTCTGTGAATGTCTTCCAGGTTCCAGCTCCTGTCTCCAGACTTCTGCTATAGAGACCCGCACCAGCATTCCATCTGCGGTGTAGCCTGACTCTCCGATCCATACTGGACTCACCTGTTTCCAGCTACAACATCACCTGCTTCCAGCTCAGCTTCCAGCAGTGTACAGCTTCTCTTAAAGGGCCGGTGTCCTTTCTGCAGTTTACCACTCTCCACCGGTATTATTATTTCTCCGCTCTCAAATTCTACATTTCATCTACATTGCATCGCTCTCAAGCTTTATTTATTATTTAACTGGTTCCAGCCAGTATCCACTCCGTGCCAACACCTGTCTGGTTCTAACCAGTACCCACAGCAGCATTTTATCTACAGCAGTCCAGCTTTCCCTGGAACACCAGCTGGTACGATCCTGGGCTTTCCTCATTGCTACAGTTGAGCCTGGTAAGGACTTTCCAACTTGCAGATAATAAGAACTGTCTCATACCACCAGAGCTCTGTGGCCCCTGCCACCCTGTAGTACCCAGGAACTGTATTATTATTTCTCTGCTGATTTTTATGTTACTTTTTACTGCTACTGTGATGCATGGAGTTTGTCATAAATAAATATCATTGACTTTTACTCAAGTTGTCGTGGTCACGCCTTCGGGCGGTTTCTCTTCATGTTACTTACATGTCCAGGGGTCTGATACAACCTCCCAGGTTCCGGTACATCTCAGCCCCTACAACTGAGGCTGCCTTCCGTCAGCTCAGGCCCTCAGTTGTGACAGCGATCAGGTCACTACTGCGCATATGTATGCACCGCAATGCGAAGGCGCGTCGTACGGGTACAAAGCGGATCGTTGCTGTGCGATGGATTTAACAAAGAATCTATTCGCACAGCCGATCGCAAGGAGATTGACAGCAAGAAGGTGTTTCTGGGTGGCAACTGACCGTTTTCTGGGAGTGCCGTAGAAAACGCAGGCGTGTCCAGGCGTTTGCAGGGCGGGTGTCTGATGTAAATTCCGGGACCTGACAGGCTGAAGTGATCGCAGTGGCTGAGTAAGTTCAGAGCTATTTAAGTAAGGAGCCATTATCATGTGGCTCCTTGCTGGTTAATTAAAGACTCAGATTAGGGTAATGGAGGTGTGGGGTGTGGTGCCTCTGGACTGGCTGAGCTGGATGGTTCTAGTGTGGCATACCTTTACATTCTATTAACACTTATCACTTATTAATTTCTTTAACACTATTTCTCTATTTTAGTTACATCTAATTTTTGTATCACTTTCTTTATAGCTTTGGTTTCCTAACACTAATTTATTAACATTATAGTTTTTTCACTGGTATGCTGCCCTGGGCTTTCTGGCTTATGCTGATTTTTGGGGTGCCACACCCTGCATCTAGATATAGTGCTAGGGACCCCAAATATACAGAGAGGCCTTGACACGGCTTTGGGGCTTATTCATACATCTGCGCAAATATATGTAACCGAGATCTCCGAATTCTAATATTGTGTGGGATTTAAATCTGGTTACTGTTGTCATTCAGGGTGCTGGGGGGGAACAAAATGCCTCTTTTTTCTTGCTTAAAAATACCCCTCCCTTTCAAGCACCTGAATGATATCACTAAGCTAATTGAGCATCTGCCACTATATATGTAAGTTCAGAGCTTCTCAGAAACTGCACAAAAACTTTTTGCACAGCTCCCCTGCACAAGCGATCGCACACTTGCTATGCTAAAATACACTCCCCCATAGGCGGCGACTACCTGATCGCACGGCTGCAAAAAACTGCTACCGTGCGATCAACTCAGAATGACTCCCATAGAGTGTCCCCAGTTCATATTGTGCCACATTACAGTGCCCCAGTTCTTATTATGTAACATTATAGTGCCTACATCATTACAATGAGTAGATCAGATTATGACACATTACAATGCCTCCTTACCATTATAACATCCACTATATACTCCTCCCATTGAAAGGCTGGGCAATGGATCAGACCAAACTGCTTAGCAGGCAAATCTGGGAAATTGGTATGCAACTTTATAACGTGGGACCAGACCTGCTAAGCCTTTGGACCCTATAGCAATGGCTCTCCTTCCACCCACTATAGTTACACCCATGACTACTGATAAACACTCGTAATTAATTTTTCATTTATACAATAATTGTCCTTTGATTCTGTGGAAGCCTATAGCATACTCCCCTTTATTACTCAGACTACACACAATGCTAAAATAAGGCATGTACTACATTGGTAAAACTACAGTGCATAAAACATGAATAAAAAAGAAAAACAGTTATACAGCTTTCATTCAGTTTTGTGCCCTTGTGTATTTCTTCAAAGTACATATGGAGGCATATGGACTTATGGGCGTTGATGCTGAGCTGAATGTGTGCCTGTGTGCAAGTATGGGCAATGCATATTTGTACACATTTGGATCACTTCTCCACTTACCTTTTGCACCTAGTATAGGCTAGTGAAAGTGCGCCTAATAGAGTACTAAGAGTGCTGTGATGGAGCTAGAACACCGAATGATGGGCACAACTCTGAATGAAGTGACTGCTCTCAATTACGGGAGCACATGTCCTGATTCCTATGCAACTCTTTATCAGGCCCATAGTCTGTTGAGGTCTCTCTCAAATTAGTTGGAGGATAAAGTGCTAATCCATACAAACTGTGGCTAGCTAAAATCCCTGGCCCTTTCACTGGGGCTGCCCGCTCTATTTTTTAATAAATCCTAAACTAAAAAGTGTCCTTTTACCACTAAATATCTGAGTGACAGCTGAGGACCCAGGTCTCTCCTTGTTTGGGTCGAGGCACTAATCTGTCCAAGTGCAGAAGCCCCGAAGTATCTGTGTCACCGATCATGAATGAGTTGCTCCATGTAAGAGAGTTTTAGGCCTTGCCATACCTATAGCATCCATCCTGGTGTGCATCATGTTCTATCTGTCAACGGAGAAGCTCACCTACAGTACTTACCACTAGGGACGTGTATAACTGGATTGCTCTGAAGGGCAACTCCTAAAAATTTACTGATAATCATATGAATTTATGATACATTTGACGTTGTAAAAGAAAGTAACAATGCTTTTTGGAGAAATCAACACTTATGTGGCTTTGTTAGTGCTCTTTATGGCTTGTGCGTTCATGACAATTTAAAGCTTCTCAAGCCTCCTCTTCAGATGATAATTATCTGAATAAAAATGATCTCCCACAACAAACCATTCATCTACAGGATAAAGACACGACCACGCCATCCTTTCATACACATCTGAATGTTATCTTGACCCTACAGTGTGAATAACATGTTTATCAGCACTGCCAAAATATAACCTACTTCTTTTTTATAACCTAATTTTTGTGCTCAGCATCCGCTCCGTGCGTTTATTCAGTGGGGCTGAGGTAATGAGATAATAACTTTAGCTCGCACAAAAGAATCATAACAGGTACCAGAAAATTCCAAAACAAAACCTTGTCACGATGTCTTTATCTGGACAGCAAATAATGCGCATGCTGCAAAAAGCGCGGAAACTGGACTTATGTCAATGCAGGACGCGCCAGGATCCATTATTCACAGCGTGACAGAAGAAAGCAGAGAAACAGTATTGTTACCCACAGGCCTAAAAGAGAGGACTGAAGATTTTTCTTTTTACTATCAGTGATTAACTCAGACCTCATGTGTCCCCAAATACCCTGAGTATTTTGAGGAATAAGCCATTTCTCAACATCAACATTTTTGGGATTCTGATATATAATCCATCTACATATAGATATTATGGGGAATATTCAATTGATGTCGGATCCATCCGACATTTGAGTATTCAATCAGCGGCCAAATCTGGCCGTTCCCGACAATGCCAATCCAACTTTTTTTAAAGTTGAAACGGGGCTAAAACCTATTGGATTTGGCCGCGATTCCGACAAAACACGTGGATCTGTGGTTAATCCGCCGATCCACATGTTTTCCAACAAGTCGGAATTGCCGACTTGTCGGAAAAACAGCAGCCAAATTGAATAGGTTGGAACCTTTTCTGACCTAAAAAAGTCGGAAATGGCCATCTTTCCGACAAGACGTCATTTCTGACTACAATTGAATACACCCCTATAAGGGAAACTCTAAACATAGCCCAAATTTGTATGTGTTTCATTAACACATGAAGAAATTAAAGCATAAGTAACTGGACCAAGCGTTATATGGTAATAATTAGAATCACACAGACCATGGAGACAAATCTGATGTGTCCTTATTCTCGCAATCAGAATAAAAATAGATGTGTATGTTGAACATGACCCTAGCCTAAATACCTATCCCAATGAAGTTCCCTCATGTCCATGCAGGGTGTACCTAGAATAAGGCAATACAGGGATAACTTAAGACATATCCTTACAACAAAAGTCAAAATCAATGTACCTGTTAAAGTGACAATATTGTGGGGTTTTTAAAATGTATTCTACTCATAAACAAAATGTGTAAATAATGTGAAGAAGGCATAACATTGGTGACATCTACTGTATGTTGCTGTTTAGGCGCAAGGGGACTAGGTGCATCCATATGCTTGTGATTTAACCTTTCATTGTCAGTTTAGATGCCTTGTCTCCAGTTACAATGTCCTATGTGTAATGCTTAATCTGTGATCTGTGACACTTAGCATTACCACCAGAGCATAGTTTGGCATTTTAAGTATGCAGAAATGAAATTGGGGTGTAGTGGGGTGAGAAGGTATTTAAAAAATGAGCTAAAACCAATAGAGTACATGTAAGGCAACCGTAAAACAGTGTTGCAAAGCTATTTTTAAGAAAAATTAAAGCTATTATTTGCTAATATAGTTTTCGTTGGCTAAAAATCAATATTGATGCTGTCAATCTACAGCCAGACCCACTTATGTCTTCTATTATAGCCTAGGCGAAGGAGAATTTATGCTGATTTTTGCAGCCAGAATTCTAGTGTAACTGTGTTTATTTGTATATCACATTTGTTCTGGGTAGGGAGGCCAATCCCGGGCCATTTTTTCAATCCTGTGTATCGGGATTGAAAAATGGTCAATCCCGGGATTCCAGGGATACCCGGGAAAGGCTTTTCGCTATGTGGCTGCCCCCCTCGCCCTGCCCCACCCCGCCCGCTCCGCACACATAACTCACCATATATTGCAAGCGGGCGGGTGGGAAACATCCTCTTCTCTCCCCGGCGGCAGTCAGTGGCGGGTGACGGCACAACGTGACCTCTCACTGCACGTCACGCTGCGCAGGGAAGCCGGGCAGCTCAACGCTGATCCCTCATTGCTACCAATCCCGGGATTGAATCCCGGCCATTTTTGGCCCAAAATCCCGGGATCCTGCCAATCCCAATCCAGGGATTGAGCTCCTTAGTTCTGGGTAATGCATGATTGAATACACTGGTTGTTGTTTGCTGGGTGCTTAGCAGAGAGCTCTGCAGGAGAATCACAATATTCTAGTGAAAAAAAGAACCTTCTGGTTCAGGTCAAAATAAATTGGATGCCTGAAGGGTAATTTCAATTCTGGAGTGTGTCCTTATTTACACTATTACATGTGAGGGAGACACATACATAAGCTTTAAAACCAGTTCATCCTATACTATTAGTTACTTAAGTAAGGATTTGTGTATGTTATTGGTAAATGGCTTAGATGCTGCTGCTGTAACTGCTGTACTTTGCTTACACAAGAACATACATAGAAGGTATAAACTCAAGTGCAATTTGTTCTCAGTATCAGATAGTGTTTAACATGCTTGAAAGCAGAGCCATAACTAGGTGTGAGAGGAGTGTGCCACTGCACATAGCGCTGCAGGATAGGGGGCGCTGTTGGCAGCATTTGTCAATTATCTGGGGATTTTTTTTAAATAATGTTTTTTTTTATAGCATTATCCTTTAACTATATAAAGGATCTCAACATTATTCAGTTTTATTGCACATTCACTAAATGAACTTCAACTTTATTTATAAGCTAATATGTTCCAATCCAGACTTGATAAGTGATAAAATTATTGTTTTGCTCCTATCATGCTATTGCTCTTAATCAGCACAGGTGCCACTAAAGGGCTGGTAAAATGGACAGGAAGGCAATATTTTCTATGCTGCTACTTTATACAGATGAGTGAAAGTTTCAAAAGTGTATACATGACTGATTCATAGAACTCAGTAACATTAGTTGTACATTTGCAAATCTATTGATCAATCCCAAAGGTATTGCCTGGTCAGCAAGATTTCTCTGCCCACAAAGCCATCTCTGCATCATGTGAACTATGCAAATGGAAGCTATATGGGTGCAGAATTCTCTTTTAACTTTTGATTTTTAAATGTTACTATCAGTTTTTATGTTTAGAAGTTTTCAAACTTAATTTTGTTATTAGTTTGACACTTTAGTTTACTAGTCAGATGTTACTATATTAAGTATATTGTTATGTTGAACTAATTTAAATTCAATTTCTACAATGTTTACATGAATGGAAAGAGATACTTGAGACAATGGGGGTAATTCAGAGTTGATTCCAGCAGCAAATTTGTAAGCAATTGGGCAAAACCATGTGCACTGCAGGGGGGCAGATGTAACACGTGCAGAGTTAGATTTGGGTGGGTTATTTTGTTTCTGTGCAGGGTAAATACTAGCTGCTTTATTTTTACACTGCAATTTAGATTTCAGTTTGAACACACCCCACCCAAATCTAACTCCCTCTGCACATCCCCTGCAGTGCACATCCTCTGCAGTGCACATGGGCCCTCATTCTGAGTTGATCGCTCGCTAGCAACTTTTTGCAGCGCTGCGATCAGATAGTCGCCGCCTATGGGGGAGTGTATTTTCGCTTTGCAAGTGAGTGAATGCTTGTGCAGCCGACGGCACAAAAACGTTTTCTGCAGTTTCTGGGTAGCTCTGGACTTACTCAGCCGCTGCGATCACTTCAGTCTTTTTGGTCGTCAGATACCCGCCCTGCAAACGCTTGGACATGCCTGCGTTTTTCCAAACACTCCCAGAAAATGGTCCGTTGACACCCACAAACGCCCTCTTTCTGTCAATCACCTTGCGATCGGCTGTTTGAATGGATTTTTTGTTAAATCAATCACCCAGCACCAATCCTCTTTGTACCCGTACGACGCGCCGGTGCATTGTGGTGCTTACGCATGTGCAGTTTTGCCGAGATTAAACCTGATCGCAGCGCTGCAAAAAGTTGCTAGGGAGCGATCAACTCGGAATGACCCCCATAGTTTTGCCCAACTGCTAACAAATTTGCTGCTGCGATCAATTCTGAATTACCCCCAATGTTAGGGCACTGTTAGTATATCAAGATAATTAAACACACCTACTGCTTTTAACATTGAAATCTTCAGTCATAAGTTAACATAGATTGCATTCTAATACTATGAAGCACACCAACTATTCTATACTATTTATTTAAATAAAACGATTTTGAGAAAGGCAGAACATTTACTGTCAAAATTTAAATAAAATATATTAAATAATTTGAGACTTTATATAAAGGGTGAAAAAGAGGCATTTAAAAAACAGTCAATTTATTGTTACAATACAGTACAGTATATTAAAATAACTTCTGCACAATTTGAGTGAAAAGCACTGCATTTTGTAAGACAGTCTAGGGGGTATCCAATTACCTGCGATAGTGCCGTGGCCGCGAAAAATGGCTGTTTTCACAGTTTTTTTTTATTGCCCCTATCCAATTAGCTTGCCCCAAAAAAACCTGGTTTTCGTGCGAAAATACATAGGTCACACGAAAAAGCCCTTCTATGTATTTGTGCGACACTTATCACATATAAAACAGGCACTTATCACAGATTATGCTTCGCGGCCTGAGGCACGCAAAGCATGATCTTGATAAGTGCCGTCACCGGGGGATAAGCGCCGGCATCGGGGCTAACTGGATAGCCCCTAGTGAATCCATTATCTGTGGCAACTTAATGCAGGTATTTGGATACCCCCTTAGTATACCAACAATAATAAAAAATATTCAACCATACCTTTTATTTTATTTTGGGGGGGGTTAGGGGGGATTGGTGGTTTGATTATAAGACAAATAATTAGCTGGTACAATTAGAATAAAGTATAGCAATATGAACAAATACTACAGTATTTGAGTAAAATTAAGCATTTCTGCAGAGCATATACAGAATATTTTAGTGTCAGTTTATATTATTAAATATACTTTAAAGGTGGGTACTCACTGATAGGTATATCTGCAGATCAATTGATCTGCAGACATATCTATGCACGGATCGGGCAGGGTGCTGTGCATACACACTGCCCGATCCGTCGGGGACTGACGTCATGAACTGGGTGGGCGTGTACACACGACCGCGCAGTTCAGCTGTCAATCACTGCAGGCCGCTGCAGTATGTGTATGGGTGGCCCGCTGGTCGCCCGTACACACACACACATCAATGCGCCAATATATCGGTAGATATATTGGCCTCAGCTGTGCTGCGGGGCCGACACGATATGTCTGTGAACGACAGAGTTCACAGACATATCCCCCGTACACACTGGCCGACGGACCCGCAATATATTGGCCGTTCAATAGAACAGCCGATATATCGGGCAGTGTGTACCTACCTTAAGAATTTGAACCACCTTTACAATGAGTTTTATTTGACTGAATACAAATGTTTGAAAATCAGGTAACAAACCTGGCATCAAAACATATCTGTGCATCAGCAACATCACTATCCTGTTCATCACACTACTTCATAAAAGGTCCTTAGTAGTTTATAAATGTGCTAGTATTTATAGGTACTGTTAGATTATGCACACAACCAGGAAGTGCAAGACAACAACAATGGGCTCAATTCAATTCAGTGGTGCTATTCAATTCAGCGTCATGTGACTCCCGATGAGAGGGTTTCTTCTCGCATCCTGGAGGGGCTGCGGGCAGAAATCCGACAAAAGTGCTCGCGCATTGCTGATTTCTGCCATTAGCATGGCGGAAATAGCATCACGCCGGTCACTTTAGTCGAAGAATGCAAGTTCTCTCGACAAAACACCCTGTTTAGTAAGCGTGAACCTGCCTTCCCCTACATGACAGCGCGCTGAATTGAATAGCACTTAGAGCTAACTCCTGGTGCTGTTCAATCTGCGCTGCATTGAATCGAGCCCAATGCTAAGGTCAATATCCTATTTTTTAAATATTTTTTTTTGCTACTCAATGGGGGAGATTCAAATGTTTGAAAAGTCAGTTGGGTGTCTGTTTTTCCTGTCTATTTGATAGGAAAAACAGACTCCCAACTGACTTTTCAAACATTTGAATCTCCCCCAATAATTTTCCAGTGACATACATTTATCAGCCCTGATCATTATAGGTAAATACATAGATAGATAGATAGATAGATAGATAGATAGATAGATAGATAGATAGATAGATAGATTCAGAGTCAGATGTAAATGGAGTAACAAAATGTACAGGTAATGGCTGGATAAAGAAGTTCCCGAGTGGATTGTAGATGTGAATCGAAGTAATGAATCATTCTTTATTTGTGCAAAACGAGTGTGCACTATAGTGTAAAGTGACTTTAAAACCACTGCTGCAACAGTTTTATAGGGATGTGCACTTGAAATTTTTCGGGTTTTGTGTTTTGGTTTTGGGTTCGGTTCCGCGGCCGTGTTTTGGGTTCGACCGCGTTTTGGCAAAACCTCACCGAATTTTTTTTGTCGGATTCGGGTGTGTTTTGGATTCGGGTGTTTTTTTTCAAAAAACCCTAAAAAACAGCTTAAATCATAGAATTTGGGGGTCATTTTGATCTCAAAGTATATTAACCTCAAAAACCATAATTTCCACTCATTTTCAGTCTATTCTGAATACCTCACACCTCACAATATTATTTTTAGTCCTAAAATTTGCACCGAGGTCGCTGGATGACTAAGCTAAGCGACCCTAGTGGCCGACACAAACACCTGGCCCATCTAGGAGTGGCACTGCAGTGTCACGCAGGATGGCCCTTCCAAAAAACACTCCCCAAACAGCACATGACGCAAAGAAGAAAAAAAGAGGCGCAATGAGGTAGCTGTGTGAGTAAGATAAGCGACCCTAGTGGCCGACACAAACACCTGGCCCATCTAGGAGTGGCACTGCAGTGTCACGCAGGATGGCCCTTCCAAAAAACACTCCCCAAACAGCACATGACGCAAAGAAGAAAAAAAGAGGCGCAATGAGGTAGCTGTGTGAGTAAGATAAGCGACCCTAGTGGCCGACACAAACACCTGGCCCATCTAGGAGTGGCACTGCAGTGTCACGCAGGATGGCCCTTCCAAAAAACACTCCCCAAACAGCACATGACGCAAAGAAGAAAAAAAGAGGCGCAATGAGGTAGCTGTGTGAGTAAGCTAAGCGACCCTAGTGGCCGACACAAACACCTGGCCCATCTAGGAGTGGCACTGCAGTGTCACGCAGGATGGCCCTTCCAAAAAACACTCCCCAAACAGCACATGACGCAAAGAAGAAAAAAAGAGGCGCAATGAGGTAGCTGTGTGAGTAAGCTAAGCGACCCTAGTGGCCGACACAAACACCTGGCCCATCTAGGAGTGGCACTGCAGTGTCACGCAGGATGGCCCTTCCAAAAAACACTCCCCAAACAGCACATGACGCAAAGAAGAAAAAAAGAGGCGCAATGAGGTAGCTGTGTGAGTAAGCTAAGCGACCCTAGTGGCCGACACAAACACCTGGCCCATCTAGGAGTGGCACTGCAGTGTCACGCAGGATGGCCCGTCCAAAAAACACTCCCCAAACAGCACATGACGCAAAGAAGAAAAAAAGAGGCGCAATGAGGTAGCTGTGTGAGTAAGATAAGCGACCCTAGTGGCCGACACAAACACCTGGCCCATCTAGGAGTGGCACTGCAGTGTCACGCAGGATGGCCCTTCCAAAAAACACTCCCCAAACAGCACATGACGCAAAGAAAAATGAAAGAAAACAGAGGTGCAAGATGGAATTGTCCTTGGGCCCTCCCACCCACCCTTATGTTGTATAAACAGGACATGCACACTTTAACCAACCCATCATTTCAGTGACAGGGTCTGCCACACGACTGAGACTGAAATGACGGGTTGGTTTGGACCCCCACCGAAAAAGAAGCAATTAATCTCTCCTTGCACAAACTGGCTCTACAGAGGCAAGATGTCCACCTCATCATCATCCTCCGATATATCACCGTGTACATCCCGCTCCTCACAGATTATCAATTCGTCCCCACTGGAATCCACCATCTCAGCTCCCTGTGTACTTTGTGGAGGCAATTGCTGCTGGTCAATGTCTCCACGGAGGAATTGATTATAATTCATTTTAATGAACATCATCTTCTCCACATTTTCTGGAAGTAACCTCGTACGCCGATTGCTGACAAGGTGAGCGGCGGCACTAAACACTCTTTCGGAGTACACACTTGTGGGAGGGCAACTTAGGTAGAATAAAGCCAGTTTGTGCAAGGGCCTCCAAATTGCCTCTTTTTCCTGCCAGTATAAGTACGGACTGTCTGACGTGCCTACTTGGATGCGGTCACTCATATAATCCTCCACCATTCTTTCAATGGTGAGAGAATCATATGCAGTGACAGTAGACAACATGTCCGTAATCGTTGTCAGGTCCTTCAGTCCGGACCAGATGTCAGCATCAGCAGTCGCTCCAGACTGCCCTGCATCACCGCCAGCGGGTGGGCTCGGAATTCTGAGCCTTTTCCTCGCACCCCCAGTTGCGGGAGAATGTGAAGGAGGAGATGTTGACAGGTCGCGTTCTGCTTGACTTGACAATTTTGTCACCAGCAGGTCTTTGAACCCCAGCAGACTTGTGTCTGCCGGAAAGAGAGATCCAAGGTAGGTTTTAAATCTAGGATCGAGCACGGTGGCCAAAATGTAGTGCTCTGATTTCAACAGATTGACCACCCGTGAATCCTTGTTAAGAGAATTAAGGGCTCCATTCACAAGTCCCACATGCCTAGCGGAATCGCTCCCTTTTAGCTCCTCCTTCAATGCCTCCAGCTTCTTCTGCAAAAGCCTGATGAGGGGAATGACCTGACTCAGGCTGGCAGTGTCTGAACTGACTTCACGTGTGGCAAGTTCAAAAGGTTGCAGAACCTTGCACAACGTTAAAATCATTCTCCACTGCGCTTGAGACAGGTACATTCCACCTCCTATATCGTGCTCAATTGTATAGGCTTGAATGGCCTTTTGCTGCTCCTCCAACCTCTGAAGCATATAGAGGGTTGAATTCCACCTCGTTACCACTTCTTGCTTCAGATGATGGCAGGGCAGGTTCAGGCGTTTTTGGTGGTGCTCCAGTCTTCTGTACGTGGTGCCTGTACGCCGAAAGTGTCCCGCAATTCTTCTGGCCACCGACAGCATCTCTTGCACGCCCCTGTCGTTTTTTAAAAAATTCTGCACCACCAAATTCAAGGTATGTGCAAAACATGGGACGTGCTGGAATTTGCCCATATTTAATGCACACACAATATTGCTGGCGTTGTCCGATGCCACAAATCCACAGGAGAGTCCAATTGGGGTAAGCCATTCCGCGATGATCTTCCTCAGTTGCCGTAAGAGGTTTTCAGCTGTGTGCGTATTCTGGAAACCGGTGATACAAAGCGTAGCCTGCCTAGGAAAGAGTTGGCGTTTGCGAGATGCTGCTACTGGTGCCGCCGCTGCTGTTCTTGCGGCGGGAGTCCATACATCTACCCAGTGGGCTGTCACAGTCATATACTCCTGACCCTGCCCTGCTCCACTTGTCCACTTGTCCACATGTCCGTGGTTAAGTGGACATTGGGTACAACTGCATTTTTTAGGACACTGGTGAGTCTTTTTCTGACGTCCGTGTACATTCTCGGTATCGCCTGCCTAGAGAAGTGGAACCTAGATGGTATTTGGTAACGGGGGCACAATACCTCAAGAAATTGTCTAGTTCCCTGTGAACTAACGGCGGATACCGGACGCACGTCTAACACCAACATAGTTGTCAAGGCCTCAGTTATCCGCTTTGCAACAGGATGACTGCTGTGATATTTCATCTTCCTCGCAAAGGACTGTTGGACAGTCAATTGCTTGGTGGAAGTAGTAAAAGTGGGCTTACGACTTCCCCTCTGGGATGACCATCGACTCCCAGCAGCAACAACAGCAGCGCCAGCAGCAGTATGCGTTACACGCAAGGATGCATCGGAGGAATCCCAGGCAGGAGAGGACTCGTCAGAATTGCCAGTGACATGGCCTGCAGGACTATTGGCATTCCTGGGGAAGGAGGAAATTGACACTGAGGGAGTTGGTGGGGTGGTTTGCGTGAGCTTGGTTACAAGAGGAAGGGATTTACTGGTCAGTGGACTGCTTCCGCTGTCGCCCAAAGTTTTTGAACTTGTCACTGACTTATTATGAATGCGCTGCAGGTGACGTATAAGGGAGGATGTTCCGAGGTGGTTAACCTCCTTACCCCTACTTATTACAGCTTGACAAAGGCAACACATGGCTTGACAAATGTTGTCCGCATTTCTGGTGAAATACTTCCACACCGAAGAGCTGATTTTTTTGGTATTTTCACCAGGCATGTCAACGGACCTATTCCTCCCACGGACAACAGGTGTCTCCCCGGGTGCTTGACTTAAACAAACCACCTCACCATCAGAATCCTCCTTGTCAATTTCCTCCCCAGCGCCAGCAACACCCATATCCTCCTCATCCTGGTGTACTTCAACACTGACATCTTCAATCTGACTATCAGGAACAGGACTGCGGGTGCTCCTTCCAGCACTTGCAGGGGGCGTGCAAATGGTGGAAGGCACATGCTCTTCACGTCCAGTGTTGGGAAGGTCAGGCATCGCAACCGACACAATTGGACTCTCCTTGTGGATTTGGGATTTCGAAGAACGCACAGTTCTTTGCGGTGCTTTTGCCAGCTTGAGTCTTTTCAGTTTTCTAGCGAGAGGCTGAGTGCTTCCATCCTCATGTGAAGCTGAACCACTAGCCATGAACATAGGCCAGGGCCTCAGCCGTTCCTTGCCACTCCGTGTGGTAAATGGCATATTGGCAAGTTTACGCTTCTCCTCCGACAATTTTATTTTAGATTTTGGAGTCCTTTTTTTACTGATATTTGGTGTTTTGAATTTTACATGCTCTGTACTATGACATTGGGCATCGGCCTTGGCAGACGACGTTGCTGGCATTTCATCGTCTCGGCCATGACCAGTGGCAGCAGCTTCAGCACGAGGTGGAAGTGGATCTTGATCTTTCCCTAATTTTGGAACCTCAACATTTTTGTTCTCCATATTTTAATAGGCACAACTAAAAGACACAGAGGTAGCTACAGCCGTGGACTACCGTACTGTGTCTGCTGCTAATATAGACTGGATGATAATGAGATGAAATCAATATATATTATATCACACTAGTACTGCAGCCGGACAGGTAGCTATATTTATTATGTAATGACTGATGACGGACCTGCTGGACACTGTCAGCTCAGCAGCACCGCAGACTGCTACAGTAAGCTACTATAGTAGTATGTATAAAGAAGAAAGAAAAAAAAAAACCACGGGTAGGTGGTATACAATTATGGATGGACGAGCGACTGCCGACACAGAGGTAGCTACAGCCGTGGACTACCGTACTGTGTCTGCTGCTAATATAGACTGGATGATAATGAGATGAAATCAATATATATTATATCACACTAGTACTGCAGCCGGACAGGTATATATATTTATTATGTAATGACTGATGACGGACCTGCTGGACACTGTCAGCTCAGCAGCACCGCAGACTGCTACAGTAAGCTACTATAGTAGTATGTATAAAGAAGAAAGAAAAAAAAAACCACGGGTAGGTGGTATACAATTATGGATGGACGAGCGACTGCCGACACAGAGGTAGCTACAGCCGTGGACTACCGTACTGTGTCTGCTGCTAATATAGACTGGATGATAATGAGATGAAATCAATATATATATATATTTAATATCACTAGTACTGCAGCCGGACAGGTAGATATATTTATTATGTAATGACTGATGACGGACCTGCTGGACACTGTCAGCTCAGCAGCACCGCAGACTGCTACAGTAAGCTATTATAGTAGTATGTATAAAGAAGAAAGAAAAAAAAAAACACGGGTAGGTGGTATACAATTATGGATGGACGAGCGACTGCCGACACAGAGGTAGCTACAGCCGTGGACTACCGTACTGTGTCTGCTGCTAATATAGATTGGATGATAATGAGATGAAATCAATATATATTATATCACACTAGTACTGCAGCCGGACAGGTAGCTATATTTATTATGTAATGACTGATGACGGACCTGCTGGACACTGTCAGCTCAGCAGCACCGCAGACTGCTACAGTAAGCTACTATAGTAGTATGTATAAAGAAGAAAGAAAAAAAAAACCACGGGTAGGTGGTATACAATTATGGATGGACGAGCGACTGCCGACACAGAGGTAGCTACAGCCGTGGACTACCGTACTGTGTCTGCTGCTAATATAGACTGGATGATAATGAGATGAAATCAATATATATTATATCACACTAGTACTGCAGCCGGACAGGTAGCTATATTTATTATGTAATGACTGATGATGGACCTGCTGGACACTGTCAGCTCAGCAGCACCGCAAACTGCTACAGTAAGCTACTATAGTAGTATGTATAAAGAAGAAAGAAAAAAAAAACCACGGGTAGGTGGTATACAATTATGGATGGACGAGCGACTGCCGACACAGAGGTAGCTACAGCCGTGGACTACCGTACTGTGTCTGCTGCTAATATAGACTGGATGATAATGAGATGAAATCAATATATATTATATCACACTAGTACTGCAGCCGGACAGGTAGATATATTTATTATGTAATGACTGATGACGGACCTGCTGGACACTGTCAGCTCAGCAGCACCGCAGACTGCTACAGTAAGCTACTATAGTAGTATGTATAAAGAAGAAAGAAAAAAAAAACCACGGGTAGGTGGTATACAATTATGGATGGATGAGCGACTGCCGACACAGAGGTAGCTACAGCCGTGGACTACCGTACTGTGTCTGCTGCTAATATAGACTGGATGATAATGAGATGAAATCAATATATATTATATCACACTAGTACTGCAGCCGGACAGGTAGCTATATTTATTATGTAATGACTGATGACGGACCTGCTGGACACTGTCAGCTCAGCAGCACCGCAAACTGCTACAGTAAGCTACTATAGTAGTATGTATAAAGAAGAAAGAAAAAAAAAAACCACGGGTAGGTGGTATACAATTATGGATGGACGAGCGACTGCCAACACAGAGGTAGCTACAGCCGTGGACTACCGTACTGTGTCTGCTGCTAATATAGACTGGATGATAATGAGATGAAATCAATATATATTATATCACACTAGTACTGCAGCCGGACAGGTAGATATATTTATTATGTAATGACTGATGACGGACCTGCTGGACACTGTCAGCTCAGCAGCACCGCAGACTGCTACAGTAAGCTACTATAGTAGTATGTATAAAGAAGAAAGAAAAAAAAAAACACGGGTAGGTGGTATACAATTATGGATGGACGAGCGACTGCCGACACAGAGGTAGCTACAGCCGTGGACTACCGTACTGTGTCTGCTGCTAATATAGACTGGATGATAATGAGATGAAATCAATATATATTATATCACACTAGTACTGCAGCCGGACAGGTAGATATATTTATTATGCAATGACTGATGACGGACCTGCTGGACACTGTCAGCTCAGCAGCACCGCAGACTGCTACAGTAAGCTACTATAGTAGTATGTATAAAGAAGAAAGAAAAAAAAAACCACGGGTAGGTGGTATACAATTATGGATGGATGAGCGACTGCCGACACAGAGGTAGCTACAGCCGTGGACTACCGTACTGTGTCTGCTGCTAATATAGACTGGATGATAATGAGATGAAATCAATATATATATATATATATAATATCACTAGTACTGCAGCCGGACAGGTAGATATATTTATTATGTAATGACTGATGACGGACCTGCTGGACACTGTCAGCTCAGCAGCACCGCAGACTGCTACAGTAAGCTACTATAGTAGTATGTATAAAGAAGAAAGAAAAAAAAAAAACCACGGGTAGGTGGTATACAATTATGGATGGACGAGCGACTGCCGACACAGAGGTAGCTACAGCCGTGGACTACCGTACTGTGTCTGCTGCTAATATAGACTGGATGATAATGAGATGAAATCAATATATATTTATATATATAATATCACTAGTACTGCAGCCGGACAGGTAGATATATTTATTATGTAATGACTGATGACGGACCTGCTGGACACTGTCAGCTCAGCAGCACCGCAGACTGCTACAGTAAGCTACTATAGTAGTATGTATAAAGAAGAAAGAAAAAAAAAAAACCACGGGTAGGTGGTATACAATATTATATATATATTATATACAATTATATATATATATATATATATATATATATATTAAACTCACTGGTGGTGTTTATTAAACTGGTGGTCAGGTCACTGGTCACACTATCAGCAACTTGCAAGTAGTACTCCTAAGCAGACAATCACAATATATATTATACTGGTGGTCAGTGTGGTCACAATGGCAGTGTGGCACTCTGGCAGCAAA
This sequence comes from Pseudophryne corroboree, assembly GCF_028390025.1. Classification (NCBI taxonomy): domain Eukaryota; kingdom Metazoa; phylum Chordata; class Amphibia; order Anura; family Myobatrachidae; genus Pseudophryne; species Pseudophryne corroboree. The sequence continues at coordinate 528,034,580 of NC_086446.1, read as the reverse complement.
AGTGTGCACTGTACGTTATATGTACTCCTGAGTCCTGCTCTCAGACTCTAACTGCTCCCCACTGTCGGTGTCTCCCCCACAAGTCAGATAATACAGTCACACTATCTATCACTTCAGCAAGTAACTACTAGTACTCCTCCTAATGCTCCCCAAAATTACTACTGTGTCTCTCTCTACTATCTCACTCTCTTCTCTATAAACGGAGAGGACGCCAGCCACGTCCTCTCCCTATGAATCTCAATGCACGTGTGAAAATGGCGGCGACGCGCGGCTCCTTATATAGAATCCCAGTCTCGCGATAGAATCCGAGCCTCGCGAGAATCCGACAGCGGGATGATGACGTTCGGGCGCGCTCGGGTTAACCGAGCAAGGTGGGAAGATCCGAGTCGCTCGGCCCCGTGTAAAAAAAACTGAAGTTCGGGCGGGTTCGGTTTCCGAGGAACCGAACCCGCTCATCTCTACAGTTTTAGTGAGTTTGCATAAACTGTATGGTGTGTTTTCAATGTGTGCAGCTAATCTGATTCCAGTTGTCATCATCAATGTGTAACTTACACCAGGGTTATTGTACCCATAACTTAGACCCCACCAGATGGTTACATTGGTGACTTTTGCCTGGCCATTCTATTCACAATTCGCTACAATACACTATTACTGCAATTGGCTGTGTCTGAACGCCCACTTCTCAAAATGCTAGTAGGACAAAACAATATGCACATCTTTTAGTTCACTTTCTTGGGTAATGTTCAAGTTTCTAATTTTCACAATGTTAGGAACATGTTGTGTATATGTCATTGGCTTGTGATGGTAATTGCCCGCTTTATTGCCCTTTTAATAGTGTTATGGTATTGCTGCTGTAAGTAATTCGTTTTTAAATAGCAGTGCATCTATATTCCTGAAATTTAACAATTTGAACAATCAAATTTGGGCCCACTTTGCTATCAGACTTACAATGTAACACAGACACAAAACCACAGCACTCGCCACCCCAGAAGCGGGGTACACAACTGCACTTACCACTCATAGGATGGGGTGCATGTAGCCCATGAGCACATTACTTAAATACTTAAATACATACAAACAGAAAACTCAGCACTCACCATAGCAAGCTCACTTATCCTCAACACATCAATAAATAAATGATGGGGGTTTAGTTAGTGAATTGGCCAATGCACAGAAGCCTATGGTGAGTGCTGAGTTTTCTGTTACAATGTAACACTTGTAATAATTTAAAACATACTTATCTCCATATTTTCTCACCACGCTGACCACGTTCTTTCAGTGAGATAAGCTCTGTCGCAATTACATTTCTGCATGTTTTACACTACAGGTTGAGTATCCCTTATCCAAAATGCTTGGGACCAGAGGAATTTTGGATATGGGATTTTTCCGTATTTTGGAATAATTGCATACCATAATGAGATATCATGGTGTTGGGACCTAAATCTAAGCACAGAATGCATTTATGTTACATATACACCTTATATGCACAGCCTGAAGGTAATTTTAGCCAATGTTTTTTGTAACTTTGTGCATTGAACAAAGTATGTGTACATACACACAATTAGTTTATGTTTCATATACACCTTAAACACACAGCCTGAAGGTCATTTAATACAATATTTTTAATAACTTTGTGTATTAAACAAAGTTTGTATACATTGAGCCATCAAAAAACAAAGGTTTCACTATCTCACTCTCGCTCAAAAAAGTCCGTATTTCGGAATATTTGGATATGGGATACTTAACCTGTACCTTGTAACACCTCTCCACTCCTATTGTGGTAACTGATGAAGAACAATAAAGTTTATAAAATGCACCTTCAGTAACAAATATGCATTTTGAAGACAGAAAACTGTAATGTAATTACAATACAGTATTATACCCTTATACAACAAATGATTGGTGAAAACAATTATTATTAATAAATAAAAAGGTATATACTGGACTTATAATAAATACAGTACCTTAAGTCGTGTCTACCATAGAGGGCTGAATTAAGCCTTTGGAGGGGTTGTCTGTAATTAAAAGCATAGTGGATTATTATGGGGGGAAAAAGAGAGGCATAAACCTTTTCTAACCCACTTCCATCTTCACTTACTTCATGAAGTTCTCACAAGTCTTTTTTGTTAGTATATGTCATACCCAATTCTAGCAGCCCTTATGCACCATTGCAAACACTGTAACTCCTGTTACTAATCTACCTGCACCCCCAACATTGCTTGTTACTCTTCACCACACAATCACACATTAACTTAGGTCTGGAAGTGATATGACATGAGAGTGTCATACTTTCATATACTTCATACTCCAAGGGAGTGACAGTGGTGCAGTTGTGGTGGAAGATCACTAATTTTGTGACAAGCATTAATTAACTGCAGTCAAAACTGAGAGTAGAATTATAGGATCATATTTATCAATTAGCCGGTTTTACACCTAATAATTACAATTTATTTATGGCGCATATCGAGGCAATGAGAAATTATGTTCAGTCAGAATGTATCAAAAAGTCACAATCTGTGCAGTTACTTCATCCTTTAACAGGACTCGTGTGCTACTGCGCATGTGCGGTTTCCTGTTCCTCTCTGGTTTTTGCTTAATTTAGCCTGTAGGATACAACGGGCTACTGCCATCTTCAGGTCTTCAGAAAAAAATCCAACATTACAAAAAGACAGGAGGAAGGAGAAAGATGGGGAAGAGCGAGAGATGAGGAAGAGAGAGTGACAAGGAAGAAGAAGATAGAGAGACATGGGGAAGAGAGAGAGATAGGGATGACAAAGAGATGAGGACAAGAGAGAGAGAGATGGGGCAAGAGAGATAGGAAAGATAGAGAGAAATGGGAGAGATAGAGAAGAGGAAGAAAGAGAGAGAGAGAGAGAGAGAGAGGGAGATGGAAATGATAGAGAGAGATGAGGAAGAGAACAGAGATGTGCGGGCTCTTTTCATAGCAAATGGAACCCTCACTAACTTCTGGTTTCCGAGGGAATTTGAGCGCCGCCTTGCTCGCATTCTGAAACTAGGCCCACAATGCAGCCTAGAGCTCCTATTAGTAATACAGGGCAGCACTAACTCTTTATTGGCACACACTGGTGCCCACAAATGTTTTTGGTGAAGTTGTAATTTGTTAAAAAACAGAAAAAGTTGTTTTTTGTGTGTGATCAAGACCAGATCGTGCCACCGCATTTATAATATAAGCGCTGTCCATTGCAGTGTGACATTGTTGCCATTTGTTAAAAACTAAATATAAAAAATAAAAAAAAAATCCAAAGAAACAAAAGAAAAAAAAATTGTGTGTGTTCATAGTCAGGCCGTGCCACTGCATTAATAAAGTAAGTGCTGAGTGAATCGCAGCGCAAATTTGTCATTTGTGAATAAAATAGAAAAAAAATGTTTTATGTAAAACCTGCTTGTGTTCAATAACTCTCAGTAATTGTTGTCACTGCGTTAATAATATAAGCACTTTGTGAGTCTTAGTGTGAAGTTGTCATTTGTGAAAAAACAGAAAAAGGGTTTTTTTTGTGAAACTTTTTTGTGTTCAATAGCACGCAGTAGGTGCTCTGCCACCACATTAATAATATAAGTGCTGTGAGTCGATATGGATCACAAACAGTTGATGGAAGAGCAGGAGCAGCAACCAAGTACTAGTGCTGTGGCTGCTGCCAGTCATGATGATAGTGATATTAGTACTTAGTAAAGCTGGTGCTCAAGGGCATAGATGGTTTAAGAAAGGGCACCTGAAAATGAATACAATATTTCACAATAGAGGGAAAGTTTACTACTGAAAAACATACATTTACCAATATGCCATTCACCACATGTAGTGGCAAGGAAAGACTCAGGCCTTGGCCTTTATTTGCAATTGGTGGGTTTATAACTGCTGTCAGTCATGCATCTTCTTCTGCAACACCTTCTCAGAGTCAAGAAGAGGTGTCAAATGTAAAATATGCAGATTAGTGCAGAAAAAAACACTATGGCTGAAGAACAAACTGTGTGTTCAGAAACGTCACAAATTCCATATTAGAGGACGGGCATGGAGTAGCACGTATCTTGTGCAGCTCTCCAGCCACAATATCCTTTTACCGTATCCTGATTCCCCCCCTGGGGCTCCCTCTCGGACTACAGCTGGGTGAATCGCTGGTGCTCCCCTCAACCCCGTTTGAGCTGCTGTGAGGCCGGGAATCTGCACGCTATGGCCCGTTTGTGTGCGGCCTCCAGAGCTGGGCCCACGTGGGACGCCGCAGCCGGGCGCTCTCCTCCAACCCGGAAGTCTCCCTGCCAGCCGCTGCTCACTGCCGCCAGTGGAGATCGCGACACCGGAGTGAGCACCGCTGCCTCCTCCACCGTGCTGCCCGTGGGTGCATGCTCCCCCTTCTCCTACTGTCCCGTCTCCACCCGCTCCCTGTCCTCCATGCTGCTTCTGCCTGGTCTCAGGGTCTGAGGCGGGGGGGCCGCGCTGCTGCTGTGGAGGGGGAGATTGGAAGAGCCCTGTGCCTGGAGTTGGTCTGGCCCCTCATAACCCCTTCACATTATAAATCGGCATATTTACAGCTGCACATTAAGTATCAGGGATTGGAATCCCTACCCATGTACTGGATCGTATACAAAGGAGATTAACCCTATATGGCTCCCTAACACTGAGGACCATGGCCTGAGGATCAAGTTATTTGTCTCACTCACTCACTGCTTGTGTCTCTCTGTGCACGCATCTATTACGCCATTTGAATCTTTAATACTGTGCTGGTACCTCTGCTACTCCTCATACCTGCATTTGCTTTGATATTTGGTACTGGACTCCTACTGTGGCACCGTGTTATCCAAAATGGTGCGGGGCCGCCAGCAGAGCGCCGCGGACGGTACGATAGAAAAGTTTGTTCTAAATCCTGCTCCTCCGCAGCAGAGGAGGGAGGATGGGCGGTCCGAGGCTTCGCCCCCATCTCCCGCAAATAGCTCTGCTTCCTCTAAAATACCTGATGCTGCTTTACAGAGAGTATTGGATGCTGTGACCGCCAGCAAGGCTCTCTTGGCTGATAAGATTGGGCAGGTACAGACCGACATTTCTATTATTCACCATGACCTTCAGAGGATGAGGGAGCGAGTGGGGGAGGTTGAGACCCGTATCTCCACTGTTGAGGACTCTGTTACTCTGCTGGGGAGGCGTACCAATGCCCTGGAATCCCAGATGACTGATGTGCACAGGAAATTGACGGATATGGAGGGACGCCTACTGCGTAACAATATCCGTTTCGTCGGCCTACCTGAAAAAGAGGAGGGCTCGTCGCCCGAAGACTTCCTTGAAAAATGGCTTAGGGATGCATTTGGGTCTGAGGAATTTTCGCCCTACTTTTCAGTGGAACGAGCCCATAGGGTGCCGATGCGCCCGTTGCCACCGGGGGCTCCGCCTCGCACCTTCATTGCCAAGTTTCTCCATTTCCGTGACCGGGACTTGGTTTTAAAGCTAGCTCACACGAAAGGCCCTCTTAAATGGAATGGATCCCCAATATCTGTCTTCCCAGACTTTGCGGTGGATGTACAAAAGGATAGGGCTCAATTACTGCCTGTTAAGCGGAGGCTTCATGAGCTTGACTTGCCATATGCTATGCTCTTCCCTTCAAGATTGCGGGTGGTGGCTGATGGCGAGACTAAATTCTTTACTACTCCACGTGAGGCATCGCTCTGGCTGGATCATCGTTTCCCGGCGAGGCGGGCTCTCGCAGATCCTTGATATTTCCAGGAGCTATGGATATGGGACTTTTGCTATGTATGCTGAGAGTATATGCATATCTGTTACATGGATGTGGGGAGGGAGGAAGGATAATTTTTGTCTGTTCTTTCCTAATCTTACTTAAGCCAATAATGTATCTACTGATGTGCAAAGGGGGGGTGGGGGCGGGGGGGGTGAGGAAATCTATGTGGTCCTGCCATATCTGATTGCATTACGTTCTTCAGCCCCGGGGGGAGATTTCATATGTTTCACCCCTTTTTCTTTTTTCTAGGGGTGATCTAGTTTAGTGGCTGGGAGTGTGCTTTTGTTTTTTGTGTTTTTTTCTTTTTAACTTTTTCTCATTTCTCGAGGCCATTATATTCTTGGCTCCACCCAGGATATAGCTTGCTGCGTGTTTTGGGTTTGAGTCGGTATTCTGTTTTGGGATCCAGGTATGCTGCAAGTTGGGAGTAGTGTACGGGGTGAGGGGGGGAAGGGGTGTTTTAGGCTACGGTTGTTTTTTGTATGGCTGTTTTGGGTTTGTCTATGTGTGGCTTACTAAATTATTCATTGAGCACTGGTGCCTTGCGACTGCGTACCGTGAGGGTGGATCTGACTGGCTGCGGGCTGTGGCCCCTATTATCAGTATGATTTCTTATGGCTGGTCTTAGGATGTTATCATGGAATGTGCGGGGACTCAACGATAAGATTAAGCGATCTCTTGTGCTTAGACAAATTAAACAGTATGCCGCTGACGTAGTATGTCTTATGGAAACTCACCTGGTGGGCAGTAGGATCCTTTCCCTTAAGAGACCTTGGGTTGGTTGGGCATTCCATTCTATGCACACTTCTGCCTCTCGGGGGGTCTCTGTCCTTATATGGGGAAGATTTGTGTTTTTAAAATGCAGAATTCATTGTGCCCCTTTGCTTCTATTGTCCGTATATGTGCCTCCCCCATACTCTTCCGATGTCCTGAAAAAAGCTGCAGGGTTTATGGCCTTGTCACCGGGAACACCTGTAGTTTGCCTGGGGGATTTCAATAATGTGTTAGATGTAGCGCTGGATAGATTCTCTACTACTCCCTCTGGTCCGCATTCTGGAAAGTCTGGCTTTACTGATGATGTGTCGGGGTTGGGCCTGGTCGATCCCTGGAGACTGAGACACCCGTCCGTTAAGCAATATTCCTGCTTTTCACATTCTCACTCCTCGTTCTCTCGGATTGACCTGGCCCTCCTTTCGAGCGACTTGGTCCCTATGGTTCAAAATAGTAGATATGAGACTAGAGGTATATCGGATCACTCCCCATTAACCCTGGTCTTGGATTTTAACTGCTCCAGAGGCCAGGCCGTATGGAAGTTTAATCCATTCTGGCTTGTACATATGGGCGATGGCTCTGATTTAGTAGCTGCATGGCGGGAATTTTTTGAGATAAATAAGGCTGGGCAGTCTATATCTATTTTATGGGATGCGTTTAAGGCTTTTTTGAAGGGAACCTTAATTAAAAGGGTGGCTAATTTAAAGTCCTTTTTTAGGCGCCGGGAGTCAGAGTTGGAAACCCTGAGTATTGCTGCAGAAGCACAATATCTGCAGGATAGTTTGAACAGCTCCAAATCGGCATGGTTGTCAGCCCAGGGGGAGTGGAAAGATTATCTCATGGAAAAGACTCAGCATAGACTCCTTTTCTCCTCCCATGCCCTTTATGCTTCTGGGGATAGGCCGGGATCATATTTAGCCTCCCTGGCACGAGGTGAGAGGTCTTCTAATATTGTGGCTGAAATTGAGGCCTCAGATGGTACCACTTTATTGCAGACTCCACAAAATGCATCGGAATTTGTGTCCTATTATAGGTGTTTGTATAGCTCTAAATTAAACTGTACCTCGGTGCAATTGGATGACTACTTACAGACTATACAAGTCCCCCTACTGACTTGTGAGGCATATGATTTCCTCGAGGCACCTATCTCGCCGGAGGAGATCGTGGCTGCTATCAAGGCAGCTCCCAACGGGAAGGCTTCGGGACAGGACGGTATACCGTCTGAACTCTATAAGAGTCATTTAGATTTTTTTATCCCCCAATTATTGGAGCTATACAATCAGATATTTGCACAGGAATCCCTTCCCTTGTCCATGGCGGAAGCATTGATTGTTGTTCTTCCTAAGCATGACAAGGATCAGAGGAAGGTTGATTCTTATCGCCCTATCTCCCTGCTGCCCACCGACATTAAAATTCTGGCCAAGGTCCTGGCATGTAGACTGAATCAAGTTATTACGCAGCTTATCCACCCAGATCAGACAGGGTTTATGCCCAATAAATCAACGTCCATTAATCTCAGATGCTTATTTACCCATTTATAGATCCCCCGTGAGGACTCCTCCTCCATTGTGGTGTCATTGGATGCCGCTAAGGCCTTTGATTCCGTGGAGTGGGATTACTTGTGGAACATAATGCGTAAGTTTGGTCTTGGCCCCAAATTTATTAAATTTGTTCGGTTGATGTACCAGAGTGGCAGTGAATGGCTTTGTAACACACTCCTTCCCCCTGTCTAGAGGTACACGTCAGGGGTGCCCATTGTCCCCTACCCTGTTTGCTATGGCCATAGAACCCCTTGCATGCCTTCTGCGGGCAAGCTCTGAGATTTTTGGTTTTAAAGTAGGCACCAGGGAGGAGAAAATAGCTCTATATGCTGACGACATTCTGTTGTTTGTGGACCACTATGCTGAGTCTATGCCTAAGATATTAGAAATTACCAATGAGTTTGGGTGTTATTCTGGGCTCATGATTAATTGGGAGAAATCCTCTTTTATCCCGTTTCGAGGTGAGATCCCTGCCTCCCCATTAGTTACTCTCCCATTACGATGGGTGAACTCCTTTAAATATCTGGGCGTTTGGGTATCTAATGACCCCCACAAATTCACCTCCCTTAATGTCACACCGCACATAACTTATCTTCGGGATAAAGTGAAGGTCTGGGGGAAAACTACCCCTAACGGTTACAGGGAGGGTTAACATGGTGAAAATGGTCTTTCAGCCCAAACTTTTGTATATTCTGCAGCAATCTCCTGTATACATCCCTCAGAGGATTTTTAAACGTATAGATGGTCTGCTTTCTTCATTAATTTGGGCCAGTAAAAGGGCACGGTTGAAACTTGATACTTTGACCAGGACAAAAACTTTAGGGGGTTTGGCTCTTCCCAACTTTCATTTTTATTACTTGGCAGAAAAATTAGTGCATCTCTGGGATTGGGTTAATGATTCTGACAACTCGAGTTTGCACTCGCAGCTGGTCCTACAGGAGTATCCAGGTGGCTCCCCACTGCGACTGCTTCTCTGTATAAATGTCAAAATGTCATCACTGCCACTCATAAAACAATATATTACTATCTGGAGGCTGGTGCACTCTATACTGCAAGGACATGGTATTGACCCTGACACTCCATTGGACAATAAATATGGATTGCCCGAGTTGTGTCAGCTTCAAATCAGGAGGGTATGGGAGCCATGGGGAGTGTCCTCAATAGGACACTTATACACTGATGGGGTTTTTAGATCCTTTCAGCAGCTTCAACATGAATTTAATGTCCCCTCGGTATATTTTTTTTGCTTCCTCCAATTGCGACATGCTATGTCTGCCCAATTCCCTGATGGCCCTCCGGCTCTTGCTGATTCCCCGGTTAAATTACTACTGCAAACGGTGGGATCCGGACATTTAGTCTCCAAAATATACGATCATATACTTCAAAGGTATCATATAGACCCTCTTGTCTCCCTTAGGACTAAGTGGGAATCTGATTTGGGTCCATTGTCGGATGACATATGGGAGGGGGCTCTGGGATCTTGTCGGTTTTCAACATCCTCTGTCCGATATCAGCAAATTCAATTGTTCATATTGCATAGGGTATATATGACCCCGGTGAGGCTGTCGCATATAGGGGGATCCCATAGTTCAAAATGCCCCAAATGTGGTAGTCTAGGAGCAGACTTTTGGCATATGCTCTGGCTGTGTCCCATGGTGTTGGTCTTTTGGGAGGAGGTTATACGTGCTATAGTTGATACGGGTGTCCCTTCTTCCATACTTACACCTATCACTTGCGTATTAGCGGCTATAGATGAGGAGGTTCTGGATCCACCTGGTCGACGCTACGTTGTGAACCTCTGTGCTTTGGCCAAGGTTTGCATAGCCAGATTGTGGTTGGCTAATGAAGCCCCGGCCCCAAAATCCTGGATTTCTCTGGTTAACGCTTCTGTTACACATGAAAAATTTGTATTTCTGGCCAGGAATGCAGAAAAAAAGTTTATTGCTGTATGGGGAAAGTGGATGAGTTCTCGCTACTACATGGATAAATACTGTGAGCCTTAGAGTTATCTAATTAAATGTCCTGCGTGTCTTCTGTGGGAGGTTTGTGGGGTGTGTGGCCCGCAGCCGGCTGGGTTAATGTGATTATTACCACTGTATTACTTACCATGGTGCGAGGTGTTAAATATATAGTACTGATACATCACCAGTGCTCTATTGATGTCTGACTTTGATTGGGAGTTATATCCGCACGTACCGCTATGTTCTCTATGTACAACTGTAAGCCTGTTGTTGTTTTTGCTGTTTATTGTTTATCTGTTTTATTTTATTTTGTTTTGTATTGCTCTTGCGCTGTTAACTGTAAAACTGTCTAAAATCCAATAAAAACTTATTGAATTTAAAAAAATTCCATATTAGCTATGTGTGACTCTAACATTTCTGATACTGTACTCATAGAGAAGCCTCCTACCACCATTTCTGCACCCTCTGCAAATGTGGGGATGAGTAGCACGAGTATAGATGGTGACATACTGTAGAAATGCCACTGTGGAAGTATAACAGGAGAGGGATATCTGATGCCATTCATGAGGATGTTAATGAATTAGGAAAGGATTTTGGTTGTGTAATTTGGTCACCAATAGCAGTAGTTCATGGCTATGATAAGAAGAAGACCAAAAATCCACCTCATGTGCGTTAAATTATTTTTACCCACATCCAAAAAGCAATTCCTCGCTAGTACCAGGATGTTAAGAAAAAAAATCATTCTTGGCCTACAAAATCACATTGTACACACTGTCCACTTAACAAATATGTGGACAAGTGGTACTGGTCAAACTAAAGATGACATGACTGTGACAGCCCACTGGGTGGGCGTATTGCTTTCAGCAGCAGTATGTAATTTAAACCGCCAGCTTATTTATAGGCAGGCTATAGTACTTTCTGTATCACTGGCCTCACTAAGAGGCATACAAGTGTCAACCTGTTAGAAAGTTAATTGATGACATAGCAAAATGGCTTGCCTCCACTTGGACTCTCCTCATGATTTCTAATTTCCAATAACACCAGTAATATTGTGAGAGCATTACAATTGGGTGAATCTGAACACATCTCATATTTTGCGCACACAATCAACTTGGTGGTACAGAATTTTTAAAAATGACAGTAACATGCAGGAGATGCTGTCTGTGACCCAAAACATTTAGGGACATTGTTGGCATTGCACAACAGCCTGTAGGAGATTACAGTGGCTGCAAGAACAGTTCAGTTTTCCATGCCACCAGCTGAAGCAATAGGTAGCAACATAGTTGAATTCCACCCTTCATATTCTTCAGAAAATGGATGAACAGCAACAAGCCATCCAAACGTACACAAGTCATGACATAGGAAGAGAAGGGTGAATGTATCTTAGTCCAGTACAGTGGAGAATTCTTTCCATTTTTTGCAAGGTACTTAAACCATTCAAAATAGTAACCTATGAAGTCAGTTCAGACAGTGGCAGTTTAAGTCAGGTTATTCCCTTAATTAGACTAATGGAAATGCAGCTTAAGAAACTGAAGGAGGAGATGAAACAAAGTGATTCTGCTACAGTAAGTACATTAGACTTGTAGCTCAAGTTCTTTATTTTCTTTACCAGGACCAAAGGGTTGTTGACATCTCGAAATCAGATCACTACATTTTGGCGACCATACTTTACATACATTATGTCTATCTTTCCAACTGACACAGATGCAAAGTGCTACTTGTGAGCAAGTTGGCAGCTCAAGTGACACATGACACGATAATGACTATTCTTTCTGTTTCTCCTCCAGGAGAAAAACTTCCTGCTGCCGGGAAAAAAACTTTGGTTTCCCAATAAATCCACTGTTCTCAGTGCACCAGAGTGACACAACATTTTGACATCAAAGAATTGTCCAACATTAGTGACATTTCTACCCTGACTCAATCTGATACAGTAATCATCCATAGAATGGGGGAGGATCATTTTAATGACGGTGTACAAATGAGCATATCAGACAGTCTCTTTGCCTACTTGGAGGAATAAAAAGGTGATTTGGAGCGCATTGTACAAACTTGCTATGCCTTACTTAAACTGCCCACCTTCCAGGGTGTACTCAGAAAGAGTTTTCAACACAGCCAGGAAGCTTGTGAGTGATTGGCATAGGAGGCTACTTCCTCAGAATGTGGAAAAGATGATGTTCATAAAAAGGAACTACAAATTACATGTAGAAGACCTTGCAATAAAAACACAGGAAAAAACACAGAGTTGGTGGGCAGGTGGGTCATTTACTGAAGACAAGAGGCCATATCCATGAAAACCAGGGCACTGTATATAAACATTCTCATCCCCTTATCCCAAACCAGCTTACTTCCTACTGGCATTGCCACACCATCAAACTACATAGCAATAATCTAGTTAACCTCTACCAGCTCAAGGTGACAAGGGTACTTGTCAAACAGAAACCTAAGCATATATACAGCCCTCAGCTGCACATGATTTCAACCACAAAGTGAAAGAACTGGCACGAAACACGTTGGAACAAACACTGGAGACTCGCAACTTAACCCTGTATGTACTACCCAACCGCAGTTTACTTTGCAGTTCAAGTCGGAAGCAGCCACACGTGGTGAGGAGAAACGCTGGGGTTCAGCTGCACATTTTCGGTGGATAACACATGGAATCTGGAATTAGTTTCCAGACCCATGTGCTATCGTTGAAAAAACGGGGCTGATAGGATTGGTTATCGGGGATTCTGCTTTGCGTGCCTGAGGCAAGCCAAGTCTAATCCTTGATAATTGCCGGCAGTCAGGACTAATTGGATAGTCCCCAAGGGATTTACAGTATAAGCCACGGTAATTTATAGCATCTAATAGGATACCCCCCAGTGTTGGACTGGGGTATGAATGGCCCACTGGGGGAATGCAGTGATAGGGGCCCATACTTAGGGGTGTGGCCAGCCTACAAAGGGGGTATGGCCAGCCTCCACAGAGGCTTGAAATGCACAATAGTCTTGGGCAGTGTAATGTAACATATCTTCCATGTATAATAGAAGTGCACAGTCTGGAACCTGATCCCTAGATGAAGGAGTGGGCCTTCAGGCAGTGGGGCCCACCGATGGTTTCCCCTGTACCCCTGTGGGCCAGTCCGACCCTGATACCCCCTGTGACTCTTGTGACTTAAGCCAGGTACATAATACCTCTTGTGACTTAAGCCAGGTACACACTTGGCTATTAATCGAACGATATAGCCTTGAGACGTGGATCAGCCACATCACTCAGAGTGTACCCGCGATTGCGTGCTCCTGCGGGTTGTTCCCTGGATCATTCAGTCAGGCATGCTGCATGCCCAATGGAATGACCCAGAAAATGTTGGCATACAACAGGCAACAATACATTGGACTGTCGTCTATTGCATCGTGCCATCACTGGATACACACATCGTTTAGTGTGTACCCAGCATTAGATGAAGACCAGACACATTTTGGGCCTAGTTCTGAGTCTGAGATATCCCATCTCAAATACAGTTGAGAATAGATGTCAGCTTGCTGAAAGATCTGCTCATGTGCAGTAAAGCAATCACTGGGAATATGGTGCAGGCCCCATGTTCACAGAGATCAGTGCATGTGCAGTAGACTTTGGCATAGTGCCAGAGTCTGCTTATGCATGTGCCAGCATAAGACTAGTGGTCCCCATATGACGGCTTCACACACGCCCCCAGCTCTCTGAATCCACTGCTGGTAATTAGGCAAGTTTTGCTGACGTATACAACATGGTCCTTTCTGTTTTGAAAGGGCTTACCAAGGATGATTGTAGATGTTGTTTGTATAGAATTTGACAAATTTAGGCAAATGACTCAAACTGACTCTCTGCTTTGAGAATTGAATTGGAGTAAAATAATGATTTTCCTCTTTTTATAATTATTCGGTTTTGACACACAACAAAGATGAAATCATCTTGAAGACATCATAGATTTTGTCTTGTTTAAGAAATTATAATTTGAAATGTAATGGTAAAAATAGGCAAAAATGTACAGTGTATGTGTGCGATTTTACAGACTCAGTGGGTAATTCTGAGTTGATCGCAGCAGGAACTTTGGGGCAGATGTATTAACATGGAGAAGGCATAAGGAAGTGATAAACCAGTGATATGTGCAAGGTGATAAAGGCACCAGCCAATCAGCTCCAATATATAAATTAACAGTTAGGATCTGATTGGCTGGTGCCTTTATCACCTTGCACATATCACTGGTTTATCACTTCCTTATGCCTTCTCCAGGTTAATACATCTGCCCCTTTGTTAGTAGTTGGGCAAAACCATGTGCACTGCAGGGGAGGCAGATATAACATGTGCAGAGAGAGTTAGATTTGGGTGGGTTATTTTGTTTCTGTGCGGGGTAAATACTGGCTGCTTTATTTTTAGATTGCAGATTGAACACACCACACCCAAATCTAACTCTCTCTGCACATGTTATATCTGCCTCCCCTGCAGTGCACATGGTTTTGCCCAACTGCTAACAAAGTTCCTGCTGCGATCAACTCAGAATTACCCCCTTAATACTGTACATCATTTCTTTATTGAAAATCTAATTAGACAGTTTTAAAACTACAGTACGGATAATGTGTTTCAAGCTTCTGCCCAGCTGATGCAAGAACATTTAAAAATGATAGTAGATTCTATATAAAATGATGTAATTATATCGGCGGGATGCTGGAGGTGTGGTAAGCGGATGATTTCGGATGTTTTTTGAAAGGGGCAATCACTTACAAGGCATGGTTTTGCCTTGTAAGTGATTGCCCTTTTAAAAAAACATCTGAGATCGTTCGGCATCCTGCACTTCCGGCAATCTCGGACTACACTACAGCCACTCTTCTTACTAAGGGGCTTAATCATTACTATTTACCTTCAGATGGTGCTAGTCACCTTCAGATGGCTGCCAAGCCACATTTCTTACTAAGGGTCGTATTCATTACCATTTACCTTCAGATGGTGCTGGTTCTCAGAGCCCCACTCCTTCCTGTTTGAAAGAGGTCTAGGGTTGCAAAGAGTGAGCCATGCAGATCCCTCCGTCACTACCATGCAACGCGACCTTTGGCTGTGTAAGTATCATTGCTACTGCTGTATCTGTGATACAGATTATGGGAACAGTTGCTTTTCGGAGCAGCTGTCCCCACACTTGAGCAATATCGAATTGCTCTGGTACTTACCATGACCTGGATGCATAATTGTGTGGCCCCCAAGTAATGAATAGGCCCCTAAATGCATTGATATTTGGAGTAACTTACCACTTCTAAACTTTTTGTTTTGCAGGTGTAAAAACAGGTTCTCATTTTATTCACGTGTCCTGCATTACTGTAGCTCTTACCCTATTTCAGGACAAGATGTAATGAGACACCAGTAAACTTGTATACCTATATGCTGAACCAAATAATACGGTAAGAAAAAAATTCCCACATTATTAATATCAATATCCCTTTGCACTGGAAATGTGTTCATAGTGAGTTTGTTAATGACGTTGGCAAACAATAAAAAGTCAGGTGTATCCTCAGGAAATATAAAGTCCATTGCAGAGCCAAATAATTGCTGCTTTAAAAGACTTCCTACATCCTATTGTACATTCTTAAGCCACTGTGTTATTGTTTGTAACATACTGTAGGTGGAATTACCAGTAACTTTCTTTACCCATTTGCTGAGTATCTACATCCTGAGATTTTGTTTCTTTACTCTCTTAGCATAAGCATTGCCTGTAATTCATCCATTATGTGTACATACTGTATTCCATCCAAACACAAATAATATACACCTGCCAAAAACAAAACATACTGTAACAGCAACAATATGTTGTAAGTAATTTTAGGACAGGAAGAGTTATTTATCAACTGCAGGATTGTCTCTTCTTTTAAATGTAAGCAATTGGTTTTCTTGCTTAAAATATATTTCCAGATTATTATTCAACACTAGCTGGAAAATATATTGGGCCGAATTCAATTAGTGGTGAAATCGTGGTAATTTACCGCGACTGCTGGTTTCGAAATTTTTTTGCCCTAGTCAAATGTAAATGAGCAAAAACAGGGATTACTGCAAAAATTGGTGCCGAAAGTGAAAAATGGGTAAAACTGTCCGTAGCCCCTAAAAAAGCTAAACTAACACCGGATAACTGTATATACGTTTATTATTGTTTATAATAAACGTATTTCTGGTACTTAAATTTGGTCAAATGGCTGTTATATGCATTTTTTAAAACATTTAAAAAAAAATTATAGAAAGAAAAGTGCTAAAATTAAATTTGGGGTACATAAAAATGGATATAAGTATACTGTATATTTGGGACATATTAAGGGACTTTAAAAAAAAGTGGAAACAGACCGATTGCTCCCACCTGCAAGTCTAAAAACACTTTTCCCACTCATAAAGCACCTCAATATACCTATCCCATACCTTGTACCCCACTTTCCATCATTTTGCACTTTTTACCCCAAAAAAAGACATTTCATTATTCGCCAATTAAAAATAATAAAAAAAACTTATAAGTGCCTACTTAGTCATTCAGAGGGTTGTCCCAGAGCCGGCCATAGCCAATTTGATGCCCTAGGCAAAACTTTGGCTGGAGCCCCCTAGCGCCGCCGCTAGTTCTGCATCTGACCCAGTAACGCTCAGGCAGTGGGTCCCACTGGGGGGCTACCCTGTGCCCCTGTGGGCCAGTTCAACCCTGCATAATGCTCCACAGTAATGCCCATAATACACATAATTCCACACAGTAATGCACTTTACACATATGCCCCACATTAGTAATGCCAGAGCCAGCTCTAACCAATATGATGCCCTAGGCAAGATTTGTCTGGTGCCCCCTAGCACCACCGCTGGTTCCGCCTCTGACCTTGCACCTCTGACCTTGAACAGTTCGCACATGTGGTGCTCAGCCCAGAAAGGGGTGTGTTTTTGCTGGCAAGGGGCATGGCCGCACAATAGTAACCCCAATTCCAATTACGCCACACAGCAACTTTATTCACATTTGATGATGCGATAGTGTCCATAATTCATATTACATCCCACAGTAGTATCACTTTACCTTATAAACATTACTTCTCACAGTAGAACCCCTTATTCACATTACATCACACTGAATTGCTCCTTATTCACATCACACCACACTCTATTGCTCTTTGTTCACATTAGACGACACAGTAGTGTCCTACGCAACACCACATAGTAGAGCACCTTATACACATAATGCCACAGAGTAATGCCCCTTACACATATGAGGCACATTATTAATGTTCTTATAAACATAATGCGCCTTACACATTATAATAACCTTTATTAATGCCCTTTTACACATAATGTCCCTTACACATATGCTGCACATTATTAATGCCCTTATACACATAATGACACACATAGTGCCCCCTACACATTTGCTGCACATTATTAGTGACCCTATACACATAATGACACACATACAGTATTACCCTGTTACACATATGCCGCACATTATTAATGCCCTTATACACATAATGACACACATAGTGCCCCTTACACATATGTTGCACATTATTAATGCATTTTTACATGACACACATAATGCTCCTTACACATATTCTGAACACTACTGCACAACCAACCCACTCACATGCACACAGCACTCACACTGCCACTAACACTGTGACCTCTGCCACTGCTTGGATACAGATGTGTCCTCATAAATCTTGCCTCAATGCTAACGTTGATCACCTTTTTTTTATGAAAATGCAGCTTATTTGCATTGCTATGTAGCTAGTAGGCACAAGCAGCTTCTGCTGATTAAAATGGTATGTAGCATGCCTATATACTGTGTGAGACTGTGGCTGTATCTGCATATGAAATGCTACACACAGAATATAGGCATGCTGCATATCATTTTAATCAGCAGAAGCTGCTGATGCCCCTAGGCATATCAAATGACCTAGGCAATTGCCTAGTTTGCCTATGCCTATGGCCGGCTCTGGGTTGTCCCAGGGGTTCAGAAACAAATACCGACATTTGTAACCTAAAGTAGGGATTTTCCCCAACTTTATCACCTGTTCAGAGTTGGTGAATTGAAATGCGCAGTAAAATTACTGCAAAACCTTTTTCGCAGACGATTGAATAGACTTTTTCGTGAATTTACAGCGGCAAATTTGCATATTTCTACCGTGAAAATGCCCTTTTGTGGCTAATTGAATTTGGCCCTATAGGTCTCATCTTGTTCAAGGAGATTCTGAAACTATTTTCTCTTTCTATTGATAGTACAGTACTGTACATCTCCTATATGTTGATAATGTCGATTATCTTACAGGAAAGAAAGCTATACCTTATACACACTTAGAATACACTTTCCCATGGAGCCGCTGCGGCCACTAAACCTAGTACACATGCTACGTACTTTATACACTGTTTGCGTATGGAGTCCCGTATCACTGTACGGACTTAGCGTGCAAATGCCTCGCTTGGGGTACAAAGTACACACAGCGCGCACACACCCAGAGATACACTTTAAACCTTTATAGTAATGCAATGCAATGATAAAACACTTTAAACCTTAGCAGGGCAATGAAGACACGACACCAATTGTGATTTAACCGCTGGGTTCCGACACCACAGTGGATTATTGCTGAAAGGGGGTTACAATACAAATAATACAATACAATATAACAGAGTAAATGGCTACATTCAATGGTACATACTTGAGTAGATTCGCTTGCGCTTCCCGGCCTGGTCCTCGGTCATCAAATAGATAACTTTGTGAGTCTGGTGTCTCACCAGGCCAGAAGCAGGCTCTCTTTATACACTTCTTCCAAAAGCAATACAATAGATACTGTAATCCCTTTGTCCATTGGACATAGGAATGCTCTTTTACAGTACAGGAGAGGTCATAGGTCGGTTTGAATAGGTAGGCGATGTCTTTCCCAACTGCTCTTGTGGGTGGTCTCCTCTGGATTCCCGCCGCATACATAATGTACAGTAAATACAGTTTATATCTATATTCTGCTTCTGCACATAACTATCCACTGGAACATGCGATCTTCCTCAAACCAACACCGGAATGATACCCTTAAAATACCCTACAGCTGGATACCAAACACCACCTTATGACCTTGTTCTGTCCCCTCCTATTCTGTAAAGGCGAATCCCTTTGTTCTGAAACCATTTAAACTGTTGTTTATTCCATATGTAGTGCAGGGGGACTATGTGTACATTGTGCACTATTTGGATTAAATATGTAATGTGTTTTGATAGCTCTCCATGCGTTCACAAACTCTACCGTAAATACCCATACGCAAATTGCGGATATGTGCACGCACGGCAGAACAAGTACACGCGCAGAGGCCATATGTGTGTGGTTTGTACGTGATGTGTGTACTGCAATATTTTTCAACTTTGACAATGTATATTAGCAGAATGCTCTTGTAATGCACACATATTGCTCATAAGGTTTATGAGAGACTACTGTAAATGAGGACTTGCTGTATACAGTATCCCAGATGAACAGGTGTGGATTACCAGCAAATCGACTTCATACCACTCAATATTTTATGTGTAAAATTGGGTCAAAATCACCCCTGCCTAAAATGTTCTCAATTCTCTCCTAAATCCATCCATCCATGAGAAAGTTCTTTACATTCTGATAAGCCTGATACATTTTGGGTCCAAAAATTGTGAATTTATTGCAAAAATGGTATCCTTTGGGAGACCAGACAAAGCATCTTACCCTCTTCAATACGTTTACATTATTATTATTATTATTATTATTAGCCTTTATTTATATGGTGCCACGAGGGTCCTGCAGCGCCCAATTACAGAGTACATAAACAAATAATCAAAACAGGAAAACAGCAACTTACAGTTGAAGACAATATAGGACAATACAGGGTAAATAAACATAGCTACATCAGCGATGACACTGGAATAAGCACCAGGTGGCAGAAGACTACTGAAGTTGATGCAGTTGAAGATTATTAAAGTAAGAGAAAGGATAAGCACATGAGGGAAGAGGGCCCTACTCGTGAGAGCTTACAATCTAAAGGGGAGGGGTAGACAGACAGGGGTGACACAGACGGGGTACATAGAGAGCGTGGAACAGGGGGTTAGGATGAGATTTGACTGGGTTTGGTGAAGAAGTGGGTCTTGAGAGTCCGTTTGAAGTTTTGTAGAGAGGTGGAGAGTCTGAGGGAGAGAGGTAGGGAATTCCAGAGAATTGGAGCAGCACGTGAAAAATCTTGGAGGTAGGAGTGGGAGGAAGCAATCAGTAGGCAGGAGAGTCGGCGTGCATTAGCAGAGCGAAGAGGACGGGTGGTAGTGTAAGGGGAGATAAGATCAGAGATGTAAATGGGAGAAGAGTGGGTGAGAGCTTTGTAAGCGAGTGCGAGAAACTTGAAATGGATTCTGAAAGGGAAGGGAAGCCAGTGAAGGTCTTCTAGGAGAGGAGAGGTGGATGCAGTGCATTTGGTGAGGAAATGAGCCGGGCAGCAGCATTAAGGATAGATTGGAGTGGAGAGAGGTATTTGTCAGGAATGCCAGTCAGGAGGAGATTACAGTAGTCCAGTCTGGAGATGACCAGAGAGTGGATAAGGGTCTTAGTAGCGTCCTGGGTCAGAAAGGGTCTGATCCTGGAAATATTTTTTAGATGAAAACGGCAGGTTTGTGAGAGGTGCTGAATGTGTGGTTTGAAGGAGAGGAAGGAGTCAAGGATTACTCCAAGACAGCGCACTTGGGGGCTAAAGGAGATAGTGGTGCCATCAATAGATAATGAGCTTGTAGGAGGTGAAGTTATGCGGGAGGGAGGGAAGATGATCAGCTCAGTCTTAGACATGTTAAGTTTAAGAAAGCACTGGGACAATCAAACAGAGATAGCAGAGAGACAGTTGGAGATTCGAGTGAGGAGAGCAGGGGAGAGGTCTGTAGAGGAAAGATAGATTTGGGTGTCATCAGCATAGAGATGATATTGGAAACCAAAAGAACTAATGAGCTTACCTAGTGAGGACGTATAGAGAGAGAAGAGGACCAAGGACAGAACCTTGGGGTACCCCTACAGTTAGTAAAAGTGAGGGGGAGGTGGAGTCATGAGACGAGACAGAGAATGAACAGTCAAAGAGGTAGGAAGAAAGCCAAGAGAGGGCAGTATCATGCAGACCAATGGAGTGAAGGATTTGCAGTAGGAGAGGGTGGTCCACAGTGTCAAAAGCAGCAGAGAGATCAAGAAGAATAAGTAGAGAGTAGTGACCCTTAGATTTAGCAGCATGGAGGTTATTGCAGACTTTTGTAAGGGCAGTTTCAGTGGAGTGGAGAGGACGGAAGCCAGACTGGAATGGGTCAAGCAGTGAGTGATATGTTATACTCAATTATCTATTTCTCAGTAAGTTTATTTGTATTTTGTCATTTTGGAGTGTTCATTAAAATGTTCCTCTAAAACCCATTTTAACCAATATGTAGGCTGATCCAACTTTACCAGATATTTTCATGTTGTAGTTACTATTGTAGAATATTTTACTCTGTTCCAGCATATGCATAAGAGTGTAAGTTCAGTCTTACTGCAACCAGAACACGCACAACAAACAATAATCTGGAAGAAATACACAATATCAACAACCGGAAATTTCAAAAGTGACAATATAAGATCAGGAGCATTTTAAGAGAGGATGGAACCCGTGTGCAGCCTCCGTTGGTTGTGGGTCCCTTCCTCTCCGGCAGCTAGTAGACTCTGGCATAATGCCAGAGTCTACTACTCCTGCGCAGGTGTCCAGGAACATGGTGCCAGTGCGCATGCGCAATTCACACGGCAATGGCTGCGCCCATTTTCTGAGTGATTTTTTTCTCGCTCTGCAGGCCGCCATCGTGGGATTCCGGAGAGGTAAGTACATTATATGGGTGTACTATATGGGAAGCGCAGAGCTATATGGGTGCAGTGTGTCTGGTATGGGCCCCCCCCTCCAAGATCTAGGGGCCCGTGTGCACCACACACACTGCACCTATTATAGAAATGCCTATGTACTAAATACTGTCCCTCCAGTTTTTGTGGGGGGGGGGGGGGGGGGTTAAACAAAACTCAGCCTGTATCAGATGCTATAGTGCAATACACCATCTCATTCTCATAAGCATAGGCTTAACGTGCTTAACTAATTTGCCTATCCATAGTGTTCTGATATCCATTGATCATTCATCTGGCTTTGTACCATTCAATTTTATCATATTTGTTACACTTTGAATATCCATTTTCAGCCTCTGATTATTCTCCCTGTTGACAGATCAGTTAGTGTCCAGGTTTGGTTGCCATGCATAGACTTTATTCCTTTGTGAGTCACTTTGTCAATAATAATAATAATTTAATTTTTATAATGCTCTTTCTCCAAACAACAACTCAAGGCACTTTACAGACATAAAAAACAATGCACAGGATACAGGAGATTAATACAGCAATGCAAAAGCCACACAGACATAAAAATTAAAACCTAGAACGCATAGAGTAAGCATATTGGGTAATAGCTTCCAAGGGTTGTGTATTCCACCCTTACAAGGTCACAGGTGAGGCAGCAATCTTGAGAGCACCCTGGGTGGAAAAGTCTACCCCTAGCAGAGATGACACAAAATATGGGTGGTTGCAGCATCCTAACGCTCAGAGTAGGGTCCCAACAAAAGCATAAGGTCCATGTGTTTTTCATCCCATCTACAAGCGCACCAGATGAGGCAGCCATGTAGGGTGCACTACGAAGGTTACACTGTGGGAGGTGAGCCATACAAGGGCCTAATGCATATATGGGAAAACAGACACTTGTTTAGTAGTTGTCACGATCTGGGTAACTAAACACACTAACTTACCATCCAAGTGCCTTCTGAGACTGTCCCTGTGCTCCAAGCCTGGATTCCATCAGCGCTGTCTGCGTGCTGCATGCTGCATGGCATCTCCGCAGTCTCTCCTCAGCGATCCCGGCAACGCTGACATGACAGTTGTCCAGCATGTCCCTCCTGTCCAAGCTTATGGCATCTCCTGCTCTCCGCGGCCTCTGTTGTCGCCATTACTACAAGCTTCCACATGCTGTTTACAAGCAGACTTTTCCCTCCAGAGCCAAACATGGGTGCAGCCATGTTTGGGTTAATCACATGACTCTCCACAGCCAATCCGCTTTACACAGATTCCTCTCTGATGGCTCAGTAGGTATAAATATCCTGAACCAAGGCTTCCTGTTGTCAGTGCTATGGTTGTCTAACCATAGCACTGGATGTCTCTATATTCACTTAAAGAGACCTTCACCAGTTTCCATCCTTGGTGTCATCATTGGTGTCTCAGCATCGAACTGTGTGACCATCGGTGATTTCCATTGTATTCTGACCGTTTGTGACAGTTCCACTCAACATCCTCGGCAGTCCTCCAGCTCTCAGCGTACCTCGTGATCTGCCATCGACTCCAGCTTCCAGTGTGTCATCCTATGGTCAGTATCAGTTCACCTCATTAGTACAGTGGTTATCTGTTAATATCTATGGACAATACCATCTCAGTGTCTTCCAAGACTGTGCCAAATTGATATCGTACTACACCAAACAGCATACTTGCTACTACCGTATCTGAGGAACTGTGCTGCTATAATTACACTGTGAATTCTAATTGCTGAGCATTGGTTCTTTCACCAAACTGCCATTGTGATTATTGAACTGTGTGCACAATAAAGAACTTGACTTTCACACCTCTGTTGTCTTGACCACGCCTTCGGGCGTCTGTGCTAAGGGCACCCTGCATGTCCAGGAACACCATACTGCCACTCAGGTTCACATACCTGTCAGCCCCTACGCCTGAGGTTTCCCCATGTCAACCTTAACCCTCAGGCGTGACAGTTAGCATTGACCAAATGAATCCAGCCAGAGAACAGGCCCAAGCGTCCAACTCTGTACAACAGCTGGCAGCCCGCCTAGTACATCAAGAAGCTGCACACGGTCAAGTAATTTGCTGTCTCCAGGACCTCTCTACCAGGCTGGATGGAATCCAAGTAACCCTCCGTGGTTCAGGGGCATCCAGTGTATCTCCAGCCAGAGCCGGCCTTAGGCATAGGCAAACTAGGCAAATGCCTAGGGCATTTGGTATGCTTAGGGGCACCAGCAGCTTCTGCTGATTAAAATGATATGCGGCATGCCTATATTCTGTGTGTGACTGCGGCTGTATCTGCATACAAAATATTACGTTGCAGTGTATTCCTGGAAATCACGGTAATGTAGAATTTCTTATGCAGATACAGTCGCAGTCGCACAAAGAATATAGGCATGCTGCATATCATTTTAATCAGCAGAAGCTGCTTGTGTATCCTAGCCACATAGTAATGCAAATAAGATGCATTTTCATAACCAAAAGGCGCCCGACGTTAGCAGAGCTGCCAGCGGACTCATGCCAGGCATCTCCTGCAGAACTAGTGGCGGTGCTAGGGGGCACCAGCCAAAATCTTGCCTAGGGCATCATATTGGTTAGGGCCGGCTTTGTCTCCAGCAATACCCCAGGTGGAATCCCCACCCACTATTCCTGTTTCTGCACCTTGACTCCATTTGCTGACACCAGCTAAATTTGATGGTTCCCCTAAAGCATGTCAGGGATACTTAAACCAATGTGAAATACATTTCGAGCTACATCCTGGCAACTTTCCTATGGAATGTACCAAGGTAGCCTACATTATCTCTCTCCTCTGCAGCTCCACCCTGGATTGGGCATTACCTTTGTGGATGAGATCTGATGTGTTATTGTTTTCATACACAAACTTTGTGACGGCCTTTAGATGCATCTTTGATGAGCCTGGGCGAGTGACTTATGCCACTATCGACCTTCTTCAGCTGTGCCAGGGATCACGAACAGTCGGCCAATACTTGGTGCAATTCCAAATTCTAGCATCTGAACTCTCCTGGAATGACGACGCTCTCTATGCAGCTTTCTGGCACAGGTTTCTGAATGGATTAAAGATGAGCTAGCTACCAGAGACTTACCTCAAAAATTGGATGAGCTCATATCTCTCTGGCCAAAGGTTGATCTTCAATTCCCCGAAAGGGTGGCTGAGCGTGGGAGGTCTATGCTTCCTAAAACATCTGCGGTTGTATCTCCACGCCAACCATCTCCTGCTAAGGATGAGCCCATACAGATTAACTCGTCTGTCGCCTGCAGAGTGTAGAAGATGTCTATCCGAACACCTGTGTCTGTACTGTGCTGCACCATCCCATGTTATTAACGCTTGTCCTAAGCGTCATGGAAACTCCAGATCCTAGCCAATCAAAGAGGGGGCCGGCTAGGAGTGATGAACTACTGTCCATTAGATTGTAATCTTCCTGTATCTCTGCAAGTGTCTCAGCGCTTCAGGAATCTTATTGCTCTTCTGGATTCTGGAGCGTCCGGGAACTTTGTTACTGCCGAACTCGTTAAGTGGTGGTCCCTACCCACCGAGAGACTTTCGTCCTCTGTATGCCTGACTGCTGTCAATGGCAGCAGGATTTATTATGCTATTGTTAACTACAAAACCCTACCTATCCGTCTGAAGGTAGGAGCTCTCCACTCAGAACTGTTATCTATTCTAGTTATTCCCAAAGCTACGTATCCTATAGTTTTGGGCCTCCCATGGCTTCATCTTCATAATCCCCAGATTGAATGGAAGACTATACAGATCCTGGCATGGAGTCCTTCTTGTCTTGGAACCTGTCTTCAAAAAATCCTTCCATTTTGAAGTTCCACTTCCAAGCCTCCCGATGTTCCGCCTCTTCCATACCAAGACTTCTCTGATGTCTTAGGTAAGTCTTCCGTAGATATTCTTCCTCCTTATAGAGAGTGGGATCGACCTCATTCCAGGGAAGACTCCTCCTCAAGGGTGCATCGACCCTCTGTAGCTTCCTGATACACACGCTATGGAGGATTATATTAAAGAAAATCTTGCCAAGGAATTCCTCCGGCCATCCCCTTCACCTGCAGGTGTAGGTATTTTCTTTGTAAAAAAAAAAGATGGTGGACTGCGTTCTTGTATTAATTACCGAGGACTAAATGACATCACAGTGAAGAATTGGTTTCTTTTACCATTAATCACCGAGCTATTTGACCGTGTCAGTGGAGCTACAATCTTCTCCAAGTTGGATATGAGGGGTGCGTACAATCTCATCTGTATCTGACATTATGAGTACCTCGTCATGCCTTTCAGACTCAGCAATGCTCCAGCTGTGTTTAAACATTTTGCAAATTAAATCTTCAGTGATATCCTCTAATGTCATGTTGTTGTTTACCACGATGACATCCTCATCTTTGCTAATGATCTAGAGAAACAATGTTTCTGGGTGAAGGAAGTTCTGTCCCATCTCCATGCCAATCATCTCTACTGTAAATTAGAGAAGTGCATTTGGAAATGGATCCAGAGAAACTCCAGGCTATCCGAGATTGGCCAATACCCACCTCGATGAAAGGCATTCAGAGATTCCTGGGTTTCGCCAATTATTACAGAAAATTCATTCAAGGTTTCTCCACCATTGTGGCGCCGATTACGGCTCTCATCCGGAAAGGTGCCAATCCTTCCAAATGGTCAGAAGAGGCTACCCAAGCTTTGTATCTTATAAAGCAGAAATTCGTCTCTGCTCCAGTTACCTTTCACCTTGGAGGTGGATGCATTGTCCATTGGAGTAGGTGCTGTATTATCCCAGCAAGCCGCAGATGACCACCTCCATCATTGTGGCTATTTCTCCCAAAAGTTCTCTCCTGTGGATCGCAATTATGCCATTGGCGACCAAGAACATTTGGCTATAAAGCTCACTCTGGAAGAATGGAGATACTTATTTGAGGGTGCCTCCCACACTATCACCATTTTTACCTACCATAAAAATCTCCTTTACCTGAAAGCTGCTCAGTGTCTCAATCCTCGCCAGAGCAGATGGGCACTCTTCTTTTCCAGGTTCAATTTCAAACTCTCTTTTTGTCCAGGGTCTCAAAATCATAAAGCTGATGCCCTTTCCCGTTCCTGGGAGCAAGAAAGCAAGTCTGAATCCACTGGTAAGCATCTCATAATTAAGTGGCATTCTCCACCATAGAAGTG
Organism: Pseudophryne corroboree; assembly: GCF_028390025.1. Classification (NCBI taxonomy): domain Eukaryota; kingdom Metazoa; phylum Chordata; class Amphibia; order Anura; family Myobatrachidae; genus Pseudophryne; species Pseudophryne corroboree. Next base: position 528,007,545 of record NC_086446.1, on the reverse strand, counting down.
AACTCCACGCCTCCATATGGGAAAAGTTTAGTGAAACCAGCTCTCATTGGGCACATTCTTCTCGCTTCGTATTCAGAAAACCTATGAGTTTGTTTCCAGATCCTACTGGTGGCCGACCCTGAAACAAGACATTACAGAGTTTATTGTCTCCTGCTCTAAGTATGCCCAGCATTAGGTATCTCGCCAGTTGCCTGCCGAGCAACTGATGCTTCTGTCTATTCCCTGTCAACCATGGACCCATTTATCAATGGACTTTATTACCGATCTTCCCCAATGTAACAAATTCAATACCATCTGGGTGGTAGTTGACCGGTTCACCAAGATGGCACATTTCATTCCTCTCACTGGTCTTCCATCAGCTCCCAAGCTGGCTCAAGTTTTCATACAGGCAATATTTAGACTTCATGGACTGCTTGAAGAGATAACCGCCGATAGAGGAGTCCAATTTGTGGCCAAATTCTGGCGAAGTCTGTGTGCGACCCTCCAAGTAAAGTTAAAATTCTCCACCGCTTATCACACCCAGACTAATGGGCAAATTGAAGGAGAGTGAATCAGGACTTGGAGGCATTTCTCCACATTTATGTATCCTCTTCACACGACGACTGGTCTCATCCTCTTCCGTGTGCTGAATTTTGTCACAACAAGCAGTATCACTCTTCATCCTCATCCACGCCTTTTCATGCCAACAACGGGCTCCATCCCAAAGTCCTTGAATTCCAGCCGCTTCCAGCGACATCAGTACCTGTTGTTGATGTCACTCTGCAACAGTTCTCCAGAAACTGGAAGAATATTCAGTCAGCTCTTTTGAAAGCCTCCGCCAGGTACAAAAAAATTTGCTGACAAGAAGCGCAATGCAGTTCCTGCTCTCAAACCAGGGCATTGTGTTTGGCTCTCCACAAAAAATCTAAGACTGAAGGTTCCCAGTATGAAGCTTGCGCCCCGATATATTGGGCCTTTCCAAATCGAGCAAGTCATCAACCCTGTTGCCTACAAACTTAAGTTGCCTCCGTTCTTAAAAGTTCCCAGGACATTCCACATCTCCCTCTTCAAGTCGGTGGTCCTGAATCAGTTTCATTCAGTGCTTCCAGAAGCACCCAAGGTCCAGACTCAACACGGCGTTGAGTATGAAGTGGTAAAAATTCTGGACTCACGCTTTTGCTATGGTCATTTTCAATATTTGGTCAATTGGAAAGGTTACGGGCCAGAAGAATGATCCTGGATGAATACTTCTGATGTCCATGCTCCACGGTTGGTCCTGGCTTTCCATTCCAGGTTTCCACATAAGCCTAAAAGGTGTCCTGGGGCCACCCCTAAAGGGGTGGAGGTGCTGTCACAATCCGGGTAACTAAACACACGTACTTACCATCCAAGTGCCTTCTGAGACTGTCCCTGCACTCCAAGCCTGGATTCCATCTGCGCTGTCTGTGTGCAGCATGCTGCATGGCATCTCCACGATCTCTCCTCAGTGATCCTGGTGATGCCAACATGACAGTTGTCCAGCATGTCCATCCTGTCCTAGCGGAAGGTGTCTCCTGCTCTCCGCAGCCTCTGCCACCGCCGCCATTACTACAAGCTTCCGCATGCTGTTTACACAGTTTACAAACAGACCTTTCCCTCCAGAGCCAAACATGGGTGCAGCCATGTTTGGGTTAATCACATGACTCTCCACAGCCAATCCACTGTACACAGAATCCTCTCTGATTGCTCAGCCAATCCCTGCTTCCCAGCAGGTATAAATATCCTTAACCAAGGCTTCCTGTTGTCAGTGCTATGGTTGTCTAACCCAGCGTTGAATGTCTCTACATTCTGTGGTTGTTCCTGCTTGCTGTTTCCAGGTATTCCAGCTCCTGTAACCTTGCTCACTTAAAGAGACCTGCACCAGTTTCCATCCTGCGGTGCTGCCTGACTTCAGCGGTGTTTCCAAATTGCCTCTAGTTACCAGCAGTGTTCCTTCACCGTCTCCAGTTCTCAGCAGTGTTCCCACATCGTTTCTAGCTACCAGCGGTGTTTCCACATTGCCTCCTGTTATCAGCAGTGTTCCTTCACCGTCGCCAGTTCTCAGCGGTGTTCCTACATCGTTTCCTGTAACCAGTGGTGTTCCTACATCATTTCCAGTCACCAGCGGTGTACCTACATCGCCTTCAGTTCACCATCAGTGCCTCAACATCGAGCTCTGTCATCATTGGTGTCTCAGCATCGAACTCTGTCACCATCGGTGATTTCCATTGTGATCTGACCATCTGTGCCAGTGCCACTCAGCATCCTCGGCTGTCTTCCAGCTCTCAGCCTACCTCGGTGCTCTGAATCATAAAAGGAATGGGGACATGGGATATGCTCTGCACAAGCTAAAAAATTCTTATGGTAATATCTGCAAGAGGAACCTCGACTAATATCCATCAATGAGTCGTATATCTCCTACTGGACATTCAGGGGTGCTACCAGAGACAAATGAATTTGTACAAAAGGAGAGAGAAAAAGAATGTCTCTTTGTTGGCGCACAAGTAATAATTACACTGTGTATTCTAATTGCTGAGCATTGGTTCTTTCACCAAACGGCCATTGTGATTATTGAACTGTGTGCACAATAAAGAACTTGACTTTTAAACCTCTGTAGTCTTGGTCACGCCTTCGGGCATCTGTGCTAAGGGTACCCTGCATGACCAGGAATCCCAAACTGCCACCCAGGTTCAAATACATGTCAGCCCCTACGCCTGAGGCTTCCCTGGGTCAGCCTCAACCCTCAGGCGTGACAGTAGAATGATATAACCTGTATAGAAAGATCCACGTAAAAGAACATCCTGCCTGTGGAGGAACCATCCGAGGCACGCGTTAGGTTGCTGTTGGCAGGGTGTGCAATCAGTGGAGGTACACATTACAGGAATACCACACTGTGGGGTGGAAGTATGCACTAAGAATATTACTTGAAAAAAAAGCACATGGTAAGAACAACTTTGCAGGTAACCGAAGAGGGAAAATTGTCCTGGTCTCATAGGAGCAGTACAGGTGGGTGTGAGAATGTGGGGAGCACACTAAAGTCCAAATGAAATGTACTTGCTGTACCTCGTCCTCTCCCCCCAGTGCTCTCTTGTCACCTTGAGGGGTAGGCACAGGGGGGTGCAGATCTGATCTTCTCAGCCGGAAAGGTGGGAAGCCTGGTCCTGGAGTTCTCATTGCAGAGGTGTGGTGAGTCCACATAATGTTCCTGAGTTTTTTCTTGATGTTGTTCATTGTTTGTTCAACTGTTTTTTAACTGTTACTGGAACGCACAGCTGTGCATGGCTGAATCTACAGATATTCTATGTTAAATTAATTGTCTTTCCTTTCTGAAATATTAGATATATATATTCCAAGGATATATCTTCCAAGGTTCACATATATTAATTGAGTTTGTATGAGAGGCAGACAGGTGTTTTTTCTGTGTCTTACCCTGTTAAATGCCTTTCTTTGTTCTCTGTTCTTCACTATTCATTCATGGCATCTGACATTACACTGAACTCAGTCATATGTTCAGAACATGTATTGGTGGTCTGTTTTGTGTTGTACTTCTACATGTATAGGTCTAGAAAGGTCATCGTATCATCCCTTAGAGTTTTAACAAAAGTCAAGATGAAGCTGATAGTAATCGAGTTTATTGTTAGGTCTAAGGTTTTGATTCTTTTGTAATTTCACTGTATCCAACAAGAATCCCTTTCACTATTTGATTTAGTAGATTGAAAACACCTTATGTGTTTCTCACCATGCTAAAGTCCTTATGGTTTATTTCCGTTCACCTTTCTGGAGTAGAATTTATTTTCTGAAAACAAATAGGGATCATTGCTGCTTTACCTCAGTATTTTTCAGACAATCTGAAGTCCGTTAGCATGCATCTCATCATTTCTGTCATGTTCTGCTCTTCCTTTTAGCTACTGTATCTCATTTTGATAAAGTTACAGTACTTCCTGATGTAGGTCATTTCAAAGGACCACACACATCTCCCCTTTTGAGATCAAATGGTCTTTAGGCTGTAAACTAACTTTTATTTTTTACTGTTCCTCTTGCAGAATTGCACCTTGTAATTGCCATCCAAGGTGATATATGAGATGCTTTATCAAGTCTCACTTTTGCAGTTCTTGTATGTTTTTTGGGGAATTCTATACCTCTGTTCCACATAATGCAATTTTAAATTGTATCTGTGTGTATGAGTGAGAGGTGAGTCTATCATACCGCTTTCACATCGCAAACCCAGGTCAGACCTGGCTGTTGAACCAGGGTCCAAGCAGCCTCAGACCATTTCACATTGCAGTTTCAACCCGGGTTATTCCCGGGTTGGTGCCTTTCACACTGAACCCGGGTCACCCATGTTAAACACTGTAATGTGATTTAAAATTTACATTTTTGGCTCACATTAATGAGGTTTCAAAGGAAATAAAAGGAGGGTCTGGGGACTGCTCTGAGCAGAGACATAAACAGCCAATCAGCACCTTTTTCTGAGACCTGGGTTGAATATCCCGGATCAGAGGCTTTCACACTGCACAGCAACCCGGGTGGCCACATGGCCAGCAGCTCACAGAGTGCTGGACATGCCTTCACAATGATGAAAACAAGACGCATTCCTGGAAATCCATGCCCCCATTTACTATGACCATACCCCTTTATCGGGCACACATTCTGAAGGCAATCTATTCGCAATTCTGCTAATCTTTCGTTCGCAATTTTGATAAGCTAAGATTCACTCCCAGTGGGGGTCATTCCGAGTTGTTCGCTCGCAAGCTGCTTTTAGCAGCTTTGCACACGCTAAGCCGCCGCCTACTGGGAGTGAATCTTAGCTTATCAAAATTGCGAATGAAAGATTAGCAGAATTGCGAATAGACACTTCTTAGCAGTTTCTGAGTAGCTCTAGACTTACTCGGCATCTGCGATCAGTTCAGTCAGTTTCGTTCCTGGTTTGACGTCACAAACACACCCAGCATTCGCCCAGACACTCCTCCGTTTCTCCAGCCACTCCCGCGTTTTTCCCAGAAACGGTAGCGTTTTTTCGAACACACCCATAAAACGGCCAGTTTCCGCCCAGAAACACCCATTTCCTGTCAATCACACTCCGATCACCAGAACGAAGAAAAAACCTCGTAATGCCGTGAGTAAAATACCTAACTGCATAGCAAATTTACTTGGCGCAGTCGCACTGCGGACATTGCGCATGAGCATTAGCGACTAATCGCTCCGTTGCGAGAAAAAAATAACAAGCGAACAACTCGGAATGACCCCCTGTAGGCGGCGGCTTAGCGTGTGCAAAGCTGCTAAAAGCAGCTTGCGAACGAACAACTCGGAATGACCCCCCATGTTGCAAAGCAAGGGGTGCAAATAAACACAAAAAATGTGCAAGCATGGTAAATACTGGCTGCTTTTGCATGTAGCCCACAAATGTTGGAAATCTTTATTTTTACACTGCAATTTAAATTTCAGTTTGGAAAAAAATTAAAATGCTTTATTAAAAATAAAAAAAAGTTTAACACACCTTCTCCATTTTACACCTAAACCCTAGGGGGATCCACTTCTTTCTCAGTTGCACCTAAACCCTAGGGGGATCCACTTCTTTTCCCAGTCGGCAAAAAACCCTGTGGAGCCACACTAAAATTTACTGTAGCCACCAGTGACGTGTGGTGGGGTGAAGCAGGTGAGACAGAGCCTTTCCTGTCATACTAATTATTGCGCCAGAGTTTTGACTGTATAAAGTATATGAAAAATATAAAGAATATATTAGAAATATCTTCTTTATATTATTCTAATAATTTTTATAGTCAAATGTCTGGAGTAAAAAGTCTATGACAGGTGAGGCAGTAAACATCTCTGATCAAAGCTCACCAAATTTCCAGCAGTATACAGAATACTGCTGCATCTGTGTATAATGCCCATATGAAGCCTTTGGCTCATATATTGTGTGTAAATCTGGCTCTGGTACTAGCCAGTGCTTCCTGAGCAGGGCCGGCTCCAGGCATGTTCGACTAGAGCGGCCGCGCGGGGCGCCACCCTTAATGGGCATCGCGCGCTGGCGCCGCCATAGTCATACCTGGAGCCGGCCCTGTACGCTGCAGCTCTCCCCGCCGTCCCCGGCCTTTGACTGTGTGTGCGCTGCGCGGCGCCGGCGTCTGACGTCAGACGCCGGCGCCGCGCAGCGCGCATGTAGTGCGCTCAAGCGGCCGGTAACACTAACAGACAGTCGGTGCCCTCAGACGGCAGCACTTCCCCTCCCAGCGCCACCGCAGGTATTGTGGGGATCATCGGGCACTGTGTGGGGGCATATCTGTCACTGTGGGATCATCTGCACTGTGGGGGCATATCTGTCAATGTGGGGGCACTGTCACTGTGTGGGGGCCTATCTGTCACTGTGGGGGCCTATCTGTCACTGTGGGGTCATATCTGCACTGTGGGGGCATGTCTGGCACTGTGAGGTCATCTGCACTGTGGGGGCACTGGCACTGTGTGGGGTCATATCTGTCACTGTGAGGTCATATCTGCACTGTGGGGGCACTGGCACTGTGTGGGGGCACTGGCACTGTGTGGGTGCATATCTTTCACTGTGGGGTCATATCTGCACTGTGGGGGCACTGGCACTGTGTGGGTGCATATCTGTCACTGTGGGGTCATATCTGGACTGTGGGGTCATCTGCACTGTGGGGCACTGGCACTGTGTGGGGTCATATCTGCACTGTCGGGGCACTGGCACTGTGTGGGTGCATATCTGTCACTGTGGGGGCACTGGCACTGTGTGGGTGCATATCTGTCACTGTGGGGTCATATCTGCACTGTGGGGTCATCTGCACTGTGGGGGCACTGGCACTGTGTGGGGTCATATCTGCACTGTGAGGGCACTGGCACTGTGTGGGGGCATATCTGTCACTGTGGGGTCATATCTGTCACTGTGGGGTCATATCTGCACTGTGGGGGCACTGGCACTGTGTGGGGTCATATCTGCACTGTGGGGGCACTGGCACTGTGTGGGGGCATATCTGTCACTGTGGGGTCATATCTGTCCCTGTAGGGTCATATCTGCACTGTGGGGGCATTTATGTATCTGGCACTGTGGGGGCATTTATGTATCTGGCACTGTGGGGGCATTTATGTATCTGGCACTGTGGGGGCATTTATGTATCTGGCACTGTGGGGGCATTTATTTATCTGGCACTGGGGGCATTTATGTATCTGGAACTGTGGGGGCATATCTGTACTGTGGGGGCATATATTTATCTGGCACTGTGGGGGCATATTTTTATCTGGCACCGTGGGGGCATATATTTATCTGGCACTGTGGAGGCATTTATTTATCTGGCACTGGGGGCATTTATGTATCTGGCACTGTGGGGGCATATCTGCACTGTGGGGGCATATATTTATCTGGCACTGTGGGGCATATATTTATCTGGCACTGTGGGGGCATATATTTATCTGGCACTGTGGGGGCATTTATGTATCTGGCACTGTGGGGGCATTTATGTATCTGGCACTGTGGGGGCATTTATGTATCTGGCACTGTGGGGGCATTTATGTATCTGGCACTGTGGGGGCATTTATGTATCTGGCACTGTGGGGGCATTTATGTATCTGGCACTGTGGGGGCATTTATGTATCTGGCACTGCTGGGGGGCATATCGGCACTGTGGGGGCATTTATTTATCTTGCACTGTGGGGGCATTTATTTGGCACTGTAGGGGCATTTATGTATCTGGCACTGCTGGGGGGCATGTCATGTGTATCTGGCACTGCTGGGGGGCATGTCACGTGTATCTGGCACTGCTGGAGGGCATGTTACGTGTTGCTGGCACTGCTGGGGGGCATGTCACGTGTAGCTGGCACGGCTGGGGGGCATGTCACGTGTTGCTGGCACGGCTGGGGAGTATATCATGTAGGGTCCCCTCTAGGCGTCTGTGGCTAGGCAATGTGTCTCAGTGCTCTGCCTGGCGCAATGTGTCTCAGTGCTCTGCCTGGCGCAATGTGTCTCAGTGCTCTGCCTGGCGCAATGTGTCTCAGTGCTCTGCCTGGCGCAATGTGTCTCAGTGCTCTGCCTGGCGCAATGTGTCTCAGTGCTCTGCCTGGCGCAATGTGTCTCAGTGCTCTGCCTGGCGCAATGTGTCTCAGTGCTCTGCCTGGCGCAATGTGCTCAGTGCTCTGCCTGGCGCAATGTGTCTCAGTGCTCTGCCTGGCGCAATGTGTCTCAGTGCTCTGCCTTGCGCAATGTGTCTCACGTGCTCTGCCTGACGCAATGTGTCTAACGTGCTCTGCCTGACGCAAAGTGTCTAACGTACTCTGCCTGGCGCAAAGTGTGTAGGAGGTTCTACCTGGTGCAATGTATATTAGCCGCACTACTGTGTGGTGTAATACGAATTGCCACTATTATGTGGCCACGCACCTTCCCCACGAAGCAACTGCTCTAAATTTTTGCTGCGCGCCTTTGGCGCGCACTGTCCATGCTCTAGCATATGGGTAGGTGAGCACCAAGCGTTATAGTATGTAAAGAATTTCGCCCTCCTAACTTAAAAATGTGCCCTCCCTGTGATCAGTACCCTGCCCTAAAAAGTGAGCACTATCATGTGTAGCTGACATTGCTGGGGGGCATATTGTGTGTAGCTGGCACTGCTGCGGGGCACGTCATGTGTAGCTGGCACTGCTGCGGGGCATGTCATGTGTAGCTGGCACTGCTGCGGGGCATGTCATGTGTAGCTGGCATGGCAGCGGGGCATGTCATGTGTAGCTGGCACTGCTGGGGGGCAAGTCATGTGTAGCTGGCATGGCTGCGGGGCATGTCATGTGTAGCTGGCACTGCTGCGGGGCATGTCATGTGTAGCTGGCACTGCTGGGGGGCATATTACGTCTATCTGGCACTGCACATTATGTGTATCTGCCACTATACTGGAGACATTGTGTGTAAGGAACACTACTGTGGCTGTTATGTGTAAGGCTGCTAATTGTGTGCGTAGAGGGGGTGTGAAAATATATTTATAGTGTGATAATATGAGGCCACGCCCACTTTTCCAGGAGGCCACACCCACATTTCCTGGAGCGTATAGGGTTTGGGGGAGGGGGGGGGGGGCGCTTTTATATTTTCTCGCTCAGGGTGCTAGTAGGCCTGGAGCCGGCCCTGTTCCTGAGCCATTTAGCTCACCGCACGTCCCTGGTAGCCACGACACAATTGACAGGACATTGAGGCTATCATCCTCTAATCACTGCACTGCAGCTAGACTTACACAAAATTGTTAATCATCCAAATATATGTAATCACTGATATTCTGGGTGTCCAACATTTGCCATGAACTTATTGTCTGCATTATATTTTAGGTCTTCACCTGTTAACTCTCTTTTACAATCTAGTTTCACTTTCTACAGTGGAAAGTCACTCAGAGTTCATCCACTCATCTAAGGCCAGAGTATTTGATTTGTCAGTAACACAAGACTACAAGTGCCATTAACACAGAACTACATCTGCAAATAGATCTTTCCTTTCTTATCACTTGCTTCTTACATATGGTATTATTCCGAAGGGGCTCAAACCGAAATCTGAAGATACCTTGGGGAACGCAAACATATTTCACTGTCACAACTGCAGGCAATTTACAGAATTTAATGAGAGGCACAGCAATTAATATTCTAATCTCACCTGGACAGGCGCAGATGCCCCTTTTTCTGTATTTATAACTGCATGGATTACATTGTTTTGGCTTTATTCTTATAATGTTTAATTCTAGCAGGTAAAGTTGATACTTTCATTCTTAAGTTACCTATTTTTCTGTTCAATTCATTTTTCCTTGTATCTCTTTTTAGAACATGAATGTAACACAAGAGCCAGCCAAACGTGGACTACTAATTTTACCTAGAATTAGTATTGATTACTCAACATTCACTTAGTACTCATTGATTACTCAATCTACTTATGATGGATAAAGCTATCTACACCTTTACATTTGAAATTCTTAGCTTATTCTATGTCACTGAGGAGTTCTGTAACCACATAAAGGCACTATGGCACAGACAGGATGCTTCTATACAGGTAATAATAGATATCTGAGATGACTTCTACTATCCGTAACCATCTACAGTAGGGAGTGCATTATTCACTAGAATACACATGTTTGCTTTATGTCCACTGACATGTTGACAATAGTAAACAATTACTTTTTACCATCATTTATATATTAATAATTATTTTTGTTGTAAAAAATCGCGCTTGATATAAAAATGAATCCCTCATGTAATTTAACATTCTATATTTGTCAACAATTTCATTATGAGTCTATCTACCATACATACACGTATGGAACCAAAAAAAAATTAAGCATAAACATACATACCAAAAGTATATTACAAACTGACATACTTGAAAGCAACCTAAACAAAACATGGCTAAAACAGATCCCAGGCTTGGACTGGCCCACGGGGGTACAGGGGAAACCACCGGTGGGCCCTACTGCCTGGAGCCCCACCTCCTGTTCTAAGGATCAGGTTCCAGACTGTGCACTTGAATTATACATATGTTACATTATACTGGACTATGGTGTATTTTCTACAGTGCATTGCTGTTATTAATCTATTATTGATCTGGTACATTATCATGCACGCAGCAGCTGAATTTACTGCATACATTTATGAAGGGGCCCAGACGTTACACTCTCTAATGGTTAGTCAAACCAATGAGGTGGCTGGCCACACCCCCTCTGCAGACTGGCCACACCCCTAACACAGGCCCCTAACACTGCATTCCCCCGGTGGGCCCCACATGCCCCAGTCCGACACTGCAGAAACCTATATATAGTGCCTCTTAAAAGCCAGAAATCCACTTCATCTAGGACCATTATTAGTTTATACAGTATATGTTAAAGTAATATCAATATATTTTATACTGACTTATCTGTTTTTTAAACTCAGTCTCACATGACTGGGAGATGTAATTTGCAGTTATATATTTCATTAGAGACTTTTATGAAAAGCAATAGTAATGCTTTGCTGTAGTTAAAATGAATTGTTAATTTTTTCTGTAAGTGACAAATCTGTAGACAGTACTCATATAGCAAATAACATCTAACCATGTGTGCCAATTTTTGAACATACGGGTTTGCAGGAAAAGGTAATGGCATCTTCGGCAGTGCAAAGTGTAGCATCCCCTAAGTAAGGATGCTGCGTGAATGAGGGGCCTTGAAAACACAATGTAGCGGTACACACCTGACATGTGTGCATTGCAGCGATGCAATGTATCAATACACCGCACCGCTGTATACAAAATATAATCACCTAAACGACAGTGCAAAAAAATACAAGCTGCATGTAACAACACCTCATCAGCCATGGAATTGTCACAATGAATGTGCAGCACATCCAATGGGACAATGCTACCTCCCAGTTCACTGGCATATCTATAATGGGTGCAAAGTGTGTAGTGCAAATATGCCCCTTGGTCCAGGGGGGCCCTGGAAACCCTGCACACATTTAATCATACTTACCACTCTGACAGCCTGAAGCTGGCTGCAGAGTTGCAGAAATCACTGGGAAAATGGTCACTGTGGACATTTTCTGGTGATTCACACATAGAGATGTCCCCGGGAACAAGGCACGGGCACCATGTTCCCGGAGACCTGCACATGCAAGTAGATTCAGGCAGATTCTACTGCACTGCCAGAAAGGAGGGGGCCCAATCGTAGCCCCCTCCTCTTTTAAAGTGTGTCTGGGTGGATTTGAGGGTACACACTATTTGCAATCCATCATGGATCACAACTTTTATATTTTTGTATAGTGTGTTCCCACGTTTAGGTACCATCTTACTCAGGGCCGGGCTCCAGGCCTACTAGCACCCTGAGTGAGAAAACTTCAAAGAGTCCCCCCCCCCCTCCCCCCCCCCCCCCCCTTGCACGTGCGTGCTTCTGGAAAAGTGGGCATGGCCTCACAATTTCATATTATCAAACTATAAATAAATATATTTTCACACCCCGTCTATGCACACAATTAGCAGCCTTACACATATCAGCCACAGTAGTATTACTTACACATAATGTCTCCAGTATAGTGCCAGATACACATAATGTCTCCAGTATAGTGCCAGATACACATAATGTCTACAGTAATGCAGTGCTAGATAGACATGATATGCCCCCCAGCAGTGCCAGATACACATGAAATGCCCCCCACTAGTGCCAGATAGACATGACATGCCCCCCAGCAGTGCCAGCTACACATAATATGCCCCCAGCAGTGCCAGATACACATGATATGCCCCCCAGCAGTGCCAGATAGACATGACATGCCCCCAGCAGTGCCAGATAGACATGACATGCCCCCCAGCAGTGCCAGCTACACATGATATGCCCCCAGCAGTGCCAGATAGGCATGATATGCCCCCCAGCAGTGCCAGATAGACATGATATGCCCCCCAGCAGTGCCAGATACACATGATATGCCCCCCAGCAGTGCCAGATAGACATGACATGCCCCCAGCAGTGCCAGATAGACATGACATGCCCCCCAGCAGTGCCAGCTACACATGATATGCCCCCAGCAGTGCCAGATAGGCATGATATGCCCCCCAGCAGTGCCAGATAGACATGATATGCCCCCCAGCAGTGCCAGATACACATGATATGCCCCCCAGCAGTGCCAGCTACTCATGATATGCCCCCCAGCAGTGCCAGATAGGCATGATATGCCCCCAGCAGTGCCAGATACACATGATATGCCCCCAGCAGTGCCAGATACACATGTCATGCCACCCAGCAGTGCCAGATAGACATGGCATGCTCCCCAGCAGTGCCAAATAGACATGACATACCCCCCAGCAGTGCCAGATACATAAATGCCCCCACAGTGCCAGATACATAAATGCCCCCACAGTGCCAGATATGCCCCCACAGTGCCAGACACATAAATTTCCCCACAGTGCCAGATATGCCCCCACAGTGCCAGCTACATAAATGCCCCCACAGTGCCCGATACATAAATGCCCCCACAGTGCCCAATACATAAATGCCCCCACAGTGCCTGATATGCCCCCACAGTACCTGCTGTGCTTGGAGGGGGAGTGCTGTGGGCTGCGGGCAGACTTGCCAAACTATTCAGTACACTATGCATGCTGTGCGGTGCCCGCACCACGCAGCATGCACAGAACAGTTTAGGGCAGCAGGCTGGCTCCAGGCTTGAATATGGGGGCGCCAGCGTGCGGCACCCATTAAGGGTGGTGCCCTATGCGGCCGCTCTATTCGAACATGCCTGGAGCTGACCCTGATCTTACTGCTGTTGGGTATGTGCCGAACCGTACGAAGAAGACTGCATCAGTTTCCACATTTTCAAATACTATCAGTTTTGTCAGGAATAATTTTTTTTTTTTTTTCTTTACATTTTAAAAATTTAATGGAGGTAATTCAGAGTTGATCACAGCAGCAAATTTGTTATTGTTAGCAGTTGGGCAAAACCATGTGCACTGTAGGTGGAGCCTATATAACATTTGCAGAGAGAGTTAGATTTGGGTGGTTTATATTGTTTCTGTGCAGGGTAAATACTGGCTGCTTTATTTTTACACTGCAATTTAGATTTCAGTTTGAACACACCCAATACAAATCTAACTCTCTCTGTACATGCAGTGCACATGGGGGTCAATCCTAGTTGATTGCTCGCTAGCAACTTTTCTCAGCGCTGCGATCAGGTTAAAACTCAGGAAAACTGCGCATGCGTATGCACCGCAATGCACAGGCATGTCGTACGGGTACAAAGCATGGATCCATGCTGGGCGATGGATTTAATGAAGAATCCATTCGCACAACCCATCGCAAGGTGATTGACAGAAAGAGGGCGTTTATGGGTGTCAACTGTCCATTTTCTGGGAGTGTTTGGAAAAATGCAGGAGTGTCCAAGCGTTTGCAGGGCGGGTGTCTGACGTCAATTCCGGGACCAAAAAGTCTGAAGTGATCGTAGCGGCTGAGTAAGTCCAGAGCTACTCAGAAACTACAACAAACTTTTTTGTGCCATCGGCTGCAAAGGCGTTCACACACATGCAAAGCGAAAATACACTCCCCCATTGGCGGCGACTATCTGATTGCAGCACAGCAAAAAGTTTCTAGCGAGCGATCAACTCGGAATGACCCCCACGGTTTTACCCAACTGGTAACAAATTAGCTGCTGCGATCAACTCTGAATTAGGCCCCATGTATTTTTAATCTATTAGCGTTACAGAAGGGAAGTGCTAAAATTGTACTTGTGTGATTTTTCTCTTCGCTGCTGTCATAAAATGAAAGACACAAAATGTAACCTTTATTTTATCCTACAATGCCATGTGTAAATTATTCACAGTAAATGTTAATAAGCATCTTCAGCCAAAAAAAAAAATAATGGCCATGCACAAATTACAGTCAGGAGGGCTGTTTGTGACGTGGAATACTCTATCTTCATAATAAAATATATCTTGTGTGAGGGATCTTAGTAATACCATAGTTTCTGCAGTGTGTCCGTTTAGGGGTTAACAAACAGTGTTGAAATGATGTTATTTTGCCATTTGTTGTTGCATTCTGTTTCCATCCTGTTTAAAAATCAGATAATAATGAAGTTGCTAATTTCCTTGCATCAAAAGTCCTGGCCTGTTTAGGGCCACAGCAGAGCTTCCTCTATTTACATTTGTCAGCATGGTGGCCTCAGTGACTGAAAACAGCTGTGGCTGAGATACAAGATCTTATCGCATGAACCCTTTAATCTTAATGCCCCGTGGCCTCCGCACATGGTATTAGCACATCCTCTGGGAAGATGCACAGGTAGCGATTATACTGTATCGTCATCATATTAATAGATCCATCATACCTAAAAATAACCAAACGTTACCTTCTCAGATGACAAAACAATTATTTTATTCAAAGCCTTGCTGCTCATTACACACAGAATAAACATAAAACAGCCGAGGATACAACAAGCCGTCTGACAGATTATTTATAAATAAAGCCCCTGTTTGCAAGGATGTGTTGTGGTAGTGTGTTCTCCATATAATGCCAGTCAGTGAGTGGGTTAATGCAAGCAGAAACACACACATATGCAGGTGTCATAAAAAACATTGGTGAGACAGATGAAGCTGTGTTAGTAGTATACAGAATATAATTATAAGGGGCGAAAGGTCACCTCCTAAAGTGAATAAATGATGAGATATGTATTTACATGATATAGGGGTCTATTTACTAAGACTTGAATGGAGATAAAGTGGATGGAGATAAAGTACAGCCAATCAGCTCCTACTGTAAGTGACATTTTTCAAACCCTGACTGTAACATGGCAGTTAGGAGCTGATTGGCTGGTACTTTATCTCCGTCGACTTTATCTCCATACAAGGCTTATTAAATAGACCCCATAGTCACAGTCACCGGATGAATACAATAGCTCCCCAGTTTGTACAGTCTCTTGGGTAGAGCACAATAAGTCCCAACAGTGATATTTTTTTATTCAGTAACGGATTTCCCACTAGGCACGTGAGGCATGTCACTAGGGGCGGCACTCACTGGGGGGCGACACACCTGGCTGATAAAGGGTCAGATGACTCTTTTTTTTGTTATTACAACTTAAATATATATATATATATATATATATATATATTTTACATAATTGTATAATGTGTACTATAGACGTTGTAAGCCTATATACTAATATTCCTCATTCACGTGGTTTGGCAGCTAATAGGTGAGCAATTACTAACAGCTTATTATACACTGGACCAGATGTAGAGTTTTTCATGCAGTTATTGGATTTTATGTTGAGTCATAATTATTTTTTGTTTGATAGGAAATATTATTTAGAGTGTTCCGGTATAGCGATGGGTTCTTGTGTAGCCCCTAGTGTAGCTAATATTTTTATTTTTTATGCACGAGATAGAAAAAGATTTGTTTTTTTCTAATCCGCTAATTGCATCTAATATATATATGTATTGTCGTTATATCGACGATATTTTCCTTATCTGGACAGGGACACAGGAATCCTTTCAGCAGAATATGCAGGAGATTAATACACAGGATATGTCAATTAAATTTACTCATACAAGTAGTGACATTTCAGTTCATTACTTGGATGTTAAAGTAAATCTGACCTCTGATGGACAATTGCAGACTAGTATTTACTACAAGGAAACAGACCGTAACACTATTTTACATGGCAGCAGCCATCATCCTTATGCATCTAAGAGGTCATTACCCTTTTCACAATTTCTCAGAATATATAGAATCTGTAGTGATCCAGGTGAAGCAGTTATTCAAATTGATAAGATGCTTAGGAAATTCCTACAGCATGGATACAATTTAACTACTTTAAAAAAAGCTAAACAATAGGTATTGGCCTTAGATAGACAACAAACGTTGATCAATACCACAAAAAATATCAATTCAAATAGAGGGGTTTGGTCACAAGACTTTACTACTGTGAGTGGCCCTTTATTGACTGCAGCACGTAGGGTATGGCCCATAGTTACAGAGGATAAGAGACTACCTATGTTAAAAGGTGCCCGAATTCTACCTTCATATAAACGGGGTAAAAATATTAAAGATATTGTTATCCACAATGACGTTTCCACTTTTACATCTATACCTACTCATTTCCTTTCACGGAAGCCGGGTAACTACAAGTGTACAGGTTGTACTACTTGTAGTGCCCTAGAGGTAGGGAATACCTTTAATCATCCAATGTCCGGGAAGAAATTTTATATAAATCATCCTGTAACTTGCAGTACTAGATATGTTGTATATTATATCAGATGCCCATGTGGAAAATTCTACGTGGGAAAAACAATCAGTCAATTAAAGGAACGCATAGCTATGCATAGATCTAGTATTCGTGCTGCCTTAGATGGGAAAGGGTCGGAGCAGCTGGTGGCTCGCCATTTTAAAGAATTTCAGCATCCATTAGCCTCCATGAGATATAAAATTATAGATTGGGTCCCCCCTAATTCTAGGGGTGGTGATAGGGGACGCATTCTCCTTCAACGAGAATCTAAATGGATATCAGTGATACAGACAGTACAGCCTTTGGGACTCAATGAGATGATTTCATTTACATCATTAATATGAGAAGATGTTGTTATTTAGGATCCTCTTTTGCATGCATATATCGGTTGTTAAAACGTATGATTGAGATGGTTCAATTAGCTGTCTATATATGGCCTTTTTAATAGATGACAATATAGATTAGAGATATTATTAGGTATATGATCGGTTGTTATGTCTAGATTAGTCTTTTTGACCGACAATTCATATGCAGAGCTTAGAGGCTTATCCTAATGTATATACTATTTTCACAGTTGTCCTTCTCCAATATGTTATAAGTATAACATTGTTTTTAAATGTTCACTTTGGTTTTGGTTTTCACAGCTGTTTTTTCTGACAGGGGAGTTTTGCCAAGCGCATGATGTGTAGTGTCAGTGTGATGGCAATCCCCCGATCACGTGATGGGGTGCGTCATGAGACCGAGCCCCCGGAAGTTTGTCGGGTCCGCCTGCGCCAGCGAGCGTGGGTGAGGTTACCGGGACTCCGAGTGTGGCGCGTGTCCGGAAACACCTTCACTTTCTGGGTAAGCTCTATAAATGTTATGTTTGTCATTGTGCTTTTTAATCTTGATTAAGGAGCATAGCTCCGAAACGTCGATCATTAAGACGCTGTCAGCGTGATTATTTCTAAAGGTTGCTAGCCTTCATGAGTGCCATCCCTATTTGGACTTATATATATATATATATTTTGCGAATGGTGGGGTAAGACATGAAGTGTCACTCACACGTAAAGCAACTAATCACTCTTTCAATTAACAGAGAATACATGTGTTCTTGTGTCTAACGGAATACTTCTTTCCTAATACATATTTTAATACAATATAAAACTAATAAAAACAAACTCATCACGAATCCCTAACAATATAAATAAAGGCTTCTGTTATTTTATACAATATTCAAAAAATATTGAAGACAGTGACATGACTAAAGAGATCCATTAAAAAGAAACAATTATTACTTCATATAATGTCACTCATACATGAGAATTCATTTCCATACAGGAAGACAAAAATATAAAAGCAGGGTTAGACAGATGTAGAGAAACATTGTAATCTTAAAACATGTATCAAGTTTAAATGAACCATTTGTTTCGAACTCTGCATTTAACCCTTGTGGGTGCAGTGTTCTCATCTCATATATGGTTTTCATCTCCAACCTAGCCAAAGCACTCTCCATATTTTAGTTCTCCAGTTCGATTTGGCTATATTTATACTGCAGAAACTTTTTAATGCTGCAGTATTGCAATTGGGACTATTTTTAAAGTGTGCAGATACATTATGTTTATCATATCCTTTCTTGATATTTCTGGTGTGTTCACCAAGGCGTTCTTTCGAAGTTCTGCTAGTCCTGCCTACATACTGCAGGCCACAAATGCATTCTAACAAATAAATTACATTTTTTCTACCACAAGTAATAAAATCTTTAATTTTTTTTCTGTCTTTTTGGTTACATTGGAACAAAACTCTGTGATTTTTCTGTCAGTCTTACACAACCTGCATAGTATACACGCACCACACCTGAAAAATCCTTTGGTAAGTATCCTGGTGGTAATGTGTTTAACGGGTACATCACTTCTAACCAAACAATCTCTGAGATTTTCAGCTTTTTTATACACAAACCTGGGTTAATCAGACACATAGTCTTTTAATAAAGGGTCTCCACCCAACAGACCCCAATGCTTACTTATAATTTGTTCATGTTCTTTATGCCTGGATGTATATTTAGTAATAAACCTGACATCCTCATTAGATTGTCTGTTTTTACTGATACTTTCTCCCTTCTAACATATCATCTCTATTTTTTCCCCGTGATTCCAATCTCGCTGTCTGCACCCAATCTTTTTCATAACCTTTTATCAAAAATGTATTCTCCATAATCTCTGCTTGTGCGTCATATGTATCTAAATTCGTACAGTTCCTGCGGAGACACTGGAACTATCCCTTTGGTATCCCCCTTATCCAACTCTTATGGTGATTACTATCGAAACCTACATAGGAATTACTATCAGTAGGCTTCGTGTAATTCCTAGACAATATGGTATGACTTTCTATATAAATAGTGAGATCTGAAAAATGCAGTTGATGAAAATCATGTTGAAAAGTCAATCTAATGTTATAATCATTCTGATTTAATTATGCACAAAACTCTTTGAGTGATTCCTCATCTCCTCGCCATATACACATGACGTCGTCTATAAAACGCATCCAGAGCAGCAAACTGGCACCCCACTGGTGATTTGACCATACCATGTCATCCTCCCAGTGTGCCATGAATACATTTGCATAGCTGGGCCAGTTTGTTGCCCATCGCGGTGGATGGATGTTATACCCTTTTCATGTTGAATACTGGTATAGAAAGAGGTGACGTCTGCTAGGACCAAAATGTCACCAGGTTCCCATTTAATTCTTTTCAATCTATTTAGGGCCGCCACCATGTCTTTAATAGGTGACTTGGTGTCCACTACCATCTGCTGGATCTTGTGATCCAAAAAACTCGCCAGATTGGAGGTCACCGAATTAATACTGGCCACAATGGGGCACCCCGGTGGTTTCTCTGCATTCTTATGTACTTTGGGCAATACATATATTACTGGAGTGGCAGGGGTGTCCACTTTTATATACGCTGCCTCTCCTTCTGTTAATACATTGGTTCCCAAATATAATGTAAAAAAAATCGATCTTTTTCTGAATAATATTCACCGGGTCACTCCTTAATTTCATATATGTTTGCCTATCAAACAATTGACCCATGATCTCAATATGGTAATCATCCCGATTCATGATCACCACCCCGCCCCCTTTATCGGCAGGTTTGATGGTGATAGAATCATTGCTTCTTAAATCATGTAAGGTAAATTATATGGAATCATGTAAATATTGATATGAATCATGTAATTCATGTTCTTTTTTTAGTAATTGATCCACCTCTATTAGTGGTTGTTTTATAAAGAAGTGATATATTCATTGCAAGTATCTAGGTAAAAACATTTATGTATTAGATTAGGTTGTTGATGTTTATATTCATTTATTTTTAATAGTGTATTAAATTTGTGGGAATAGGCCCTAATTAGTGTTAAATATATATTAAAAATAAATATATGTTGTGACATGTGGTTGTACTCATCTCATTTAAGCCTTTAATTATCAAAAAAAGTGCAAAATGAATTATTTTTTCTTTTAGCTGGGATGCCTGTGTTCTCTCTAATAAATCTCACAATCATCTCTAAGCATACACCCATGCTCTCAAAGTGGTATATTTATTAAGCTAATTTTTATGGGAAATACCCTGAAAACATATGCATAAAATGTAGGCCCCCTGGATGTATGATGGGGTTCCAAGCAGATATTGGAGATATCTGCTGCAGTTCCCCTGTTTCTAATAGCAATAGCAGCCCCTATAGATTTCTATGCGGGCTGCTACTGTATATTGTAAAATTTACAAAGCAATGGAATGCGAAGAATGCACACAGCGTCTATTCACAGGAGACAGAGGGACTGGGGGCATGCCAGCAGCTCACAGTACAGAACATGAGGGTGTGGTTCACGATCACTACGCTTCGAGTGAAACCACACCCCTTTTTCTATAGGCCAGGCCCCCTTTTCGGTCAGCCGTGCCAGGAAGTTCCTCCTTACCATCTCCCGATGTTGGGCGGTATGTGTTAGCCATTGTAGCCTATAGGAAACACATTGCACATTTTACCAGGAGGGGGATCCAAAAGGTCCCTTCCCTGTAATGGGCACTCGCACATGCGCAGACTGATGAGTGTGCATGTGCCGTTGCGTGCTGGAATACCGCAGCAGAAAGTTAAGTGATCATATCAACAACACACTTTACACCTGCCAGTGACACGTTCCTATTAGAGCACCAATACCTGAATGTGTTTCTTAATACATCATAATTAAACATTATAATTAATAAATATGCCCCAAAGTCTGAATCTCACTTAGGTCAGCTTCAACTTTCCTTTTGCTCTCCTTACTTACAAATTGGCACCTGATCAACCATAACAGTTAACTTCCCTCCTGCACTCTCAGATTCCTCTCTCTTTGTTATTCGTTACCTGCTCTTCTCACCACAACTCAATCCTTCCTTCTCTAGAAGATTGTCACCTACACTTCTACCTCACAAGGGGGCACAGCAAATAACAGGGATTTGCTGATCAACCTATTTAACACATTGTTATGAGCCACGGCTGTGGCTCATTCCTGTTTTGCATGTCGGTTAGGTATTTTATGTTATACTTCTGTTTATGTTCCCCGTGGGTGTCATGGGGTGCTTGGAGCTCTCCTTTAAGGAGAGGATACTGTTATGAACCACAGGTAGTGGTTCATTCCTATTTTATGTTTATAAGTTGTCTTGCAGGCCAGGATTTCCCGTTGCTCTGTTTAAGAATACTCTTGTTTGTTGCCGGTGGTGAGTCTGTGTAATTGCAGCTTGTTCCCATGTGTTCAGCCTCACCTGGCTGCTAATTGCATCTTGTCAGTTTGGAGTCATGCAACAGGGCAGCTGCATCACATAATTAATTAGGTCTCTCTGTTATATGCTGGCTCAGTGCAATTCACAGACGCTGGTGATATTTCTAGGTTTCCAGTCTGCTTGAGTTCTGAGCTTGTTCCTGCCAGTTCCTGAGCTCCTGTGTAGCATTGTCTGTCGAGCTGCTTCCTGTGTCGATTCCTGTGTCAGTCCCTGTGTCGATTCCTGTGTCTGATCCCGTGTCCTGCCGTGAAGCGTTCCTGTCCAGAAGTCCTGTGGCTTTGCCTATGCCTGGTCGAGTTTCTGGCTTCTTGGTGTCCACCGGTCTGTCGTTTGGGATTCTGCCTGTCCTCCAGTTATGAGAGTCTGTGTCGGCAGCATTGGGGGTTCCTGTCCGTTTGCCAGTATTCGTACCGGTTCCGTGAGTAGCGGGTCTGCCGCGTCCGTCAGCCTAGGCCGCTGTATTCCGTTATTATTTCTGTCACTGGTGTTTTGCAGAGGGTTCTGCTTATGCTGTCACCACCGGTACACAAAAGGATTGTGTCGGCGTGTGGTCAGCATTTCCTTTGTTGTTCTTTTCCTTTGGCGGCAAGCCGCACATACTTTGGTTTTAGGTTTGTTAGTTGCCCCTGGCCTTGTTGTTTAGTTAGAGGGCCCCTTGTTATCACCCTGTCTCGGTTCACTCTTTGTCTCTCATTAAGACCTGAGGGGGCATCGAAGTTGGGCAGACGTAATCCGCCCTTCAAACGTGGCTGCCATGGGCTCAAGCAACCATAGTCTCGCAAGAGTGTACTGACAGCACGGGCGAGACAACGGAGATAGGGCGCCAGGGGCTATTCCCTTTCCATTCCCCTTTCCCAGCATTACTTCCTGGTGCTCTGGACTCACTTCATAACATCTCCCTTGTTCTGAGCACCCGGAACCTAACATTATCACCAGCCATACCACAAAAAAGAAATAAAACTTTTTTCTTTTTTGGCCCAGTCCAGTGTCTAGTCTAGAATCCAGTACGGTGTTTAGAATCCAGTCCTGTCTAGAATTCAGTGTTTAGAATCCAGTCCGGTGTTTAGAATCTAGTCCGGTGTTTAGAATCCAGTCCGGTGTTTAGAGTCCTGTCCGGTGTTAAAAAAAAAAAAAAAAACAGTCTTGTTTTGTCTAGTTTAAAAATTCAGTCTTGCCTTGTCTAGTCTTGCCTTGTCTAGTCTTGCCTTGTCTAGTCTTGCCTAGTTTTAAATCCTCCTATGTATACTATGCAAGCCCTGCAGGCATCTCTCTCCGCCCTGAACTCTGCTTTCAGTGCTTTGAGACCAGAGCGACTAGAAGTTTTGCAGCAATCCTTAAAGCAACTGCAAAACCTTCTGACTAAAATCTTGCTCATCTTGCCAGAAGTCGTTGAGAGTACATCTAACTCTAAAGAGACTCTTGTTCACAGTATGGTGACAAGAGAATCCTCTGGTTTAATTGAAGAGAAAAGGTTTAAAAGTTTTCTGCGGCCCAGGCTCTCAGAAGAGGAGCGTCTGCGTCGCAGAAACTTAAACTTATGCCTATATTGTGGGGGTTTAGGCCACTATCTGCAGACCTGTGAGTTGCGCAAGCCAAAGTGTTGTGACGAGTCTTGCCCTCTGGCCAAATTGAGTCAGGATACAAGACCTACTCCTGTCTCTACTGTGGCAGAGGTACTTGTCACACAACCCACACTAAAAAGCTCTCTGTCCTATAATTGGGGTCCTTGGGCAAGGGAGCCCCATTATAGATTCAGGAATCAAAAGAGAATGTTTCTCTCCTCTCTTGAGGTTCCTGTTGAAGCAGAGTTGCAAGCCCCTGGAGTGGTGCCCGATGCCCAGGTTCCTGGAGTGGTGCCCGATGCCCAGGATCCTGGAGTGGTGCCCGTTGCCCAGGGTCCTGGAGTGGTGCCCGTTGCCCTGGTTCCTGGAGTGGTGCCCGTTGCCCAGGTTCCTGGAGTGGTGCCCGTGGCCCAGGGTCCTGGAGTGGTGCCCGTGGCCCAGGGTCCTGGAGTGGTGCCCGATGCTCAGGATCTTGGTGCGGTACCCAATGCCCAGAGTGCTGGAGCGGTGCCCGATGCCCAGGGTGCTGCAACGGTACCCGATGCCCAGAGCGCTGGAGCGGTACCCGATGCTCTAGCTTATAGAGGGACATCAAATATTATAGCTCAGGTTTCCATACCAGAAGGGGTCTCAGAAGCTGTTACCCCAGGTAGGGACTTGAAGAGCGCAACCCCAGAAAGGGTATCTAAAACCATAGTTCTAGAAGGGAACTCGAGAAGCAAAACCCCAGAAGGGATCTTTGAAATAATATCCCCAAGTGGGGTCTCGAGAGACGCAGCCTCAAAGAAGGGTCTAGAGGTCGCTTCCCCAGGAAAGAACTTAAGAGGCATAGCATTTGTGGAGGTTCTGAAGGTTATAGCTTCAGCAAAAGTCCCGGAAGTCATAGTCCCGGGAGAAGTTTCGATAATTATCGACTCAGAGAGGGAGGCCAATGGCTCACTCCCAGTGAGGGAAGCCGATGGCTCGGTCCTAGTGGGGGAGGCCGACGGCTCGGTCCCAGTAAAAGAATCCGAGGTGCTGACCCCAGCGGGGTTCCCGGAGGCCACTGCCCCAGCGGGGTTCCCGGAGGCCACTGCCCCAGCGGGGTTCCCGAATGCCACTGCCCCGGGTGGGGTTCAGAAAGTCACTGCCCCGGGTGGGGTTCAGAAAGTCACTGCCCCGGGTGGGGTTCAGAAAGTCACTGCCCCGGGTGGGGTTCAGAAAGTCACTGCCCCGTGTGGGGTTCAGAAAGTCACTGCCCCGGGTGGGGTTCAGAAAGTCATTGCCCCGTGTGGGGTTCAGAAAGTCACTGCCCCGGGTGGGGTTCAGAAAGTCACTGCCCCGGGTGGGGTTCAGAGAGTCTCAGCCTTGAGTAAGGTCAATAGTGACCAGGTCCTAGCAAAGCACTCCAGTCAGTCAGATGGGAAGGAAACAGATCCTGACTCTGTTGATATCTCAACATCCATAATCTTTGATGGGGACTTAGCCCATTTCTGGCGCTTTACAAACACTATTACATTATTATGTTGTCTAGACCATTTCTGGGCATCACTTCAGAAAACCTTGTGCTCTATCTGATTTATTCTTTTAGAGGAGAGCCTTTTGAGTGGGCGACCAGCCTAATGAAAGCTGAAGATCCCATTCTTCAGGATCCCCCAGCATTCAGTGATGCAATTATTAAAATATATGGTTCCAAAGAAATTAGTTCAGGTTCCTCTAAGTCACCTGTCTTGTCTGCTGAGAGTCCACCAAATACTGTAAACTCGGCACAAGAGTCTCAGCCCGTTGTTTTGACTGCAGGATGTGCTTTTCTGACTTCTTCTTCTAATAGGAGTACTTTGCCTGAAAGTTCAGCTCCCAAGGGTAAGAAACCTATCTCTGATTTGAACGCAGCCTTGCTGGGTGGTACCATCAGTTCAGACAATGTTTGGGGAATTACCTTGGTCAGACCTAAAGAGCTTTGTAAAAAGAAGAAGAAGAAAAATAAATAATTTTTGACTCTTGCCTTGATAAAAAAAAAAAAAGATTTTTTTTCCTTGTCTTGTGTCCAGTGGCCACCGTCAAGGGGAGGGCACTGTTACAAGCTGTTGTTATAGCTTGTTTCTGTTTTCTTGTCTGTTAGACCAGTGTGTCAGGTTTTTTTTTTGTATCCCTTGTTTTGGATAGTCTGTATTTTGGGGTCCTTTGACCCCTCCTCAAGGGGGGGTACTGTTATGAGCCACGGCTGTGGCTCATTCCTGTTTTGCATGTCGGTTAGGTATTTTATGTTATACTTCTGTTTATGTTCCCCGTGGGTGTCATGGGGTGCTTGGAGCTCTCCCTTAATGAGAGGATACTGTTATGAACCACAGGTAGTGGTTCATTCCTATTTTATGTTTATAAGTTGTCTTGCAGGCCAGGATTTCCCGTTGCTCTGTTTAAGAATACTCTTGTTTGTTGCCGGTGGTGAGTCTGTGTAATTGCAGCTTGTTCCCATGTGTTCAGCCTCACCTGGCTGCTAATTGCATCTTGTCAGTTTGGAGTCATGCAACAGGGCAGCTGCATCACATAATTAATTAGGCCTCTCTGTTATATGCTGGCTCAGTGCAATTCACAGACGCTGGTCATATTTCTAGGTTTCCAGTCTGCTTGAGTTCTGAGCTTGTTCCTGCCAGTTCCTGAGCTCCTGTGTAGCACTGTCTGCCGAGCTGCTTCCCGTGTCGATTCCTGTGTCAGTCCCTGTGTCGATTCCTGTGTCTGATCCCGTGTCCTGCCGTAAAGCGTTCCTGTCCAGAAGTCCTGTGGCTTTGCCTATGCCTGGTCGAGTTTCTGGCTTCTTGGTGTCCACCGGTCTGTCGTTTGGGATTCTGCCTGTCCTCCAGTTATGAGAGTCTGTGTCGGCAGCATTGGGGGTTCCTGTCCGTTTGACAGTATTCGTACCGGTTCCGTGAGTAGTGGCTCTGCCGCGTCCGTCGGCCTGGGCCGCTGTATTCCGTTATTATTTCTGTCACTGGTGTTTTGCAGAGGGTTCTGCTTATGCTGTCACCGCCGGTACACAAAAGTATTGTGTCGGCGTGTGGTCAGCATTTCCTTTGTTGTTCTTTTCCTTTGGCGGCAAGCCGCACATACTTTGGTTTTAGGTTTGTTAGTTGCCCCTGGCCTTGTTGTTTAGTTAGAGGGCCCCTTGTTATCACCCTGTCTCGGTTCACTCTTTGTCTCTCATTAAGACCTGAGGGGGCATCGAAGTTGGGCAGACGTAATCCGCCCTTCAAACGCGGCTGCCATGGGCTCAAGCAACCATAGTCTCGCAAGAGTGTACTGACAGCACGGGCGAGACAACGGAGATAGGGCGCCAGGGGCTATTCCCTTTCCATTCCCCTTTCCCAGCATTACGTCCTGGTGCTCTGGACTAACTTCATAACATCTCCCTTGTTCTGAGCACCAGGAACCTAACACACATATTTTTTGCAGTACACGATACCACATGCAAATATTGCCATTCTGTGACTATACTTCCCCTCCCTTAGTGCAGTTTAGTCATAACTTGTTATGTTCAGGAAAGATGTATACAGGTAGTTTTTCAGATTTGAGACCTAACTATCAGGCAAAACAGAGCTGCAATGTTATATATCTCTATGAAATAGTTAAAGGATAATGGGCACAATGTACAGTTAAATGGATAATGACAGAAGTAGTGTTTTTTTTTTAATTTATAGTATTATGATAATTTGTTGTATATTCAGTGCCTAGTAGGTATGGCCATCGGTGTGGTTAAATCATCGATGGTTGATGGCCATCCCTAGTGCCTAGGTTCTCTCTGAATTAATCACTGCTTTTTTAAACCTCAAAAACTTCTAATTTCTTAAAAAAGAAAATTAAATTTTCTTAATATGCAGTAATTAATAAGAGAAAATAAAAGCCCAGATTTATCAAGCATTGGAGAGTGATAAATTGCAGTGATAAAGTACTAGCCAATCAGTTCCTAACTTCCATGTTACAGGCTGTGTTTTAAAAATGATAAGAGCTGATTGGTTGGTACTTTATCACCGTGCAATTTATCACTGTCCAAGGCTTGATAAATATGGGCAAAAATCTTTTTGTTTCCAACACAGAGCTTTCATTATTTATAGAGATGAGCTGGTCCGGTTCCCACCCGAATTTCATGATTTTCTTTTAAACAAAATAAACGATTAATATCTAGTTTAAAAAAAAAAGTGGTTTATCCCAGTATACTGTATTATTATTTTTCTGTGACACTAACGCTCAGACCGCAGTGTATCATACACTTATTGTGTGGCACTGTAAGAGGTTTGTCCCCAGGTGTGTGCATTGTCCATCCAGGGGTGCTCTGTCAAACTAGGGGTTCGACCCCAGTGTAAAAAAAAATAAAAGCCACAAATAGAATTGGAAAAAAATACAGTATTTATTTATTTATTTATTTATTTATTGTGCTATACCCCAGTGAATTACACTATTATTTTTCTGTGACACTGTTGGTCAGACCGCAGTGTATAATAGAAGTATTGTGTGACACTGTAGGTGGAAGTGAACTGCAGTGTAATATATATTCTGTAAACAAAAAAGCTACGGTGTTTTACCACCACTGAGGTGCGTAAAAGAGTTATTATCACTATAAAATTTATTAAAAATACAATAAGCAAATTTCACAATAACTGTTAGTAAAATTATTAGTACTCTTTACAATATACCACAGACTTTAGAATAACCTAAGATGAACCAGAAGTAAATGTTCTCAGGAGCAGTGATGTGCGGTGAGGTGATGCAGAGCCTATCCGGTCATACTAACATTTGTGCCAGAATTTTGACTGTATAAAGTATATGAAATATACAAGAATTTGTTTGAATTATCTTCTTTGCATTATTCTAATAATTTTTATAGCCAAAATTGGAGTAAAAAGTCTATGCCTAACCTGCCTATCTTTTTCGCACATCTCTGATCAAAACTCAACAAATTTCCAGGAGTTTATACAGCTGGACCTGTGTATAATGCCCATATGTACCCTTTGGCTCATACAGTATATTGTGTGTAAATCTGTCTCTGGTGCTAGCCAGTGCCTCCTGAGCCATTTAGCTCACTGCACATCACTGCTCAGGAGTGCACTCCGGAATTAATATTATGTTAGCCAGACTCAGCTGGTTTTTAATGATCTCTTCTGCTCCAAGAATTTCAAGCAATTCTCCGTTGGGACCTTTGTATAATGTTATTCATGGGAGAATGCTGATGACAATGTCCATGAGCTATGCTCAACCCTATTGGTCTCTTTTGTATTTCCTTTAAGTGCTGGTGACAACAACAATATATAGACAAATTGTGGTGTGTGCTGTACCCCTCTTTGTTCGTGTGTTGTTGATGGATATGGAGGACAAACAACTAAGATGAGAGCAGGAAGCACATACTAGTGCTGCAGGTGCTGCCACCAGTCATGAAGATACAAGTCCGTCAACTGTCATCTACTACATGAATTGTCAAGGAAAGACTCCGGTATTGGCCTTTATTTATAAGTGGTGGTTTTGCAACTGTCATTGAGGCATCTTCTTCTGCGTCTCATGACAATGCAAAAACTTTTCACTCAGAGTGAAAAAGAAAGCCATTGTGATGCCTGGGCATAAGACCAAAAAAGCCACCTCTTGGGTGTGGGATTATTTTTACCCAAATCCTGACAGTGTTTGTGAGGCATCTGCTCCTTTGGTGAGGCCAAAGTTAGTAGAGGTAGGGACGTTAGCCATCTAGGCACCTCTTCCATGTTACATAATTTTGCGGCGAGTTCATGAAATATATTTTACCAAATTATAATGTAAACAACACCTTCATCATCAACCTCATGATTAGTGATTTGAATTGGTCCTTCCAAAAAATAGTGTTGTGGGGGCCCAAACAAAGCATGCACATCAGCCGCAAAAGTGTCAATCCCTGTGTCTGAAGTGTTTTGTTTGTTAAACTGTGTGTGTCCTTTTTAATATAATCATAGGGACAGAGGCTTCCAAGGACAATTCCATCTTGCACCACTTCTCTTTCCTACCACTGCTGTGTGGCTAATTTTCATAGATGTCCTATAAACTGCTGCATGTTTGTGCCACTTCTCTGTTGGTTACTAACCAGGCAGCTTGCTGATGCCTTTGGCCTAAAACGGATGAAAACAATATTGTGAGATGTGAGGTGGTCAAAATTGACTGGATATGACTGGAAATTAATGTTATTTAGGTCGATAATACTGTAGGAACAAAAACAGGCCCAAATTCTGTGATTTTAGCTGTTTTTAGGATTTATTTTTTTACAAAACTACAAATTCAAAACCAAAACACACAAGGTTGGTTTTGGGGTTTTGGCAAAATCAAATAGAGATCCAAAACACAAGGGAAATACACATCGAACACCAAAACCAAAACACGAGGATCGGGCACATCTCTAATTATTTAGTAATAATATTAATTGAATGGGGGGGGGGGGGGGCGTATAACACATATAAGCATACATGTAATGTAATATATATGCTGGCTGCCTTACCCCAGAGATCAGCAGTGCTATGTTTCAGTGAGCCACTGCATCCGGGACACAGCACTTTCCACAATAAGCCCGCCCCTAGTCTCCTGTTAAACTAGCCAATGGGAGTCTGGGGATTTGACTTATACAGAAAGGAGAAGTGAAGCCGAATACTGCATCCTGGGTGCAGTGTTGGCGGATAAGCACATATATTACATACAGCATTATATGTATGTTTTATACAGTATGTGTTAACCAGTGTCCCAGCAGTTATTACTAGGCAGTGTACAGTCCTTCTCTCCTAGTTTTCCCTGTAAATAGGGAGGCAGGATTGGCATTGGAATCGGTGGGATCCTGGGATTTAGGCCAAAACACATCTGGGATTTTATCAATTTACCTGCTCAATTGTTTTTTTTTTATATCGGGCAGCGTTAAGTGTCCTCTGGAGGCTCAGACACTGTCCGGCTCCATCCTCCTGGCTCCCCAAGCCCCCCTGCCCCTGGCAGTGTGTACAGCGCAGCGTGACAAAATGTCAGAGGTCATGCTGCGCAGCCTGATGCCAGCTGCCCGCACCACCCGGACCGCACCTCGTCGGGATTGACCTGTGTCCAATCTCGCTACCCGGGATAGAAAAAAAGGCACGGGATTGGTCTCCCTACCTGTAAAATCCTTCTTCACAGCTGTTTCCAAATACATTTGTTCTCCATTCCAATTTATGACCAGACACCAAATGTAAAATGGACACTGACATAGAAGTTATTGGCCCAAATGTATTAAGCCTTAAAAAATGATAAGGTGGAGACGGATAAAGAGTGATAAATGACTAGCCAACCAGCTCCTGTCATTTTTCAAACACAGCCTGTTACCTGTTAGGAAGCTGATTGGCTGGTCATTTTTCTCTTGTTATCCGTCTCCATTTTATCACTTTTCAAGGCTTAATACATTTGGGCCATTGATCCCTATGTACTTCTGTAAATATGGCTGCTGGAGCAAATCTGGGGGAAAGGGAAATATATCATATTTTGCCTCATCATAGCTTCAACTCTGTAAAGTGCCAGTCTATCTCTCCTTAGAGATCTGTGAAAGTGAATCCCTCTCTATTCATATCTGTTAAAGATGAGGGCATAAACCTATTAGATATATACCTTAAATGTTCTATGACAAAACTTTTAATTCTCAACGTTGAAATAAGCACAGTTGGCATAGTGGTAAGTATTACTGCTAGTGATGTGCACCGGAAATTTTTCGGGTTTTGTGTTTTGGTTTTGGGTTCGGTTCCGCGGCCGTGTTTTGGGTTCGAACGCGTTTTGGCAAAACCTCACCGAATTTTTTTTGTCGGATTCGGGTGTGTTTTGGATTCGGGTGTTTTTTTCAAAAAACCCTAAAAAACAGCTTAAATCATAGAATTTGGGGGTCATTTTGATCCCAAAGTATTATTAACCTCAATAACCATAATTTCCACTCATTTTCAGTCTATTCTGAACACCTCACACCTCACAATATAATTTTTAATCCTAAAATTTGCACCGAGGTTGCTGGATGGCTAAGCTAAGCGACACAAGTGGCCGACACAAACACCTGGCCCATCTAGGAGTGGCACTGCAGTGTCACGCAGGATGGCCCTTCCAAAAAACACTCCCCAAACAGCACATGACGCAAAGAAAAAAAGAGGCGCAATGAGGTAGCTGTGTGACTAAGCTCAGCGACCCAAGTGGCCGACACAAACACCTGGCCCATCTAGGAGTGGCACTGCAGTGTCAGGCAGGATGGCCCTTCCAAAAAATACTCCCCAAACAGCACATGACGCAAAGAAAAAAAAGAGGCGCAATGAGGTAGCTGTGTGAGTAAGCTAAGCGACCCTAGTGGCCGACACAAACACCTGGCCCATCTAGGAGTGGCACTGCAGTGTCACGCAGGCTGGCCCTTCCAAAAAACACTCCCCAAACAGCACATGACGCAAAGAAAAATGAAAGAAAAAAGAGGTGCAAGATGGAATTGTCCTTGGGCCCTCCCACCCACCCTTATGTTGTATAAACAGGACATGCACACTTTAACCAACCCATCATTTCAGTGACAGGGTCTGCCACACGACTGTGACTGAAATGACGGGTTGGTTTGGACCCCCACCAAAAAAGAAGCAATTAATCTCTCCTTGCACAAACTGGCTCTACAGAGGCAAGATGTCCACCTCATCATCATCCTCCGATATATCACCGTGTACATCCCCCTCCTCACAGATTATCAATTCGTCCCCACTGGAATCCACCATCTCAGCTCCCTGTGTACTTTGTGGAGGCAATTGCTGCTGGTGAATGTCTCCACGGAGGAATTGATTATAATTCATTTTAATGAACATCATCTTCTCCACATTTTCTGGATGTAACCTCGTACGCCGATTGCTGACAAGGTGAGCGGCGGCACTAAACACTCTTTCTGAGTACACACTTGTGGGAGGGCAACTTAGGTAGAATAAAGCCAGTTTGTGCAAGGGCCTCCAAATTGCCTCTTTTTCCTGCCAGTATAAGTACGGACTGTCTGACGTGCCTACTTGGATGCGGTCACTCATATAATCCTCCACCATTCTTTCAATGGGGAGAGAATCATATGCAGTGACAGTAGACAACATGTCCGTAATCGTTGTGAGGTCCTTCAGTCCGGACCAGATGTCAGCATCAGCAGTCGCTCCAGACTGCCCTGCATCACCGCCAGCGGGTGGGCTCGGAATTCTGAGCCTTTTCCTCGCACCCCCAGTTGCGGGAGAATGTGAAGGAGGAGATGTTGACAGGTCGCGTTCCGCTTGACTTGACAATTTTCTCACCAGCAGTTCTTTGAACCCCTGCAGACTTGTGTCTGCCGGAAAGAGAGATCCAAGGTAGGTTTTAAATCTAGGATCGAGCACGGTGGCCAAAATGTAGTTCTCTGATTTCAACAGATTGACCACCCGTGAATCCTTGTTAAGCGAATTAAGGGCTCCATCCACAAGTCCCACATGCCTAGCAGAATCGCTCTGTGTTAGCTCCTCCTTCAATGTCTCCAGCTTCTTCTGCAAAAGCCTGATGAGGGGAATGACCTGACTCAGGCTGGCAGTGTCTGAACTGACTTCACGTGTGGCAAGTTCAAAAGGTTGCAGAACCTTGCACAACGTTGAAATCATTCTCCACTGCGCTTGAGACAGGTACATTCCACCTCCTATATCGTGCTCAGTTGTATAGGCTTGAATGGCCTTTTGCTGCTCCTCCAACCTCTGAAGCATATAGAGGGTTGAATTCCACCTCGTTACCACTTCTTGCTTCAGATGATGGCAGGGCAGGTTCAGGCGTTTTTGGTGGTGCTCCAGTCTTCTGTACGTGGGGCCTGTACGCCGAAAGTGTGCCGCAATTCTTCTGGCCACCGACAGCTTCTCTTGCACGCCCCTCTCGTTTTTTAAATAATTCTGCACCACCAAATTCAAGGTATGTGCAAAAC
The DNA here is from genome assembly GCF_028390025.1 of Pseudophryne corroboree. Lineage (NCBI taxonomy): Eukaryota > Metazoa > Chordata > Amphibia > Anura > Myobatrachidae > Pseudophryne > Pseudophryne corroboree. The sequence goes on along the minus strand of NC_086446.1, from coordinate 527,974,568 downwards.
ATGGGACGTGCTGGAATTTGCCCATATTTAATGCACACACAATATTGCTGGCGTTGTCCGATGCCACAAATCCACAGGAGAGTCCAATTGGGGTAAGCCATTCTGCGATGATCTTCCTCAGTTGCCGTAAGAGGTTTTTAGCTGTGTGCGTATTCTGGAAAGCGGTGATACAAAGCGTAGCCTGCCTAGGAAAGAGTTGGCGTTTGCGAGATGCTGCTACTGGTGCCGCCGCTGCTGTTCTTGCGGCGGGAGTCCATACATCTACCCAGTGGGCTGTCACAGTCATATAGCACTGAGTCTGCCCTGCTCCACTTGTCCACATGTCCGTGGTTAAGTGGACATTGGGTACAACTGCATTTTTTAGGACACTGGTGACTCTTTTTCTGAGGTCTGTGTACATTTTCGGTATCGCCTGCCTAGAGAAATGGAACCTAGATGGTATTTGGTACCGGGGACACAGTACCTCAAACAAGTCTATAGTTGGCTCTGCAGTAATGATGGATACCGGAACCACGTTTCTCACCGCCAAGGATGCCAAGGCCTCAGTTATCCGCTTTGCAGCAGGATGACTGCTGTGATATTTCATCTTCCTCGCAAAGGACTGTTGGACAGTCAATTGCTTGGTGGAAGTAGTAAAAGTGGTCTTACGACTTCCCCTCTGGGATGACCATCGACTCCCAGCAGCAACAACAGCAGCGCCAGCAGCAGTAGGCGTTACACGCAAGGATGCATCGGAGGAATCCCAGGCAGGAGAGGACTCGTCAGAATTGCCAGTGACATGGCCTGCAGGACTATTGGCATTCCTGGGGAAGGAGGAAATTGACACTGAGGGAGTTGGTGGGGTGGTTTGCGTGAGCTTGGTTACAAGAGGAAGGGATTTACTGGTCAGTGGACTGCTTCCGCTGTCGCCCAAAGTTTTTGAACTTGTCACTGACTTATGATGAATGCGCTGCAGGTGACGTATAAGGGAGGATGTTCCGAGGTGGTTAACGTCCTTACCCCTACTTATTACAGCTTGACAAAGGCAACACACGGCTTGACAAATGTTGTCCGCATTTCTGTTGAAATACTTCCACACCGAAGAGCTGATTTTTTTGGTATTTTCACCAGGCATGTCAATGGCCATATTCCTCCCACGGACAACAGGTGTCTCCCCGGGTGCCTGACTTAAACAAACCACCTCACCATCAGAATCCTCCTGGTCAATTTCCTCCCCAGCACCAGCAACACCCATATCCTCCTCATCCTGGTGTACTTCAACACTGACATCTTCAATCTGACTATCAGGAACTGGACTGCGGGTCCTCCTTCCAGCACTTGCAGAGGGCGTGCAAATGGTGGAAGGCGCATGCTCTTCACGTCCAGTGTTGGGAAGGTCAGGCATCGCAACCGACACAATTGGACTCTCCTTGTGGATTTGTGATTTCGAAGAACGCACAGTTCTTTGCTGTGCTTTTGCCAGCTTAAGTCTTTTCATTTTTCTAGTGAGAGGCTGAGTGCTTCCATCCTCATGTGAAGCTGAACCACTAGCCATGAACATAGGCCAGGGCCTCAGCCGTTCCTTGCCACTCCGTGTGGTAAATGGCATATTGGCAAGTTTACGCTTCTCCTCCGACGATTTTATTTTAGATTTTTGAGTCCTTTTTTTACTGATATTTGGTGTTTTGGATTTTACATGCTCTGTACTATGACATTGGGCATCGGCCTTGGCAGACGACGTTGATGGCATTTCATCGTCTCGGCCATGACTAGTGGCAGCAGCTTCAGCACGAGGTGGAAGTCGATCTTGATCTTTCCCTATTTTTGGAACCTCAACATTTTTGTTCTCCATATTTTAATAGGCACAACTAAAAGGCACCTCAGGTAAACAATGGAGATGGATGGATACTAGAGATGAGCGCCGGAAATTTTTCGGGTTTTGTGTTTTGGTTTTGGGTTCGGTTCCGCGGCCGTGTTTTGGGTTCGACCGCGTTTTGGCAAAACCTCACCGAATTTTTTTTGTCGGATTCGGGTGTGTTTTGGATTCGGGTGTTTTTTTCAAAAAACCCTAAAAAACAGCTTAAATCAACGAATTTGGGGGTCATTTTGATCCCAAAGTATTATTAACCTAAAAAACCATAATTTCCACTCATTTTCAGTCTATTCTGAATACCTCACACCTCACAATATTATTTTTAGTCCTAAAATTTGCACCGAGGTCGCTGTGTGAGTAAGATAAGCGACCCTAGTGGCCGACACAAACACCGGGCCCATCTAGGAGTGGCACTGCAGTGTCACGCAGGATGTCCCTTCCAAAAAACCCTCCCCAAACAGCACATGACGCAAAGAAAAAAAGAGGCGCAATGAGGTAGCTGTGTGAGTAAGATAAGCGACCCTAGTGGCCGACACAAACACCGGGCCCATCTAGGAGTGGCACTGCAGTGTCACGCAGGATGTCCCTTCCAAAAAACCCTCCCCAAACAGCACATGACGCAAAGAAAAGAAATGGATGGATACTAGTATACAATTATGGATGGACTGCCGAGTGCCGACACAGAGGTAGCTACAGCCGTGGACTACCGTACTGTACTGTGTCTGCTGCTAATATAGACTGGATGATAATGAGATGTAGTATGTATAAAGAAGAAAGAAAAAAAAAACACGGGTAGGTGGTATACAATTATGGATGGACTGCCGAGTGCCGACACAGAGGTAGCTACAGCCGTGGACTACCGTACTGTACTGTGTCTGCTGCTAATATAGACTGGATGATAATGAGATGTAGTATGTATAAAGAAGAAAGAAAAAAAAAACACGGGTAGGTGGTATACAATTATGGACGGACTGCCGAGTGCCGACACAGAGGTAGCTACAGCCGTGGACTACCGTACTGTACTGTGTCTGCTGCTAATATAGACTGGTTGATAATGAGATGTAGTATGTATAAAGAAGAAAGAAAAAAAAACCACGGGTAGGTGGTATACAATTATGGATGGACTGCCGAGTGCCTACACAGAGGTAGCTACAGCCGTGGACTACCGTACTGTACTGTGTCTGCAGCTAATATAGACTGGATGATAATGAGATGAAGTATGTATAAAGAAGAAAGAAAAAAAAACCACGGGTAGGTGGTATACAATTATGGATGGACTGCCGAGTGCCGACACAGAGGTAGCTACAGCCGTGGACTACCGTACTGTACTGTGTCTGCTGCTAATATAGACTGGATGATAATGAGATGTAGTATGTATAAAGAAGAAAGAAAAAAAAACCACGGGTAGGTGGTATACAATTATGGACGGACTGCCGAGTGCCGACACAGAGGTAGCTACAGCCGTGGACTACCATACTGTACTGTGTCTGCTGCTAATATAGACTGGTTGATAATGAGATGTAGTATGTATAAAGAAGAAAGAAAAAAAAACCACGGGTAGGTGGTATACAATTATGGATGGACTGCCGAGTGCCGACACAGAGGTAGCTACAGCCGTGGACTACCGTACTGTACTGTGTCTACTGCTAATATAGACTGGATGATAATGAGATGTAGTATGTATAAAGAAGAAAAAAAAAACCACGGGTAGGTGGTATACAATTATGGATGGACTGCCGAGTGCCGACACAGAGGTAGCTACAGCCGTGGACTACCGTACTGTACTGTGTCTGCTGCTAATATAGACTGGATGATAATGAGATGTAGTATGTATAAAGAAGAAAGAAAAAAAAACCACGGGTAGGTGGTATACAATTATGGACGGACTGCCGAGTGCCGACACAGAGGTAGCTACAGCCGTGGACTACCGTACTGTACTGTGTCTGCTGCTAATATAGACTGGTTGATAATGAGATGTAGTATGTATAAAGAAGAAAGAAAAAAAAAACCATGGGTAGGTGGTATACAATTATGGATGGACTGCCGAGTGCCGACACAGAGGTAGCTACAGCCGTGGACTACCGTACTGTACTGTGTCTGCTGCTAATATAGACTGGATGATAATGAGATGTAGTATGTATAAAGAAGAAAGAAAAAAAAACCACGGGTAGGTGGTATACAATTATGGACGGACTGCCGAGTGCCGACACAGAGGTAGCTACAGCCGTGGACTACCGTACTGTACTGTGTCTGCTGCTAATATAGACTGGTTGATAATGAGATGTAGTATGTATAAAGAAGAAAGAAAAAAAAACCACGGGTAGGTGGTATACAATTATGGATGGACTGCCGAGTGCCGACACAGAGGTAGCTACAGCCGTGGACTACCGTACTGTACTGTGTCTGCTGCTAATATAGACTGGATGATAATGAGATGTAGTATGTATAAAGAAGAGAAAAAAAAACACGGGTAGGTGGTATACAATTATGGATGGACTGCCGAGTGCCGACACAGAGGTAGCTACAGCCGTGGACTACCGTACTGTACTGTGTCTGCTGCTAATATAGACTGGATGATAATGAGATGTAGTATGTATAAAGAAGAATGAAAAAAAAAACCACGGGTAGGTGGTATACAATTATGGATGGACTGCCGAGTGCCGACACAGAGGTAGCTACAGCCGTGAACTACCGTACTGTGTCTGCTGCGACTGGATGATAAATAATGATATAAAAATATATATATATATCACTACTGCAGCCGGACAGGTATATATTATATAATGATGGACCTGCTGGACACTGTCTGTCAGCAGAATGAGTTTTTTATAGAATAAAAAAACACCACACAAGTCACACGACGGGTGTTTAACTTTTTCAGGCAATCACAATATAGTATACTATACTGGTGGTCAGTGTGGTCAGGTCACTGGTCAGTCACACTGGCAGTGGCACTCCTGCAGCAAAAGTGTGCACTGTTTAATTTTAATAATATATATGTACTCCTGGCTCCTGCTATAACCTATAACTGCTCCCCAGTCTCCCCCACAATTAAGCTGTGTGAGCACAGTCAGATATTATACATAGATGATGCAGCACACTGGGCTGAGCACAGATATGGATTGTGACTGAGTCACTGTGTATCGTTTTTTTCAGGCAGAGAACGGATTATATTAAATAAAACTGCACTGGTGGTCACTGGTCAGTGGTCAGTCACTAGTAAACTCTGCACTCTCTAGTACTCCTAAGCTCCAGTAAATCAAGTGTCTCTGTCTCAATCTCACTCTCTCTCTTCTAATCTAAATGGAGAGGACGCCAGCCACGTCCTCTCCCTATCAATCTCAATGCACGTGTGAAAATGGCGGCGACGCGCGGCTCCTTATATAGAATCCGAGTCTCGCGATAGAATCCGAGCCTCGCGAGAATCCGACAGCGTCATGATGACGTTCGGGCGCGCTCGGGTTAACCGAGCAAGGCGGGAAGATCCGAGTCGCTCGGATCCGTGTAAAAAAAGCTGAAGTTCGGGCGGGTTCGGATTCCGAGGAACCGAACCCGCTCATCTCTAATGGATACTAGTATACTTATGGATGACGAGTGACTGCCGACACAGAGGTAGCTACAGCCGTGGACTACCGTACTGCGTCTGCTAGTATAGACTGGATGATAATGATATAAAAAATATATATATATATATCACTACTGCAGGACAGGTATATATTATATAATGACGGACCTGCTGGACACTGTCAGCAGACTCCTAAACTACTAGTATGAAGAAGATAGAAAAAAAAAACCACCACAGGTAGGTATACAATTATGGACGAGCACTGCCGACACAGAGGTAGCTACAGCCGTGGACTACCATACTGCGTCTGCTAGTATAGACTGGATGATAATGATATAAAAAATATATATATATCACTACTGCAGGACAGGTATATATTATATAATGACGGACCTGCTGGACACTGTCAGCAGACTCCTAAACTACTAGTATGAAGAAGATAGAAAAAAAAAACACCACAGGTAGGTATACAATTATGGACGAGCGACTGCCGACACAGAGGTAGCTACAGCCGTGGACTACCGTACTGCGTCTGCTAGTATGGACTGGATGATAATGATATAAAAAAAAATATATATATCACTACTGCAGGACTGGTATATATTATATAATGACGGACCTGCTGGACACTGTCAGCAGACTCCTAAACTACTAGTATGAAGAAGATAGAAAAAAACCCCCACCACAGGTAGGTATACAATTATGGACGAGCGACTGCCGACACAGAGGTAGCTACAGCCGTGGACTACCGTACTGCGTCTGCTAGTATAGACTGGATGATAATGATATAAAAAATATATATATATCACTACTGCAGGACAGGTATATATTATATAATGACGGACCTGCTGGACACTGTCAGCAGACTCCTAAACTACTAGTATGAAGAAGATAGAAAAAAAAAACCCACCACAGGTAGGAATACAATTATGGACGAGCACTGCCGACACAGAGGTAGCTACAGCCGTGGACTACCGTACTGCGTCTGCTAGTATAGACTGGATGATAATGATATAAAAAATATATATATATCACTACTGCAGGACAGGTATATATTATATAATGACGGACCTGCTGGACACTGTCAGCAGACTCCTAAACTACTAGTATGAAGAAGATAGAAAAAAAAAAACCACCACAGGTAGGTATACAATTATGGACGAGCGACTGCCGACACAGAGGTAGCTACAGCCGTGGACTACCGTACTGCGTCTGCTAGTATAGACTGGATGATAATGATATAAAAAATATATATATATATATCACTACTGCAGGACAGGTATATATTATATAATGACGGACCTGCTGGACACTGTCAGCAGACTCCTAAACTACTAGTATGAAGAAGATAGAAAAAAAACCACCACAGGTAGGTATACAATTATGGACGAGCACTGCTGACACAGAGGTAGCTACAGCCGTGGACTACCGTACTGCGTCTGCTAGTATAGACTGGATGATAATGATATAAAAAATATATATATATATCACTACTGCAGGACAGGTATATATTATATAATGACGGACCTGCTGGACACTGTCAGCAGACTCCTAAACTACTAGTATGAAGAAGATAGAAAAAAAAAAAACACCACAGGTAGGTATACAATTATGGACGAGCACTGCCGACACAGAGGTAGCTACAGCCGTGGACTACCGTACTGCGTCTGCTAGTATAGACTGGATGATAATGATATAAAAAATATATATATATCACTACTGCAGGACAGGTATATATTATATAATGACGGACCTGCTGGACACTGTCAGCCGACTCCTAAACTACTAGTATGAAGAAGATAGAAAAAAAAAAAACCACCACAGGTAGGTATACAATTATGGACGAGCACTGCCGACACAGAGGTAGCTACAGCCGTGGACTACCGTACTGCGTCTGCTAGTATAGACTGGATGATAATGATATAAAAAATATATATATATCACTACTGCAGGTATATATTATAATATAATGAATGACGGACCTGCTGGACACTGTCTGTCAGCAGTATGCGTTTATAGAATACAAAAAAAAACACCACACGAGTGTTTAACTTTTTCAGGCAGACAATATACTGGTGGTCACTGGTCAGTCACACTGGCAGCAAAAGTGTGCACTGTTATGTACTCCTGCTATAACTGCTCCCCAGTCTCCCCCACAATTAAGCTGTGTGAGCAGTGAGCACTCAGCACAGTCAGATATACATAGATGATATTATCAATCATGCAGCACACTGTGGCTGAGCACAGATATGGTATGTGACTGTGTATCGTTTTTTTTCAGGCAAAGAACGGATTTTAAATAATAAATAAAACTGGTGGTCACTAGTATAACTATCAGCAAAACTCTGCACTCTCTGAGTACTCCAGTCCTAATGCTCCCCAAAATTACTAAAATTAAATTACTAGTAAATCAAGTGTCTCACTCTCTATCTAAACGGAGAGGACGCCAGCCACGTCCTCTCCCTATCAATCTCAATACACGTGTGAAAATGGCGGCGACGCACGGCTCCTTATATAGAATCCGAGTCTCGCGACAGCGGGATGATGACGTTCGGGCGCGCTCGGGTTAACCGAGCAAGGCGGGAAGATCCGAGTCTGCCTCGGACCCGTGTAAAAAGGCTGAAGTTCGGGGGGGTTCGGATTCCGAGGAACCGAACCCGCTCATCTCTAATTACTGCCTCACAGTCCTGAGGTCATGAGTTACATTTTTGATCAAAGTCACTAGTGTAGGTTGATTGGCTCATAACAAAAATAACCGTAGTGTGTTTTAGAGATGAGCGGGTTCGGTTCTCAGAGAACCGAACCCTACTGGACTTTGCCTTCCAAGTCCGGATCCGAGCCAGGCTCGGATTTTCCCTCCTGGCTCGGAAACCCGAACTTGGCAGAAATGTCATCATCCCGCTGTTGGATTCTCGCGGGATTTGGATTCCATATAAGGAACCGCGCGTCCCCGCCATTTTCACTCAAGTCTCGGAGAGTGTATAGAGAGGACGTGTCCTCAGTGTTCAGTGTCTGTCTGTTGGGGTGGGAAAGTGGGGTGGCAAGTGTTGTGCTGCTCAGTCCAGTCCAGTGTAGTCACTCAGTGTATTGTCGTGCTGCATCAGTCCAGGCAGTCACAGTGTCGGTGTTCTCTGCTGCCATATATCCAGTGTAGCTGTAAAGTGGTGATGTGTTGTGCAGACCAGTCCAGTGTAGTCAGTGTATTGTGCTGTATCAGTCCTGGCAGATATATCCAGTGTAGCTGTAAAGTGGTGCTGTGTTGTGCAGACCAGTCCAGTGTAGTTAGTGTATTGTGCTGTATCAGTCCAGCCATTCACAGTGTTGGTGTTCTCTGCTGCCATATATCCAGTGTAGCTGTATAAAGTGTTGCTGTGTTGTGCAGACCAGTGGTAGTGTCCTGTGTCATCAGTAATTCCAGTGACGATATATGCTGCCGCTATATATCCACTGCTGCAGTATAACAATTATAACAACCTGTTGGGTTGCATCAGACCAGTGGTAGTGTCCTGTGTCATCAGTAATTCCAGTGACAATATACGCTGCTGCTATATATCCACTGCTGCAGTTTAACAATTATAACAACCTGTTGGGCTGCATCAGACCATTGGTAGTGTCCTGTGTCATCAGTAATTCCAGTGACAATATATCCACTGATAATTCCAGTGACTATATATCCACTGCTGCAGTATAACAATTATAACAACCTGCATCGGACCAGTGGTAGTGTCCTGTGTCATCAGTAATTCCAGTGTCGATATACGCTGCTGCTATATGTCCAATTCTGCAGTATAATAATTATAACAATAACCTGTTGTGCTGCATCAGACCAGTGGTAGTGTCCTGTCTCATCAGTAATTCCAGTGACAATATCCACTGCTGCTATATAATTATAACAACCTGCATCAGACCAGTGGTAGTGTCCTGTCTCATCAGTAATTCCAGTGACAATATCCACTGCTGCTATATAATTATAACAACCTGCATCAGACCAGTGGTAGTGTCCTGTGTCATCAGTAATTCCAGTGACGATATATGCTGCTGCTATATGTCCACTGCTGCTGTATAACAATTATAACAACAACCTGTTGTGCTGCATCAGACCAGTGGTAGTGTCCTGTCTCATCAGTAATTCCAGTGATGATATACGTTGCTGCTATATGTCCACTGCTGCCGTATAATAATAATAATAACAACAACCACAAGTCCCTTACAGTATTGTTGTATTGTGCTGCATCAGACCAGTGGTAGTGTTCTGCCTCATCAGTCATTCCAGTCATTCCTGTGCCGCATATTGGCCCTCATTCCGAGTTGTTCGCTCGCTAGCTGCTTTTAGCAGTATTGCACACGCTAAGCCGCTGCCCTCTGGGAGTGAATCTTAGCTTAGCAGAATTGCGAACGAAGTATTCGCAATATAGCGAAAAGAATTTTCTTTGCAGTTTCTGAGTAGCTCGAGACTTACTCCTCCAGTGCGATCAGTTCAGTGCTTGTCGTTCCTGGTTTGACGTCACAAACACACCCAGCGTTCGCCCAGCCACTCCCCCGTTTCTCCAGCCACTCCCGCGTTTTTCCCTGAAACGGCAGCGTTTTTTCACACATTCCCATAAAACGGCCAGTTTCCGCCCAGAAACACCCACTTCCTGTCAATCACACTACGATCAGCAGAACGAAGAAAAAACCTCGTAATGCCGTGAGTAAAATACCAAACTTCTTAGCAAATTTACTTGGCGCAGCCGCAGTGCGAACATTGCGCATGCGCAGTTAGCGGAAAATCGCACCGATGCGAAGGAAAATAACGAGCGAACAACTCGGAAGGAGGGCCATTGTCTCATATAGCTCCCAAAAAATAATGGAGAACAAAAATTTGGAGGATAAAATAGGGAAAGATCAAGAAGAACCATTTCCTCCTGGTGCTGAAGCTGCTGCCACTAGCCATGACATAGACGATGAAATGCCATCAACGTCGTCTGCCAAGGCCGATGCCCAATGTGGTAGTAGAGGGCATGTAAAATCCAAAAAGCCAAAGTTCAATAAAAAGACCCCAAAAAAAAGAAATTGAAATGGTCTGAGGAGAAACGTAAACTTGCCAATATGCCATTTACGAAACAGAGTGGCAAGGAACGGCTGAGGCCCTGGCCTATGTTCATGACTAGTGGTTCAGCTTCACATGACGATGGAAGCCCTCATAACTGAGGCCTTTACACTTATGTTGGTGTTAGACGTGCGCCCGGTATCCACTATTAGTGCAGTAGTATTTAGACAATTGATGGAGGTATTGTGTCCCCGGTACCAAATCCCATCTAGAATCCACTTCACTAGGCAGGTGATAGTGAGATTTTGCCATTTAATTCCAGTGATTTGGACGTATAATTACAGTGACTTTGCCAATTAATGTCAGTGATTTATAATTATTAATTACAGTGATCTTGCCATTTAATTCCAGTGATTTGGACGTATAATTTCAGTTGGAATTGTTTGTGTCGCTTGGCTTAGTCATGCAGCTACCTCATTGTACCTCTTCGACATCTTTGCATGAGGTGCTGTTTGGGGCCTAGTTTTTGAAAAGTGCCATCCTCTGTAACACTGCCGTATGAGTCCAGGGGTACTGCTATATTAGTCCTGGGGTACTGCCGTATAAGTCCACCAATTGCAGATTCTTTTAAAAGTGACTGGAGCGTGCTGGAGATGCTGTCAGTGGACCGAACAATTGCGGCCCACTCTCGACATTAAGCCACTGCGTGACACTACTAGATGGGCCAGGTGGTTGTGTTGCTTAGCTTAGTCATACAGCAACCTCGGTGCACCTTTTTTTTCTTTTTGCATCATGTGCTGTTAGGGGGCTTTTTTTTTTATATCTGCCCTCCTGTCTGCCACCGCAGTGCCACACCTAGATGGGCAAATTGTGTGTGTCTCTTGGCTTAGTCATACAACTACCTCATTACAAATCTTTTTCTTCTTTGCATGATGTGCTGTTTGGGGCCTTTTTTTTATAGCTGCCCTCCTGTCTGCTACTGCTGTGCCACGCCTAGATGGGCCAATTGTTTGTGTCACTTGGCTTAGTCATACAACTACCTCATTGCAATTCTTTTTCTTCTTTGCATGATGTGCTGTTTGGGGCCTTTTTTTTTATAGCTGCCCTCCTGTCTGCAACTGCTGTGCCACGCCTAGATGGGCCAATTGTTTGTTTCACTTGGCTTAGTCATACAACTACCTCATTGCAATTATTTTTCTTCTTTGCATGATGTGCTGTTTGGGGCCTTTTTTTTAACATCTGCCCTCCTGTCTGTTACTGCAGTGCCACACCTAGATGGGCCAATTGTTTGTGTCGCTTGGCTTAGTCATACAAATACCTCATTGCAATTCTTTTTCTTCTTTGCATCATGTACTGTTTGGGGCCTTTTTTTTAATATCTGCCCTCCTGTCTGACACTGCAGTGCCACTCCTAGATGGGCCAGGTAATTGTGTTGTCCACTTGTGTCGCTTAGCTTAGTCATCCAGCAACCTCGGTGCAACCTTTTGGCCTAAAAACAATATTGTGTGGAGTGAGGTGTTCAGAATAGACTGGAAATGAGTGGAAATGATTGTTATTCAGGTTAATAATACCGTAGGAGCAAAATTACCCCCAAATTGTGTGATTTTAGCTGTTTTTATGTTGTTTTTAAAAAATCATCCAGATCCAAAACCAAAACACGAAAGGGTGGTTTTGGCAAAACCAAGCCAAAAGCAAAACACGAAAGTGGAATTAGAACCAAAACCAAAACACACAACGACGAAAAATGCCCGCCGCACATGTCTAGTGTGTATGTGTGTTACTCCGATAGGGAATATATATACAGTAGATTGTAAGCTTCACTGGGGCAGGAACTTATGTGAATGACTGAAATATTATTTGTAAAGTGCTGCATAATATGTATATGTGTGTGCTGTAAAAATTGTAACAGCAAAAAAAAAAGTATAATGAAAATGCCACTTCCATCTTTATTATCACAATAATTGCTATAATTATAATTATTGTAGCTGTGCGCCACATTGACAGATGGGTGTGGAAGAAGGGGTGGGAACAGGACACGCATACTGTAATATAAGGAACAAGTCAGACAAGATAAATGCAGACAAAAGATAGGAGAGGCACTGCTCATGAGAGAGCTTCCATTCTAATTGGAAACGGCAGCTGTAACAACATGAGTGAGGAGTGAGGTTGGGACAATTGTCATGGTGCAGTAGTGTGGGTAATATAGCTGGTGCTAGAATAAACTTTAATAAACAGAATGGTTTTCACAAAGTCTTTAAAGATTTGAAGGCTGCGTCAGAGTCTGATCAGGCATGGTATGTAATTCCATAAGTGGGTAGTGGCGCTGGAGGAGTTCTGTAGGTAGAAGCGAGAACTGCTGAGCCAGGAAGCTCTGCAGGATCTCAGATGGACTCTAGCAGGAATAGATTGATGAGGACAATGACACATTGGAGGAGGTTGTAGTAGTCAAGATGAGATAAGGAGATATTGCTTAAGAGTTGTGGTAAAACTTAAGTCAGGGCATACACTATACTATACTAGCAATATGGTGGCGGTGACAGCAGTGGAAGAGAGTCTGGTTGTGACGATTAAAGCAGGGGGCTGAGTCATGGGTCACACTGAATCTACAGACCCAGGAGACTGAGAAAATGCTGGTGTTATTGATGGTGAGGGTGATGTTAGTGAACATGGTGACTCTGGGAGGGGGAAGTTATGTGTAGGACATGTAAATCTTTATGAAGAACTGATACATTCATGTGAGATAGCAGAGAGACATTGTCTTACATGGGATAGCACAAAATAGGAGAAGTAATGATGGGAGAGATAGATTTGGGTGCCATCAGCATACAGCCGATATTGCAGGCATACTGTATGAGTGAATTTGTTCACCAAAAGGACAGTTGTACATTAAATAAAGCAGAGGACCAAGAACCAAGTCTGGTTGTACCACAACAATTAGTGGGAGTCGAGGGGGATGTGAAAGGGTTACAGACATGAAAGTAGGAGTTCCATACAGTAGGACGTGAACGAGGAAGGATCTGTGCCATTAAGATGAGTATGGAGAATAAAACCCTTTTGGTGCTGTGGGTTCATTCTTTCACCTTTTTGGAATTGTTTTCTTTTCTTATTATTCCCTTCTGGTCAGCAGTTATGGATATGATGAAAGAGACTGTAGGTCCTTCTGTCACATCAGGTCAATTTGCAACTATCCTGCATTGTCTTGTTATAAGAAGTCTCTCATGAACACATGGATAATGACGCCTAGGAGATTTTATCTGTGCATTGGCATCACACACTCCTTCAACTGAGAAATAGTGTAAGTGGATAGACTTCTAAGGGGTATTAGAGGTAAAACAACATAGCAATTTTCTGATGTTTTGCCAATATTTTTTACAGGCTAACCAGTTTGGATCGTCCGTAAAAAATAGCTTTCCTCCCAAAAACACACAGGTTCAGTAAAACCTGTATTTTTTCGGTAGAAACAGCCCCGTTTCCACATGAAAACAGGGATTTGTTTTCGCCAAAACAAAATCCCTGATACGCCGTGTCTCGCGGCAGCTTATCAGGACTAATTGAATAGCCCCCAGTGTGACAATTCGCCGCAGTAAATTACCACAGCTAATTGGATACCCCCCTTAATGGTAATGGGTGTCAGACACCTTTCTGCTGCAGATAAACATGGAGACGTGTGATGGTTTCATATCATGCTCCAGTGCGATTTCCCCCACTGCTATTCTTTTTTTCTAAAGAATTTATTTTTTTAAAAACATGATCATATTATTTACTGAAAGCAATAACAATTATGTGTGTCCTAACAGAGAACATACATTTCATAATGAGATTACATGCAAATAATTCAGAAATTCTGGGTTCTTTAAGGCTAAATATAATTTTCAAACTATTGCCCATGGTTGCAGATTGCTCCTTTCATAGCCCATCAATAACACATTGCCAGCTGATTGACATCTGCCCCCTATATATTTTTATCTTAGACTTTCCAACCTCCGAAGTTCAACATGATCTGGTAAACACCCTCTGCATCCATATGTACAGACGAGTACAGTGTTTTTAACATTAGGATATAACAGGAGATGTGTCTTCTTACAATAGCCTGTAATGTTTCCAAATGTCACATCTTATTACAGAGATGGCAGATGTCCATAATGGGGCCCCAAGCGAGAGGGAGAAATATCACAACAGCTTGGGTAAGGATTACACTCTATTCCCGGTTCTGTTGCACACAATAATTATAATACCAGTGGACATGTGCACTTTTTAAATGACACTGAATTGCCACAAAAGGGTAATTTAATGACAGCACAGAGTCACTTGCTCCATTCCACAGGAAATTATCTTACTGACATTTGAAGGAGTCTTTCCATAGCTCTGTGTGACAGACTGTATTGAAATTTTAATTTTCATAGGCCTCCTGTTTTTCTGTACTGCATACAGTCAGGACATGTACAGACAGGTGCACAAATAGTACAAGTTCAAGCTGCAATTCCAGTAATCATTAGTTAAGCATTTGATATATATTACATATAACAATGTTTATTGACCATTCACCAAAACTCCAGTCTTTCAAGCACTCTCTCAAAACTCACCTTTTCCTGCTGCGTACCAAGCTCCATCCTAGACAACTCTCCTTTCATGTACCACCTGCCCACTCTGCTCTGCTTTACGGAGACGTGGCTGGACGACCATATTGCGGACAACCCGATGTCTCTGCCGGGCTTCAGTCTCTTCAGGGCCAATCGCTCCAAGGTTCTCTCAGGAAAAACAAAGGGTGGTGGCATCTGCTTCTACATCAACGACGGATGGTGCACCAATGTCACGATCATAGGCAAATCATGTAACCCTCACCTGGAGATGCTGAGTATCAACTGCAACCCCTTCTATTCCCCCCGGGAATTTGCCTCAATTGTCCCTGTGGGAGTGTACACACCCCCCCTCTCCTGCGCGAACGAAGCCCTGCACCACCTGGCCGTATGCATATCCGACATAGAACAAAAACACCCAGACTCTCTGCTTATAGTACTGGGCGACTTCAACAGAACTAACCTGAACAAGGAGCTACCTAAGTACAAACAACAAGTCACGTGTCCCACTAGAGAAGGGCGCACCCTTGATCAAGGCTACACTACCCTCAAGTCTGCCTTCCGGTCTATCCCGCGTGCTGCACTCGAACTATCTGACCACTGCCTCGTCCCCCTACTCCCTACCTATACACAGAAGCTGAGAGCAGTTAAGCCTGTCATCAAGACTGTTAAGAAATGGACCAATGAGGCCAAGATGAAGCTCCAGGCCTGCTTTGACTGCACGGAATGGGGGGTCTTCGAAGCCTCGGCAACCAACCTGAATGACCTGAAAGACACTGTCACATCCTACATCAGCTACTGTGAGGACATGTGTGTACCTACCAAGACTTACGCATTTACAACAACAACAAGCCCTGGTTCAATGCCCAGCTCAGGCAACTTCGTCGAGCCAAAGAGGAGGCCTATAGCAGCGGTGACAGAGCACTATACAACCGTACTAGGAACTCTCTGACTAAAGGAATCAGGCTAGCCAAAAAGCGGTTCTCGGACAAGCTGACAAACGATCTCTCCACCAATGACCCCGTATCTGTATGGAAAGGAATGCAATCCATAACCAACTATAGGAAAACATCAAAGTCCACCACGATGCACCAAGACCTAGCAGACGAACTGAACCACTTTTATTGCAGATTCGCAAAAGAAGTCCCCTGCAAACCAAACAATCACCTCTACGATGCCCTGAACACCGACGGCCAACCCCAGGCACTGCAAGTCGCCCAAGAAGAGGTGGAGGCATTGTTCAAAAGGGCCAAACCCAGGAAAGCTCCGGGTCCTGACGGAGTGTCACCATCTGCCCTAAGAGCATGTGCGGGTCAGCTCGCCCCCATATTCACCAAGATCTTCAACAAATCGCTGGAGCTACAGAAAGTTCCTTCCTGCCTCAAAAGGTCTACTATCGTCCCGGTCCCCAAGAAACCCTCTATCACGAACCTGAATGACTACAGGCCGATAGCACTGGTGTCTGTGGTCATGAAAACGTTCGAACATCTGGTTTTGAATCACCTGAAAACTGTGACTGGCCTCCAACTGGACCCCCTGCAGTTCGCCTATCGATCGAATAGGTGTGTCGGGGATGCAGTCAACCTGGGCCTGCACTACATTCTACAGCACCTAGACATTCCCGGTACCTACGCGAGGGTCCTGTTTGTCGATTTCAACTCGGCCTTCATTACAATCGTCCCCAGCATTCTCCACCCCAAATTACTTCGCCTAGTGGTCCCAGAAGCTACCTGTTCCTGGATAGTAGACTTCCTGACAGATAGGACACAGGTGGTGAAATCGGGGGAATTCACCTCTCAAGCGCGGTCCATTAGTACAGGGGCCCCTCAGGGCTGTGTACTCTCACCCCTGCTCTTCTCCCTGTACACAAATGACTGTACCTCAGAGGCGCAATCAGTAAAGATCATCAAATTCGCAAATGACACCACCGTTATCGGCCTCATCAAGGACGGGGACGAATCGGCCTATAGATCATCCACAACAACCTGGAGCTCAACCCCCTCAAAACTGTCGAGATGATAGTGGACTTCAGGAAGAAGTCATCTAGTGCACCTCCGCTAACGATTGCTGACAGTGTGGTATCACTAGTGGACTCCTTCAAGTTTCTAGGGACCACAATCTCCCGGGACCTTAAATGGGGGTCCAACGCTGACGCCACTGTTGGGAAAGCACAGCAGAGGTTGTTCTTCCTCAGGCAACTAAGGAAGTTCAACATCCCACAGAAGCTTCTGCTCCTCTTCTACTCTGCGATTGTGGAGTCGGTACTGTGCTCCTCGATACTCGTATGGTACAGCTCCACCAGCGCGAGGGACAGATGCAGGCTCCAAAAGGTGGTCAGAACCGCAGAGAAGATCATCGGGGCCGACCTTCCCTCAGTCCAGGACCTGTACCTGTCCAGAGCTAGAAAGCAAGCAATGAAGATAGTAAAAGACCAGCTACACCCCGGCCACAGCATGTTTAACTTGCTTCCTTCAGGCAGGCGTTACAGGGCTGTCCCCGCCAGGTCCACCAGAAGCCTCAAAAGTTTCTTTCCCCAAGCGGTCCGCCTGCTGAACTCCTGAACATTGACTGACTAGACGTACATGTAACTAACTTGTGTCCCTACGGTACACCTATCTGTAGCTGATTCTGATACTTTTTCTTCACCATTATTGACATAATTTCCATCGTTGCCACATGCCTCTTCTCTGGCCACCTGTTCATTAATTTATCTTCACCCAATTTTCCTAGCCACTCCTTCTGAATATTAACTCTCAGGAGCATGGTCCTCCCTACTGCCTGTCTCACCATCCTCTTGGAAATATGGAAATGTTCCTTAAGTTATTTTTACTCTTGTCTCTTAGTTATTTTTATTTTGTTCTGCTTATGTTTTACACAGGACTGTGGAATCTATGGCATCATATCAATAAACGCTGATGATGAAGATGATGTCATAATGTGGGTTGGAGGGCACAAAGATCAGCCAAGACATTACCACATATGACGTACATAGATGTACTTGCTCAGATGAAAGGCGTTGCTAGAAATTACATTTTAATGTTGGAAACCAGGCATAAGGTTTTAGAATATAATGATCTGGTCCCAGAGAACACATCATTGCTTGTAGGGAATTTGTTTCATACTGTACCTCCATTGTGCATTATGAAATGAGCAACCCCGGACCTTACCTGTAGATTCAATTCGCCATTGCTTAAATGTGATTGGTTCCTAAATTCCGTAACATTTATGAGTGTAAGTATGAATCCTTTGTGATGTTTGCACCTCTGCACTGTAATCTGTGGTTTATGTGTATATTTTGGTGTGGGCAAGGATGTAAACTCTAACAAGAATGTCCCTCGCTATGCTTCATCTCATGTCTGCTCCTCCTTCATCAACCACTCCTGTATCTGTTCTCTTTTTACCTGCAACTGTATTTTGTAGGATTTCTATCTGTGATTGTACTGCGCTGCTGAGTTTTGTGGTGCCTTACAAATTAAAAAATGATGATGAGCATCACACTGTAATTAGATGGACTGCGAGAGTTACAAGTAAAATTACACTAATAGTTACTAAATATGCTTGTTTTGCAATTTATAATCCTGAATGTAATACACTTACAGGTAGTCTACTCCAAATAACAAGGTCACACATATTTGTGATAATTAATGATGAAACACTGCATATTGAATGCCTACAGATTTCCCTCTTATCTGCAAAGTTCTTTCCCCCCCCTTCTAGAGTCTTATGTTCCGTGATGTTTCATTTCGAATTAATCTGGACTTTTAATCAAGGGAATGACATTGAGAGTTTAGTCTGTACAAGTACTATTTTTGAGGCTGAACTATAAAATCCTCATATCTGGGATATTAATGTAAAGTACACTTGATTTTTGGCACCAGCCCAAACAAATAGTCGTTTAGGTCTCTCTTTGTTTTAGGGACAATTTAAAATATATGTATTTAACATCTACTGCAGGTTGTCACTCAACTTTCAAATCATCATTTGGAAGTTTATCGTTTATCATAATTTTTTCCAACTGCCTTACAAGGGTTAAAATATGAAGAAAAGGAAAAAAACGACTTGTTCTAGTTGTAGCATTTTTTTTCTGCTTTCTCTTGTTTTTCTTTGAAATGAAAAGGTTGATGGGAAAGATCATATCGACTAAAAATATTTCCTGCAAATGGCACAAGGCCAATAGGTTTTGGCATAGATAAAATGGGCTTGTGAATATGCTGCATCACCACTCACGTCACCCTGGTCAATGGTTCTATGGGTACTTAGCTCACCAGTTGCGCTGTGGCTGCTCACTGCTGCCAACAAGGATTGACTACTGTTCCGCTGACTTATTTGAGGACAGCGGCAAACAATAATACAAGTACTTTTCTAGAATTAGCCTTAAGATGCTGAGAAAACTTTTGTTTTTAAAGTCCATTTATAGTTGGTACATTTGTGAAGTTGTTCATGTTTATTAAACTGTGGCAAATTTCCTGTTTGTAGAAATGGAAAAAAATTTTTAAATGTGATTCTTAGATGTTTTAAGGATTAAAAGATAGTAAGGCTCGTGTCACCCTTTGTTTACCTATCTCACTGACTTTCACCTTTACCATATAACAGCTCAATTACTAGAGATGAGCGGGTTCGGTTTCTCTGAATCCGAACCCGCCAGAACTTCATGTTTTTTTTCACGGGTCCGAGCGACTCGGATCTTCCCGCCTTGCTCGGTTAACCCGAGCGCGCCCGAACGTCATCATGACGCTGTCGGACTCTCGCGAGGCTCGGATTCTATCGCGAGACTCGGATTCTATATAAGGAGCCGCGCGTCGCCGCCATTTTCACACGTGCATTGAGATTGATAGGGAGAGGACGTGGCTGGCGTCCTCTCCATTTAGATTATAAGAGACTGAGAGAGATTTACTGGAGCTGACTAGGAGGAGTACTGTTACTGTAGAAGTGTAGAGACTGAGTGGAGAGAGTTTACTAGTGAGGACAGTGCAGTTTACTTTATAATCCGTTCTCTGCCTGAAAAAAGCGATACACAGCACACAGTGACTCAGTCACATACCATATCTGTGTGCACTGCTCAGGCTCAGGCCAGTGTGCTGCATCATCTATTATCTATATATAATATTATATATATCTGTCTGACTGCTCAGCTCACACAGCTTATAATTGTGGGGGAGACTGGGGAGCACTACTGCAGTGCCAGTTATAGGTTATAGCAGGAGCCAGGAGTACATAATATATTATATAGTGAGTGACCACCAGACACACAGTGCAGTTTATTTAATATATCCGTTCTCTGCCTGAAAAAAGCGATACACACAGTGACTCAGTCAGTCACATACCATATCTGTGTGCACTGCTCAGGCTCAGGCCAGTGTGCTGCATCATCTATTATCTATATATAATATTATATATATCTGTCTGACTGCTCAGCTCACACAGCTTATAATTGTGGGGGAGACTGGGGAGCACTACTGCAGTGCCAGTTATAGGTTATAGCAGGAGCCAGGAGTACATAATATATTATATAGTGAGTGACCACCAGACACACAGTGCAGTTTATTTAATATATCCGTTCTCTGCCTGAAAAAAGCGATACACACAGTGACTCAGTCAGTCACATACCATATCTGTGTGCACTGCTCAGGCTCAGGCCAGTGTGCTGCATCATCTATTATCTATATATAATATTATATATATCTGTCTGACTGCTCAGCTCACACAGCTTATAATTGTGGGGGAGACTGGGGAGCACTACTGCAGTGCCAGTTATAGGTTATAGCAGGAGCCAGGAGTACATAATATATTATATAGTGAGTGACCACCAGACACACAGTGCAGTTTATTTAATATATCCGTTCTCTGCCTGAAAAAAGCGATACACACAGTGACTCAGTCAGTCACATACCATATCTGTGTGCACTGCTCAGGCTCAGGCCAGTGTGCTGCATCATCTATATATATTATATATCTGTCTGACTGCTCAGCTCACACAGCTTATAATTGTGGGGGAGACTGGGGAGCACTACTGCAGTGCCAGTTATAGGTTATAGCAGGAGCCAGGAGTACATATTATATTAAAATTAAACAGTGCACACTTTTGCTGCAGGAGTGCCACTGCCAGTGTGACTGACCAGTGACCTGACCACACTGACCACCAGTATAGTTAGTAGTATACTTATATTGTGATTGCCTGAAAAAGTTAAACACTCGTCGTGTGACTTCACTTGTGTGTTTTTTTTTTTTTTATTCTATAAAAATAAAACTCATTCTGCTGACAGACAGTGTCCAGCAGGTCCGTCATTATATAATATATAATATATACCTGTCCGGCTGCAGTAGTGATATATATATATTTTTTATATCATTTATCATCCAGTCGCAGCAGACACAGTACGGTAGTTCACGGCTGTGGCTACCTCTGTGTCTCTGCACTCGGCAGGCAGTCCGTCCATAATTGTAATACCACCTAACCGTGGATTTTTTTCATTCTTCTTTATACATACATAGTTACATAGACATCTTCTCTTTATCAACCAGTCTATATTAGCTGCAGACACAGTACAGTACGGTAGTTCACGGCTGTGGCTACCTCTGTGTCTGCACTCGGCAGGCAGTCCGTCCATAATTGTATACCACCTAACCGTGGATTTTTTTCAGTCTTCTTTATACATACATAGTTACATAGACATCTTCTCTTTATCAACCAGTCTATATTAGCTGCAGACACAGTACAGTACGGTAGTTCACGGCTGTGGCTACCTCTGTGTCTGCAGTCGGCAGGCAGTCCATAATTGTATACTAGTATCCATCTCCATTGTTTACCTGAGGTGCCTTTTAGTTGTGCCTATTAAAATATGGAGAACAAAAATGTTGAGGTTCCAAAATTAGGGAAAGATCAAGATCCACTTCCACCTCGTGCTGAAGCTGCTGCCACTAGTCATGGCCGAGACGATGAAATGCCAGCAACGTCGTCTGCCAAGGCCGATGCCCAATGTCATAGTACAGAGCATGTCAAATCCAAAACACCAAATATCAGTAAAAAAAGGACTCCAAAACCTAAAATAAAATTGTCGGAGGAGAAGCGTAAACTTGCCAATATGCCATTTACCACACGGAGTGGCAAGGAACGGCTGAGGCCCTGGCCTATGTTCATGGCTAGTGGTTCAGCTTCACATGAGGATGGAAGCACTCAGCCTCTCGCTAGAAAAATGAAAAGACTCAAGCTGGCAAAAGCAGCACAGCAAAGAACTGTGCATTCTTCGAAATCCCAAATCCACAAGGAGAGTCCAATTGTGTCGGTTGCGATGCCTGACCTTCCCAACACTGGACGTGAAGAGCATGCACCTTCCACCATTTGCACGCCCCCTGCAAGTGCTGGAAGGAGCACCCGCAGTCCAGTTCCTGATAGTCAGATTGAAGATGTCAGTGTTGAAGTACACCAGGATGAGGAGGATATGGGTGTTGCTGGCGCTGGGGAGGAAATTGACCAGGAGGATTCTGATGGTGAGGTGGTTTGTTTAAGTCAGGCACCCGGGGAGACACCTGTTGTCCGTGGGAGGAATATGGCCGTTGACATGCCAGGTGAAAATACCAAAAAAATCAGCTCTTCGGTGTGGAGGTATTTCACCAGAAATGCGGACAACAGGTGTCAAGCCGTGTGTTCCCTTTGTCAAGCTGTAATAAGTAGGGGTAAGGACGTTAACCACCTCGGAACATCCTCCCTTATACGTCACCTGCAGCGCATTCATAATAAGTCAGTGACAAGTTCAAAAACTTTGGGTGACAGCGGAAGCAGTCCACTGACCAGTAAATCCCTTCCTCTTGTAACCAAGCTCACGCAAACCACCCCACCAACTCCCTCAGTGTCAATTTCCTCCTTCCCCAGGAATGCCAATAGTCCTGCAGGCCATGTCACTGGCAATTCTGACGAGTCCTCTCCTGCCTGGGATTCCTCCGATGCATCCTTGCGTGTAACGCCTACTGCTGCTGGCGCTGCTGTTGTTGCCGCTGGGAGTCGATGGTCATCCCAGAGGGGAAGTCGTAAGCCCACTTGTACTACTTCCAGTAAGCAATTGACTGTTCAACAGTCCTTTGCGAGGAAGATGAAATATCACAGCAGTCATCCTACTGCAAAGCGGATAACTGAGGCCTTGACAACTATGTTGGTGTTAGACGTGCGTCCGGTATCCGCCGTTAGTTCACAGGGAACTAGACAATTTATTGAGGCAGTGTGCCCCCGTTACCAAATACCATCTAGGTTCCACTTCTCTAGGCAGGCGATACCGAGAATGTACACGGACGTCAGAAAAAGACTCACCAGTGTCCTAAAAAATGCAGTTGTACCCAATGTCCACTTAACCACGGACATGTGGACAAGTGGAGCAGGGCAGGGTCAGGACTATATGACTGTGACAGCCCACTGGGTAGATGTATGGACTCCCGCCGCAAGAACAGCAGCGGCGGCACCAGTAGCTGCATCTCGCAAACGCCAACTCTTTCCTAGGCAGGCTACGCTTTGTATCACCGCTTTCCAGAATACGCACACAGCTGAAAACCTCTTACGGCAACTGAGGAAGATCATCGCGGAATGGCTTACCCCAATTGGACTCTCCTGTGGATTTGTGGCATCGGACAACGCCAGCAATATTGTGTGTGCATTAAATATGGGCAAATTCCAGCACGTCCCATGTTTTGCACATACCTTGAATTTGGTGGTGCAGAATTTTTTAAAAAACGACAGGGGCGTGCAAGAGATGCTGTCGGTGGCCAGAAAAATTGCGGGACACTTTCGGCGTACAGGCACCACGTACAGAAGACTGGAGCACCACCAAAAACTACTGACCCTGCCCTGCCATCATCTGAAGCAAGAAGTGGTAACGAGGTGGAATTCAACCCTCTATATGCTTCAGAGGTTGGAGGAGCAGCAAAAGGCCATTCAAGCCTATACAATTGAGCACGATATAGGAGGTGGAATGCACCTGTCTCAAGTGCAGTGGAGAATGATTTCAACGTTGTGCAAGGTTCTGATGCCCTTTGAACTTGCCACACGTGAAGTCAGTTCAGACACTGCCAGCCTGAGTCAGGTCATTCCCCTCATCAGGCTTTTGCAGAAGAAGCTGGAGGCATTGAAGAAGGAGCTAAAAGGGAGCGATTCCGCTAGGCATGTGGGACTTGTGGATGCAGCCCTTAATTCGCTTAACAAGGATTCACGGGTGGTCAATCTGTTGAAATCAGAGCACTACATTTTGGCCACCGTGCTCGATCCTAGATTTAAAGCCTACCTTGGATCTCTCTTTCCGGCAGACACAGGTCTGCTGGG
Organism: Pseudophryne corroboree; assembly: GCF_028390025.1. NCBI lineage: Eukaryota > Metazoa > Chordata > Amphibia > Anura > Myobatrachidae > Pseudophryne > Pseudophryne corroboree. The sequence continues at coordinate 527,950,241 of NC_086446.1, read as the reverse complement.
GTTGAAAGACCTGCTGGTGACAAAATTGTCAAGTCAAGCGGAACGCGACCTGTCAACATCTCCTCCTTCACATTCTCCCGCAACTGGGGGTGCGAGGAAAAGGCTCAGAATTCCGAGCCCACCCGCTGGCTGTGATGCAGGGCAGTCTGGAGCGACTGCTGATGCTGACATCTGGTCCGGACTGAAGGACCTGACAACGATTACGGACATGTCGTCTACTGTCACTGCATATGATTCTCTCCCCATTGATAGAATGGTGGAGGATTATATGAGTGACCGCATCCAAGTAGGCACGTCACACAGTCCGTACTTATACTGGCAGGAAAAAGAGGCAATTTGGAGGCCCTTGCACAAACTGGCTTTATTCTACCTAAGTTGCCCTCCCACAAGTGTGTACTCCGAAAGAGTGTTTAGTGCCGCCGCTCACCTTGTCAGCAATCGGCGTACGAGGTTACATCCAGAAAATGTGGAGAAGATGATGTTCATTAAAATGAATTATAATCAATTCCTCCGCGGAGACATTGACCAGCAGCAATTGCCTCCACAAAGTACACAGGGAGCTGAGATGGTGGATTCCAGTGGGGACGAATTGATAATCTGTGAGGAGGGGGATGTACACGGTGATATATCGGAGGGTGAAGATGAGGTGGACATCTTGCCTCTGTAGAGCCAGTTTGTGCAAGGAGAGATTAATTGCTTCTTTTTTGGGGGGGGTCCAAACCAACCCGTCATATCAGTCACAGTCGTGTGCAGACCCTGTCACTGAAATGATGGGTTGGTTAAAGTGTGCATGTCCTGTTTTGTTTATACAACATAAGGGTGGGTGGGAGGGCCCAAGGACAATTCCATCTTGCACCTCTTTTTTCTTTTCTTTTTCTTTGCATCATGTGCTGATTGGGGAGGGTTTTTTGGAAGGGACATCCTGCGTGACACTGCAGTGCCACTCCTAGATGGGCCCGGTGTTTGTGTCGGCCACTAGGGTCGCTAATCTTACTCACACAGTCAGCTACCTCATTGCGCCTCTTTTTTTCTTTGCGTCATGTGCTGTTTGGGGAGGGTTTTTTGGAAGGGACATCCTGCGTGACACTGCAGTGCCACTCCTAGATGGGCCCGGTGTTTGTGTCGGCCACTAGGGTCGCTAATCTTACTCACACAGCTACCTCATTGCGCCTCTTTTTTTCTTTGCGTCATGTGCTGTTTGGGGAGGGTTTTTTGGAAGGGACATCCTGCGTGACACTGCAGTGCCACTCCTAGATGGGCCCGGTGTTTGTGTCGGCCACTAGGGTCGCTAATCTTACTCACACAGCTACCTCATTGCGCCTCTTTTTTTCTTTGCGTCATGTGCTGTTTGGGGAGGGTTTTTTGGAAGGGACATCCTGCGTGACACTGCAGTGCCACTCCTAGATGGGCCCGGTGTTTGTGTCGGCCACTAGGGTCGCTAATCTTACTCACACAGCTACCTCATTGCGCCTCTTTTTTTCTTTGCGTCATGTGCTGTTTGGGGAGGGTTTTTTGGAAGGGCCATCCTGCGTGACACTGCAGTGCCACTCCTAGATGGGCCCGGTGTTTGTGTCGGCCACTAGGGTCGCTAATCTTACTCACACAGCTACCTCATTGCGCCTCTTTTTTTCTTTGCGTCATGTGCTGTTTGGGGAGGGTTTTTTGGAAGGGACATCCTGCGTGACACTGCAGTGCCACTCCTAGATGGGCCCGGTGTTTGTGTCGGCCACTAGGGTCGCTTATCTTACTCACACAGCGACCTCGGTGCAAATTTTAGGACTAAAAATAATATTGTGAGGTGTGAGGTATTCAGAATAGACTGAAAATGAGTGGAAATTATGTTTTTTGAGGTTAATAATACTTTGGGATCAAAATGACCCCCAAATTCTATGATTTAAGCTGTTTTTTAGTGTTTTTTGAAAAAAACACCCGAATCCAAAACACACCCGAATCCGACAAAAAAAATTCAGTGAGGTTTTGCCAAAACGCGTTCGAACCCAAAACACGGCCGCGGAACCGAACCCAAAACCAAAACACAAAACCCGAAAAATTTCAGGCGCTCATCTCTATCAATTACACCAGGTAAGGCACAGAACTAGACATCTGATCATTGTAGTTTGGAAGGTGCTACTCTGCAGTGCATGCCTTGTGGAACTACTGTATGATCACCATAGCAAGGCAATGCTTGCTACTGTTTACATGTTCAACCCTAATACAGTAATAAAGAAAAACTCGTTATTGTTCGAAAATGCCAGCTTACTGTATTTAAATATATTTCATTCACAAAACAAATATCGTCTACAAGATCATACGGAAAATCTGGGTGCCCATATCATTGTATCCAAAAATAGGATTTTAATTTCCTACTGATAAATCCTTTTCTCGTAGTCTGTAGGGGATACTGGTAATTCATTTAGTACCATGGGGTATAGATGGGTCCACTTGGAGCCATGGGCACTATAGAAGTTTGAAAATGTGTGCTGGCTCCTCCCTCTATGCCTCTCCTACCAGACTCAGTCTAGGAAACTGTGCCCGAGGAGACGGACATACTTTGAGAGGATATGGATAAGGAAAGGGGTGAGATTTTGAACCAGCACACCCATAACAAGAGGAAAGCCATGCTAACCAAACTTGAAAACCAGTACAGCAACAGCTGAACCAAACAACAGTAGTTAAACAAGTAATCGTATAGGAAGAACTAAGCACAGGGTGGGCGCCCAGTATCCTCTACGGACTACGAGAAAAGGATTTACCGGTAGGTAATTAAAATCCTATTTTCTCTTACGTCCTAGGGGATACTGGGAATTCATTTAGTACAATGGGGAAGTACCAAAGCTCCAAAACCGGGTAGGAGCGTGCTGAGGTTCCTTCAGAACTGACTGACCAAACTGAAGGTCCTCAGAGGCAAAGGTATCGAACTTGTTAAATCTGGGAAATGTGTTCGAACCTGACCAAGTAACTGCTTGGCAGAGCTGTAATGCCAAGACACCCAAGGCAGCTGCCCAAGAGGAACCCACTGACCTAGTAGATTGGGCCTGTACAGATTTAGGAATTGGCAAGCCTATTGTGAAATAAGCATGCTGGATAGTGAAGAAAGAAATAACTTGAACTCAACCACTGTGCAGAAAGGTAGCAGCCCATGGAATTCAATTGGTGCAAAGCGTCACCCACTCGTCAATAAAACATGAAACACAAACAATATCACCAATATAGAGTCCCTTGGAGCTATAACATTGAATGACACACTGGAGTAACTCAATCAGATGTCAAATCCCGGCATGGATTCCTCTGTTTTCAAGGTTTTCTTCAAAGAAAAAAAAGAACACACCTCATACGGCAAAATTGTATTCCTTCAGTAAAGTTGTACTCGACGATATAGAAAAATTAGAAAATAAACCTATAAAGGGTAATCTTTCTGTTAAGGAAAGGGGAGCTTTAAAATCCTTAAATGCTGATAATGGGTTGGTGATTAAACCAGCCAATAAGGGAGGTGGTATCATTCTCCTGAATCGGTGTAATTATGAAAGTGAGGTTCTTAAACAACTAGTAGATAGGAATACTTATAGGAAAATGAGAAGTAATCCCACTAATAAAGTTTCCCTAGCCATAAAAAATATAATAGACAAATACAACAATAAGGGCACATTGACAGATGCTGAAAGTAAGTTTCTTTTCTCAGACAGTCTTATGGTTCCCACGATCTACATTTTGCCCAAAATACATAAAAGTTTAACTCAACCCCCAGGCAGGCCTATAATTTCGGGAGTAAATTCCTTAATAGCCAACTTGTTGAAGTTTATTGACTTTTACCTTCAACCATTGGCACAGGTCAATCCCTTGCATCGTAAGGACACTACAGATGTTCTTACTTACCTTAACCAGCTCCAATGGGAGGATAACTATTTATTCATAACAGCTGATGTTGGGTCGCTTTACACGATTATTGATCACTCCCAGGGTATAGAAGCAATCAAGAAAACACTAGAATGCTCAGCCATTAATAGGGATATACAGGAGTTCCTGGTGGAAGGGATTAGTTTTATTTTAAATAATAATTATTTCATCTTTAAGGATAATTTTTACATACAGAAAAGGAGTACTGCGATGGGCACCAGGTTCACCCCTAGTAATGCTAACTTCTTCATGGGGTTGTGGGAAGAAGAGTTGATATGGAACCACAACCCATTCGGGGCAAAACCTGGTGTCCTGGCACAGATACATAGATCATATTTTTTTCATTTGGTGAGGTGAGAGAAGTGTTCTGGAAGCATTTTATACATATTTGAACTCCAACAATCGAAATATGGGGGGTCATTTCGACCCCATCGCTCACTGCAGTTTGTCGCAGTGCAGCGATCGCGTCAGAACTGCGCATGCCCAAGCGCCGCAGTGCGCCGGCGCATGGCAGTTGTCAGTGCCCAGCGATCGCCTCTGAGACAGAGACGGTCGCTGGGTGGGAGGGGGCTGAATGGTGGCGTTAAATCGCCATTTAGTAGGTGCAGTCCGGCCAACGCAGGAGTGGCAGGACCGTTGGGGGTGTGTGGCGCAGTGGCTGCATGACGTATCACACAGCCGCTGTGGCCAGCGGCAGCGAGACACAACTCCCGGCCAGCCGCAGGAGCTGCGCTGCCCGGGAGTTACTCCACAGATACAAAGGCATTGCCTCTGTGCGATGCTTTTGTATTTGTGCGGGGGGGGGGGCGGTACTGACATGCGGGGCAGACTAGCCCTGTGCTGGGTGTCCCCCCACATGTCTGAGTTTATGATCAACTCGGAATGACCCCCATGGTTCTTACTTTTAATATAAGTTCATCAAGCGTGGATTTTTTGGATTTGACGATATAGAATGAAAACAATATAATTAAAACAAAAAATTATGTTAAACCAACTGACTCTAAAGCTTATATTAATAAAAAAAGCTGTCACCACAAAAAATGGTTAGACTCAGTTCCTGTAGGACAGATCAAAAGACATAAAAGGAACTGTACCGATCAGGAGGTGTTTCTAACGCAAGCACAGGAGCTGAAAACCTGTTTCCTGTCAAGTGGTTAAAGGAGAATGAAGCTGATGTGGCTTTGAATTCAATATCAGAAATTGGTCACTCCAACCTAACTAAGAGGTCCCTAGTTGATAAGAAAACATAAGGGAGAGATAAGTTTAAATGGGCCTTCGCAACAGATTATTTATCTCAACACCAACAAGTTACGAAGATACTCAGGAAACACTGGAGTACCCTTAAAAAATATCCAATGATAGGGAAAGAATTACCTGACTTCCCTTTATGCATTTTTAGAAAAGCCCCCAATTTAAAACAAAAATTATTAAGAAGTTTCCATTCGACCACACTAAAGAATAAAGGAGTGACATCAGAAGGCTCCTATAGATGTGGCTCTTGCATGGGGTGTAAGTGCATATCCAATTCATTTGGGAAGAAAAGGGTTGAGTTTCAAATCAATAATAAGAAATTCATTGTAAAGGATTTCATTACATGTCATACGCAAAACGTTTATGGCATTGAATGTGAATGTGGCAAATTTTATATTGAGAGGACCAGTAGACCACTGAAGGTTAGGATTGGTGAGCATCTAAGAAATATTTGTAAGGGGATAGACACACATGCTCTGTTTGCACACTTCAAAACTTCGCACTGTTGTGAGGTATCAAAAATTAAAAATTTCTATGGTCTCAAGAAAATCAGTTTGCATCCCAGAGAAACAGATATCATGACAAAATTGGCAAAGGAAGAAATTTATTTTATTTATAGATATAAAACTCTTATCCCTTTAGGCCTGAATCTGGATTTTGAGTTAAAATGGTTCCTTTAATCTAAAGATTTTATTATGTGAAATTTTTTCTAATGCATTGTCTTTTATTTATGTTTTTTATGTATATTCTGGATGAAGGAATTTTCTCCTTTTGATATTGATATTTGATCTTTGAGCCACCACTATTGAAATCCACGCGATACGAAAAACTCGCTGCCTATTATACTCATCTGCATCAAGGAAACAGTTCAGTGATGTGGAACGCAGAATGAACTGTACACAACTTCCGGGTTTGGCCATTGGAGGACTGAAGCATCACAAAACTTGCTGACTCTTCCGGGCGCGGTTGGCTCCAACGGTGGAACACATAACGTTATTTCCAGTGGAAACTTGAAGTGCGGACCCGTTTCTGACTTCGCGGCTCGATACAGCTGTTTTAAATAATTTTGTAATGTTAAAATCTGCACGAATATCGGGCTGGTAACATTTGGAATTGATTATGTATATGTAATCATAGGAGGATTTTAGTTGTTAGTGATCCATGTCTGGAATTAGGCTTAGCTTTTAGTTTTATTTATGTGAGTATACATACCCTGTCCAGCACAACCTCCTTATGCCTCGATAAAGATACCAGGAGTATTGAAATGCTTTGGAAAGGAGGTTCAGGACAGGAATCCTGGATTCCTTTGGTTGAACTCTGAGCACCCAGGAATGCCTATTTTTACAACTCGTGCTCGTTTGTCTGCTTATGCTAAGTAGGCCATTTTACCGTGTGAGAGTCCAGTACTACTGCGTCTTCTGATGTTAACATTTTATTGGCTGCATATTAAATTACTGTATTGCGCTATTTTGGACCATTTTTCTTCTTTTTGAAGATGTGTGGATTCTGAATTTCCTTGAGGTTAAACCCTCTCAATACACATGCTATTTTGTCATTTATCAGGTAGATCTTTCCACAGGGTAGGAGTCCTACACCTTTTCTCACATTGTGTTACTTGAGGAATACGATATTGCCCTATGAGGTGTGTTCTTTCTTTTCTTTGAGGAAAACCTTGAAAACAGAGGAATCCATGTCGGGATTTGACATCTGATTGAGTTACTTCAGTGTGTCATTCAATGTTATAGCACCAAGGGACTCTATATTGGTGTTTCATGCTGGATAGTGAGCCTGATCCAGCGAGCAATTGACTGCTTTGAAGCAGGACACACAATCTTGTTGGCATCATATAAAACGATCAGAGAGTCTGATTTCCTGTGACGAGCAGTTCCCTTTACATAAACCTTCAGAGCCCTTACAACATCCAAGGACCTGAAAGTAGCAGAGGTGTCAGTAACAACCGGGACAACAATTGGCTGGTTGATGTAAAACACCAACACCACTTTAGGAAGGAATTGCTGACGAGTCTTAAGTTCAGCTCTGTCCTCATGGAAAATCAAGTAGGGGCTCTTGTGAGACAACGCCCCCAACTCCGACACATGCCTTGCCGAAGCCAAAGCCAACAGTGTGACGGTCTTCCACGTAAGATGCTTTACATCTGCCTCCTGTAACGGTTCAAACCAGTCTGATTGGAGGAATGTCAGAACCAAATTGAGATCCTAAGGTGCTGTGGGAGGCACAAAGGGAGGTTGGATGTGAAGAACACCTTTTAAGAACATCTGTACCTCAAGGAGAGAAGCCAATTGTTTCTGAAAGAAAATAGACAAGGCCAAAATCTGAAATTTTATGTAGCCTAGGTGTAGGCCCACATCAACTCCCGACTGCAGAAAAAGCAGGAAACGTCCCAGATGAATTTCCACTGTAGAATATTGTCTGCTCTCACACCAAAAGACATATTTCTTCCAGATACGATGGTAATGTTTCAACATTACCCCTTTCCTGGCTTAGATCCTAGTTGTGATGACCTTGTTAGGAATCCTTCTCCTGGCTAGAATCAATTGTTCAACTTCCATGCCATCAAACGTATCCGTGGTAAGTCTTGATAGATTAATTGGCCCTGTTGCAGAAGATCCTCTTGAAGAGGCAGAGGCCATGGATCTTTGATTAGCATCTTGAGAAGATCTGCATACCACGCTCTTCACGGCCAGTCCGGAGCAATAAGAATTGTTTGAACTCCTTCCCTTTTCATTCTTTTCAGAACTCTTGGTATCAGAGGAATGGGAGGAAACACACCAGCTGGTAGACCCACGGAGTTGTCGGGGTGTCAACCGCTACAGCTTGTGGGTCCCTCGACCTGGAACCGCCTGAGCTTCTTGTTGAGTCGAGAGGCCATCATAATCAGGACACCGGCTTAGTACTCACCACTCTTCTTTCTTCTGGCTCTGGTAGGGGTGGTGGCGTGCTGCGGGAATGTACGCTCACCGAGGTGGGGCTTATGAATATTTCCCTCAGGAGCTAGCATCCTGTCAGCGGGGAACGGGACCATTAACCCTTAGTGGGGCTGGGCCGTCCCCACCCCCCTAAGTCCCACGAAGCAGGCAGGCTGGTGCCATCAAGTCCTGCATGAAAAAAACAAACTTTAAAAATAAATGCAGAAAACTTTTCAGGAGCTTCCAGAGAGGTGACTGGCTCCTTCGGGCACATTTTAGAAACTGAGTCTGGTAGGAGGGGCATAGAGGGTGAAGTTATCAAACTTCTATAGTGCCCATGACTCCAAGTGGCCCCGTCTATACCCCATGGTACTAAATGGATTCCCAGTATCCCCTAGGACGAAAGAGAAATGCTGTTTCTCTGGATGTAGCACGCACACCCGTGAGACTTCTCAGCGGGATATTTGTTCTTTTCCTTTATGCTGTGAATGACCCCATGTCACGACCACCTCTTACAGTAACTGTGGATTAACTGAATTTTAAATTTAGCAAATATATGTTGATTGACCTTCATACAAATATAAGAATGCTGTTATGCAGAATTGTACATAAATGGTGATGTACATAAATGATGATGATGACGATGATGATGTAAATAAATTATGATATATTGTTGGTGATTTTGAGTGTATTAATATGTAATGTTTTAATAAAAGATTCAATCACAAGTGAAATATACCAATAATTAAATTAAATATATTGGAATATGGTTATATAGTAACCATTCATCTGATATCTAAACAATGCAAAGCAATATTATTGCCACTAGGCATGTTGTTACTTTAATCTGCTTACGTGGCAACATGTCGGTGGCACTCTATGGTTCATTTGTGCCTAGGTACAATTTGTTATGTCTACATAGATTACAGTAAGTTATTATTATGACTACTACACTGTATTGGGCCTTATTCAGAGTTGGCCACAGCAGCGGCCTGCAGCGCAGTTTCGCCAGCACCGCAAACTGCACATGCACATCAGTCGCATCGCGTCTGCACAACCTGTGATTGACCGCGACCGGCTTGGATTGGAGGCAATGCGTCGGGGATACGGCAGGTCGATCAGGGAGGTGTTCAGGAGGGTTTTTGAGGTGGCTGAGTGGCATCACACACAGCCGTTCCGATTAAATAAAATGGCGGCAGACCACCTGGCAGCACAGCCAGGCTGCGCTGCCAGGGGTAAACCTTAATTTGATGTGACTGCAATTTAATTTAATTTAATTCGCAGGACGTTATAGCTGCTGAAGTGGACAGCAGACACTGATTCCAAGTGGAGTGTTTAAAGCCTTCCCTTTACGGGGGAGGCTTTGTTTGGTGACAAACTAAACAAGTGGATTTCACAAGCGACGGCTGGTAAGTCCACCTATCTGCTAGCTGCGGCTCCTCCAGCTAGATGTGCTTACCCCGGCCCCTCTCTACAGTCCTTTTGGGTGGCTATGTTTAGGGGCAGGGCCAGGGGTGCTTTTAATGCCGCTAGAGGTAACTGAGGTAAACCACGCAGACCAGCAGGCGCTGGTTCCCTGGAACAGAGCTCAGGCTCTGCCTCTTTCAAGCCCCCAGAGTGACGGTTGACCCCAGGTTCTGGGAGACTTACAGGTGGGTGCTTGTGTCAAATATTTCTGTCACATTTGGGCGGACTCCTGCCAGGACCCCTTGGTGAGAAACTTAATCTCCAAGGGCTACTGGTTAGAGTTTCAAATTCTCCCACCTCACAGATTATTCAAGTCAGGCTTGCCATTTTAACTTATGTCACGGGTCACCTTGCAAGAAGCCATCAACAAACTGTTGTGAACACAGGTTATTGTTCCAGTTCCACCTCAACTCCAAAGCAAGGGTTTCTATTCCAGTCTGTTCGTGGTGCCAAAACCGGACGGTTCGGTTTGGCCGATCTTAAACCTCAAATCGCTGAACCTATACTTATGTGTGTTCAAATTCAAATTGGAGTCTCTGAGAGTGGGGGTTTCTGGCCTGGAAGAAGGGGAATTCCTGGTGTCCCTGGATATCAAGGATGTGTACCTTCACATCCTGATATGGCCGCCTCATCAGGCTTATCTCAGGTTTGCTCTGCAGGACAGTCACTTCCAATTCCAGGGCTTGCCTTTCGGTCTCTCCACAGCACCAAGGGTGTTCACAAAGGTAATGGCGGAGATGATGTTACAACTCCGCATGATGGGAGTGAACATCGTTCCGTACTTGGACGATCTCCTCATAAAAGCTGTGTATACAGCACAATTGTTGGAAAGCATCGACAAGACTACCCGATTACTAAAGACTCATGAGTGGATTCTCAATCTGCAGAAATCCCACCTGGAACCTTCACAGAGGTTTCAGTTCCTGGAAATGATACTGGACACGGTGTCATATAAAGTGTTCCATCCTATGGACAAAGCACTGACAATTCAGTCAATGGTTCGCTCCTTTCGGAAACGACCAAAATCTTGGTGCATCTTTGCTTACACCTACTGGGAAAGATGGTAGTCTCATACGAGACAATTCAGTATGAAAGATTCCATGCCCGTTTATTCCAGCTGGATCTGCTGGACAAGTGGTCAGGTTCACATCTGCACACGCACCAGAGGATATCCCATTTGCCGAAAGCCAGGATTTCCCTGTTGTGGTGGTTGCAGACCTCCCGCCTAGTGGAGGGTCGACACTTCAGAATTCAGGCTTGGAGTCTGTTGACAACGGATGCGAGCCTCCCTGGTTGGGGTGCCGTGACATAGGGGGCTCAGTTCCAAGGAAGGTGGTCACCTCAGGAGGCTTCTATTTCGATAAATAGTCTGGAACTCAGCGCGATTTACAATGCCCTTCTGCAGGCCTCTTCTCTCCATCAACGTCAGGCCATACAGGTACAATCGGACAACGCAACGGTGGTGGCGTACATAAACCGACCGAGAGGAACAAAATGCAGGGCCGCAATAAAAGAGGTATCCAAGATACTCCTCTGGGCAGAAGGCAATGCCAGGGCCATATCAGCCATATTCATTCCGGGAGAGGACAATTGGGAAGCATACTTCCTCAGCAGACACAATCTGCACCCGTGGGAATGGGGTCTTCACCCGCAGGTGTTTCAGCTATTAACTCATTGGTGGGGCTGCCCGCAGATCGACATGATGGCATCTCGGCTCAACAAGAGCATTACTGTTCCAGGACGAGGGATCCACAGGCCGCAGCGGTGGATGCTCTGTTTACCGCGGGTTTACCGGTTGGTTTACATGTTACCGCCAATTCCTCTCATTCCCAGAGTTCTAAAAAGACTAAAAAGGATAGAGTTCAGGCAATTCTGATTGCCCCGGATTGGCCGCGCAGGGCCTGGTATGCGGAGCTCCTAGCCATGTCCCTCGAAGAGCCCTGGCCTCAGCCACTTCAGGAAGATCTTCTTCTGCAAGTGCCATTCGTCTATCCAGACTTACCGCAGCTACGTTTTATGGCATGGAGGTTGAGGCATGGAGGTTGAAAGGGAGATTTTAGTCAGGAAAGGGATTCCCAGAATGGTTATCTCGACTATGGTCCAAGCCAGGAAGATGGTCATGTCAAAACATTACCATCGCATATAGAAGAAGTATGTCTCTTGGTGTGAGGGTCGGCAGTATTCTGCTGTGGATTTTCATCTGGGATGGTTCTTACACTTCTTGCAGGCAGGTGTGGATATGGGCCTGTGTTTAGATTCCATTAAAGTTCAGATCTTGGCCTTGCCTATTTTCTTCCAGAGGCAGTTGGCTGTTATCCCTGAAGTCCAGACGTTCTTGAAGGGGGTCCTTCGTATTCAACCGGCCTTTGTGCCTCCCATGGCGCTGTGGGATCTCAATTTGGTTCTGACCTTTCTCCAATTGGATTGGTTTGAACCTTTACACTTGGTGGACATGAAATATTTGACATAGAAGAATGTCATGTTGTTGGCCTTGGCCTCTGCGAGGCATGTCTCAGAGTTAGGGGCCTTGCCCTGTAAGAGCCCTTATTTAGTGTTTCATGAGGGTAGGGCGGAGCTCAGGACTCGCCAGCAATTTTTGCCTAAAGTGGTGTCTGCATTTCACATCAATCAGCCGATAGTGGTTCTGGTGGTCTCTGACACGTCTGTTACACCAAAGTCCTTGGACGTGGTTTGGGCTTTGAAGGTTTATGTCAAACGGACAGCTCATCACAGAAATTCTGATTTGCTTTTTGCTCTTTATGATGTTAACAAGATTGGTTGCACTGCTTCGAAGCAGTAGATTGTGCATTGGCTCAGGCTTACGATCCAACAGGTTTACTCTTTGGCAGCTTTGTCGCTGCCAAGATCTGTTCAGGCTCACTCCACACGGTCGGTGGGTTCTTCCTGGGTGGCTGCCCGGGGTGTCTCGGCTTTGCAGTTATGCCGGGCAGCTACTTGGTCGGGTTTGAACACGTTTAAGTTTTACCAGTTCGACACCTTGGCTACAGAGGACTTTCAGTTTGGTAAATTGGTTTTGCAGGGGGTCTCAGCACTCTCCCACCCGGTCTAGAAGCTTTGGGACTTCCCCATGGTACTAGACCATCTCAGTATCCCCTAGGATGTTAGAGAAAATAGGATTTTAATACCTACCGGTAAATCATTTTCTTGTAGTCCGTAGGGGATAATGGGCGCCCGCCTCTGTGCTTCGGTATTTTCCTGCAAGGGTTGTTCTTGTGCATTTGTTGTTTGGGTCTGCTGTTGCTGTACCTATTTTCAAGTTGTGTTTGGCGTGACTATCCTCTTGTTATGTTGTGTGCTGGTTCGTTAATTCACCACTTTCTTATCAATTTTCCTCCTCTCGAAGTTTGTCCATCTTCTCGGGCACAGTTATCCTAGACTAAATCTGCGGGAGAGCATAGAGGGGAGGAGCCAGCACACTCTGAAGAAATGTTAAAGTGCCAGGCTCCAATGGACCCCATCTATACCCCATGGTATCAGACCATCCCAGTATCCCCTACGGACTACGAGAAAAGGATTTACCGGTAGGTATTAAAATCCTATTTTCTGGAGTGCATATATATATATATATATATATATATCTTTTTATATATATATATATATATATATATATATACAGGTTGAGTATCCCTTATCCAAAATGCTTGGGACCAGAGGTATTTTGGATATCGAATTTTTCCGTATTTTGGAATAATTGCATACCATAATGAGATATCATGGTGATGGGACCTAAATCTAAGCACAGAATGCATTTATGTTTCATATACACCTTATACACACAGCCTGAAAGTCATTTTAGCCAATATTTTTTATAACTTTGTGTATTAAACAAAGTGTGTGTACATTCACACAATTCATTTATGTTTCATATACACCTTATACACACAGCCTGAAGGTCATTTAATACAATATTTTTAATAATTTTGTGTATTAAACAAAGTTTGTGTACATTGAGCCATCAAAAAACAAAGGTTTCACTATTTCACTCTCACACAAAAAATTCCGTATTTCGGAATATTTGGATATGGGATACTCGACCTGTATGTATATATATATATATATATATATATATATATATATAGTCTATTTGTATGTCGGTGAGTTATAAGCTCTGCCATTAGTTTACCTTCTAATCTGTATTATATTTATGTTGTTTAGGCCATTTCGTATCAAGTCATTATAAATATGTATATTTATGCCACATCAGTATGTTTTTTTTATATATATATTGGTGTTTTCTATATACTGATGATTCATTATATGTGCAATTCGTATACTTATATGTTTTTACTATTGTTGTTTGGTGGGAGTGGTTCCATTTCCCCTATGATTTCATTTGCTGATTGATTGGGGTTAATTAGTGAACAAACATGGAATGATGGATATTTATAGAGCACATTGCTTATTGTTTGGTGTTGATGAAAGTGTGGGACCCTGGAGAGTTGTGTATGTGTGCCCCTTTAAAGTGGCTTACAATGTCATGCTGGTACAGCAAGGGTTAAGGGCAGACCAGAGTTCGGTCACATGTTCTAGATGGTGAGTGCTGATTGGACAAGGGAGTCTGGGAGCAGAGGAGCCTTATGGGGAGAAAAAGGTGGAGTTATGAGAAAGTAATTATTGTGCTTGACACGATAAAAGGAGCAGAGCGGGAGCTCACAACACAGAGAAAACCGATGGTCACCCTGAGTGGTGGACAGTAGTGCTGCTGAGCTAAAGAAAATGGGTGATACAGAAGTGCAGAGAGCCAGAGAGCGCCCGCGAGCCATCACAGCCAGGGATCGGACACCACCAGGCCTATTGAAAGATATGAATGCCGCGGCCATCTTGAAATGCTGTGAGCAGCTGAGACAGGTCCAGCCAATGGTAGTAACTACAGCAGAGTATCAGAGTGAGTACACAGAGACTGTTGGTGTGGAGGGCTGCAAACAGACAAGTGCCAGGCCCAATTGTCCCTTGGTTACACATGCTGCGCATTATTGTATGGAAAGAAGAGTTGTCACCAGGCCCTAAAACAACAGCTTACAAACTAGCCACTTATTTGAATACAGTTATCAGGACAGAGATACACATTCTAAGAAAATCTTGAGATACATTTAGCCATTTTAAGGAGCAAAAGGACTTTATTTATCCAATAAATATTGAGTTATTTAAGAAAAAAAGACTGAATTAACCTATCCAAGGAACCCTTACTACAGAGTAAGCTGCTTTGTTAAAGACACTAGGATAACTTTGCTATCTACATCCTTTTTGCATAACTGATTCACAGTGACATTTCTATTAAAACCCAGGACTAATCTGCTTAACCACTCCATTGCAAAACTGTGGCAGTTCAGGATCAAAAGAGAGTTCCAACATAATTTGCCCGTGAAGATTGAAACATCATTATTAGAGAAAGTTAGGAATATAGAAACTGTTACTGATAATTGTATTTTTCATCACTTTCCTTATTACCCTCATTATTGTTTTGTTGTTGGAATATGCATATATCTGTGATTAGATTGATTGTCCTATTGAATTACTAAATGTTCCAGCATATTGTAAACTATGGTCAACTGTGATTTGCTAATCTTCTTTAATGGCACCTTAAGGGGGGGTACTCACAGAGCGATATTCTGAGCAATCTGACTAGATTGCTTAGAATATAAGCCTGATCGCTCCGTGTGTAGCCCTTACAGCGATAGCGATGCGCAGACCCGCGCATCGCTATCGCTGCTGCTAGATTGGCCTGCCATGCAGGCCAATCTAGCGGGTCACTCACTTCACCGGCTGGGTGAAATGAGCGCCCCTCCCGTCTCCCCCCGCACGCTCAGCACAGATCGCACTGTGCTGAGCGGCAAGAGAGATGTGTGCTGAGCGGTTCGCTCAGCACACATCTCTCCCTGCATCGGCCCATCTATATGGGCCTTTATTCTGGTGATTGTCTAATTGTTGTCAAATAACTAATCACCCTCTTTAATCCAGAGTTATTTGCGGTTCAACAAAAAGACATCCTGTTGGAATTGCTATTCTATACATTCCTGTTGCGTAGCCATCTATTCTATCTCTCTGAGCAAGGTACTACGGATAAGGTATGGGGGAGAACACTTAAGGGAAAAGGTCGGTCACATCTGTGATACCTCATCCAACCACTTAGACATACCCGCCGAACCTGGAGTGTTACAAAAGTAATAAATTGCTGAAATGTTGAAGCACCTGTGGAGTTATAACAATTTTTCTGACTGAGTTCCACTACATTGTATTTAACTGCTGATGGTGTAAGGATAATGGTTGCACTTCTTGCAGTCAGCTGGTGTGTCTTTTTGATGACACTTCCCATCATAAATGACCTTCACTGTATGCATTAAAGCTTTCATTCCAAAAATGAGTCATGTCTTTATAAAATAAAGTATAAAACTGAAAAGATGTATTTCAAGGATTTCGCAGACAAATAATATTTTTCAGTCATCTATGGAACCACATCACTACCACACAGATTACAAGCATTGGTCTCTCTGGTACTATGAGTCAATCCAAAGCATTAAAACTAAATTAAAACAAATAAGAGAGAGAATCTTTTCTCTTCAGTCAATTTTCAATAACAAGAGTAAAAACTTGTCCTTCAGCGAGAGATATTCTCATTGCTTTTATCTGTGTGTTTCTGAAAATATGGATCAATAGGACAGAGAAATTGCCACGGGCTGCCCCTGAAGGCAATATAAAATGTAAATTGCTGCAGGCACCTGAATTAGGGGCAGCCCATGTGCACTGTGAGATGTAATATCTACTTTTGTTGTCATGGCAAACATAAAAACATTTAACTTTTTTTTCTGCTATTACGATATTTTAATATTTTCACTTAAATAATGATTTGACTTTATCCATCAATGTAATAAGAATAATTAAATTTTCTATGCAGCAATATCACCCCTGAATCATAGGGCCCGATACAGACCTGATCGCTTCTGTGCGTTTTCGCACAACGGGCGATTATCGAACTACTGCGCATGTGTATGCACCGCAATGTGCACGCGTGTTGCCAAACAGCAACAGGATGGTGTGAATATTTTGATCGCACGGCCGTTCGCAAGGTGATTGACAGGAAGAGGACATTTGTGGGTGGTATTTGGCCGTTTTTATGGGCGTGTCAGGAAAAACATAGGCGTTCCCAAGCATTTTCAGGGTGGGTGTGTGACGTCAGCTCTGGACCCGATCAGCCTGATTTCTTCGCACTGGAGGAATAAATATTGAGCTACACACAGGCTACACACACTAAAGTAGAAACAAATGTTAGTCCTCCTCATCAAGCGCTTGTGTCAGCTGCAGCTATGCTCCTTTATTTCTAGTAGAGATGAGCGGGTTCGGTTCCTCGGAATCCGAACCCCCCCGAACTTCACCCATTTTACACGGGTCCGAGGCATACTCGGATTCTCCCATATGGCTCGGGTAACCCGAGCGCGCCCGAACGTCATCATCCTGCTGTCGGATTCTCGCGAGATTCGGATTCTATATAAGGAGCCGCGCGTCGCCGCCATTTTTCACTCGTGCATTGGAAATGATAGTGAGAGGACTTTGTTTCAGGGGGCTGCATATCTTTATTCTGGGGACCAGCAGTATTATAGGAGGAGTACAGTGCAGAGTTTTGCTGACCAGTGACCACCAGTATTATACGTTGTCTGCCTGAAAAACACTCCATATCTGTGCTCAGTGTGCTGCATATATCTGTGCTCACACTGCTTTATTGTGGGGACTGGGGACCACCAGTATTATATAGAAGGAGTACAGTGCAGAGTTTTGCTGACCAGTGATCACCAGTATACATTGTCTGCCTGAAAAACGCTCCATATCTGTGCTCAGTGTGCTGCATATATCTGTGCTCACACTGCTTTATTGTGGGGACTGGGGACAAGCAGTATTATATAGGAGGAGTACAGTGCAGAGTTTTGCTGACCAGTGACAACCAGTATACGTTGTCTGCCTGAAAAACGCTCCATATCTGTGCTCAGTGTGCTGCATATATCTGTGCTCACACTGCTTTATTGTGGGGACTGGGGACCAGCAGTATCATATAGGAGGAGTACAGTGCAGAGTTATGCTGACCAGTGACCACCAGTATACGATGTCTGCCTGAAAAACGCTCCATATCTAATCTGTGCTCAGTGTGCTGCATATATCTGTGCTCACACTGCTTTATTGTGGGGACTGGGGACCAGCAGTATTATATAGGAGTACAGTGCAGAGTTCTGCTGACCAGTGACCACCAGTATACGTTGTCTGCCTGAAAAACGCTCCATATCTGTGCTCAGTGTGCTGCATATATCTGTGCTCACACTGCATTATTGTGGGGACTGGGGACCAGCAGTATTATATAGGAGGAGTACAGTGCAGAGTTTTGCTGACCAGTGACAACCAGTATTATACGTTCTCTGCCTGAAAAATGCTCCATATCTGTGCTGCATTGTAGTATATAGTAGGAGTACAGTGCATAATTTTGCTGACCACCAGTATATAATATATAGGAGTACGTTACAGAAGGCCACTGCTCTACCTACCTCTGTGTCGTCAAGTATACTACCCATCCATACCTGTGGTGCATTTCAGTTTTGCACAGTTTGCTGACCACCAGTATATAATATATAGCAGTACGGTACAGTAGGCCACTGCTCTACCTACCTCTGTGTCGTCAAGTATACTATCCATCCATACCTGTGGTGCATTTCAGTTTTGCACAGTTTGCCGACCACCAGTATATAATATATAGCAGTACGGTACAGTAGGCCACTGCTCTCTCAACCTCTGTGTCGTCAAGTATACTATCCATCCATACCTATGGTGCATTTAAGTTTTGCACAGTTTGCTGACCACCAGTATATAATATATAGCTATACGGTACAGTAGGCCACTGCTCAACCTACCTCTGTGTCGTCAAGTACACTATCCATCCATACCTGTGGTGCATTTAAGTTTTGCACAGTTTGCTGACCACCAGTATATAATATATAGCATTACGGTACAGTAGGCCACTGCTCTACCTACCTCTGTGTCGTCAAGTATACTATCCATCCATACCTGGGGTGCATTTCAGTTTTGCACAGGTTGCTGACCACCAGTATATAATATATAGCAGTACGGTACAGTAGGCCACTGCTCTACCTACCTCTGTGTCGTCAAGTATACTATCCATCCATACCTGTGGTGCATTTCAGTTGTGCGCAGTATATATAGTATTAGGCAATTGCTATTGATACTGGCATATAATTCCACACATTAAAAAATGGAGAACAAAAATGTGGAGGGTAAAATAGGGAAAGATCAAGATCCACTTCCACCTCGTGCTGAAGCTGCTGCCACTAGTCATGGCCGAGACGATGAAATGCCATCAACGTCGTCTGCCAAGGCCGATGCCCAATGTCATAGTAGACAGCATGTAAAATCCAAAACACAAAAGTTCAGTAAAATGACCCAAAAATCAAAATTAAAAGCGTCTGAGGAGAAGCGGAAACTTGCCAATATGCCATTTACGACACGGAGTGGCAAGGAATGGCTGAGGCCCTGGCCTATGTTCATGGCTAGTGGTTCAGCTTCACATGAGGATGGAAGCACACATCCTCTCGCTAGAAAAATGAAAACACTTAAGCTGGCAAAAGCACAGCAAAGAACTGTGCGTTCTTCTAAATCACAAATCCCCAAGGAGATCCAATTGTGTCGGCTGCGATGCCTGACCTTCCCAACACTGGACAGGAAGAGGTGGCGCCTTCCACCATTTGCACGCCCCCTGCAAGTGCAGGAAGGAGCACCCGCAGTCCAGTTCCTGATAGTCAAATTGAAGATGTCATTGTTGAAGTACACCAGGATGAGGATATGGGTGTTGCTGGCGCTGAGGAGGAAATTGACAAGGAGGATTCTGATGGTGAGGTGGTTTGTTTAAGTCAGGCACCCGGGGAGACACCTGTTGTCCGTGGGACGAATATGGCCGTTGACATGCCTGGTCAAATTACAAAAAAAAATCACCTCTTCGGTGTGGAATTATTTTAACACAAATGCGGACAACAGGTGTCAAGCCGTGTGTTGCCTTTGTCAAGCTGTAATAAGTAGGGGTAAGGACGTTAACCACCTCGGAACATCCTCCCTTATACGTCACCTGCAGCGCATTCATCATAAGTCAGTGACAAGTTCAAAAACTTTGGATGACAGAGGAAGCAGTCCACTGACCACTAAATCCCTTCCTCTAGTAACCAAGCTCCTGCAAACCACACCACCAACTCCCTCAGTGTCAATTTCTTCCTTACACAGGAAAGCCAATAGTCCTGCAGGCCATGTCACTGGCAAGTCTGACGAGTCCTCTCCTGCCTGGGATTCCTCCGATGCATCCTTGAGTGTAACGCCTACTGCTGCTGGCGCTGCTGTTGTTGCTGCTGGGAGTCGATCGTCATCCCAGAGGGGAAGTCGGAAGACCACTTGTACTACTTCCAGTAAGCAATTGACTGTCCAACAGTCCTTTGCGAGGAAGATGAAATATCACACAGTCATCCTGCTGCAAAGCGGATAACTCAGGCCTTGGCAGCCTGGGCGGTGAGAAACGTGTTTCCGGTACCCACCGTTAATTCACAGGCAACTACAGACTTGATTGAGATACTGTGTCCCCGGAACCAAATACCATCTAGGTTCCATTTCTCTAGGCAGGCGATACCGAAAATGTACACAGACCTCAGAAAAAGAGTCACCAGTGTCCTAAAAAATGCAGTTGTACCCAATGTCCACTTAACCACGGACATGTGGACAAGTGGAGCAGGGCAGACTCAGGACTATATGACTGTGACAGCCCACTGGGTAGATGTATTGCCTCCCGCAGCAAGAACAGCAGCGGCAGCACCAGTAGCAGCATCTCGCAAACGCCAACTCGTTCCTAGGCAGGCTACGCTTTGTATCCCCGCTTTCCAGAAGAGGCACACAGCTGACAACCTCTATCGGAAACTGAGGAACATCATCGCAGAATGGCTTACTGCAAATGGACTCTCCTGGGGATTTGTGACATCGGACAACGCCAGCAATATTGTGCGTGCATTACATCTGGGCAAATTCCAGCACGTCCCATGTTTTGCACATACATTGAATTTGGTGGTGCTGAATTATTTAAAAAACGACAGGGGCGTGCAAGAGATACTGTCTGTGGCCCGAAGAATTGCGGGCCACTTTCGGCATTCAGCCACCGCGTGCCGAAGACTGGAGCACCAGCAAACACTCCTGATCCTGCCCTGCCATCATCTGAAGCAAGAGGTGATAACGAGGTGGAATTCAACCCTCTATATGCTTCAAAGGATGGAGGAGCAGCAAAAGGCCAATCAAGCCTATACATCTGCCTACGATATAGGCAAAGGAGGGGGAATGCACCTGACTCAAGCGCAGTGGAGAATGATTTCAATGTTGTGCAAGGTTCTGCAACCCTTTGAACTTGCCACACGTGAAGTCAGTTCAGACACTGCCAGCCTGAGTCAGGTCATTCCCCTCATCAGGCTTTTGCAGAAGAAGCTGGAGAAATTGAAGGAGGAGCTAAAATAGAGCGATTCCGCTAGGCATGTGGGACTTGTGGATGGAGCCCTTAATTCGCTTAACCAGGATTCACGGGTGGACAATCTGTTGAAATCAGAGCACTACATTTTGGCCACCGTGCTCGATCCTAGGTTTAAAGCCTACATTGTATCTCTCTTTCCGGCAGACACAAGTCTGCAGAGGTTCAAAGACCTGCTGGTGAGAAAATTGTCAAGTCAAGCGGAACGTGACCCGTCAACAGCTCCTCCTTCACATTCTCCCGCAACTGGGGGTGTGAGGAAAAGGCTAAGAATTCCGAGCCCACCCGCTGGCGGTGATGCAGGGCAGTCTAAAGCGAGTGCTGACATCTGGTCCGGACTGAAGGACCTGCCAATGATTACTGACATGTCGTCTACTGTCACTGCATATGATTCTCTCACCATTGAAAGAATGGTGGAGGATTATATGAGTGACCGCATCCAAGTAGGCACGTCAGACAGTCCGTACGTATACTGGCAGGAAAAAGAGGCAATTTGGAGGCCCTTGCAGAAACTGGCTTTATTTTACCTAAGTTGCCCACCCTCCAGTGTGTACTCCGAAAGAGTGTTTAGTGCAGCCGCTCACCTTGTCAGCAATCGGCGTACAAGGTTACTTCCAGAAAATGTGGAGAAGATGATGTTCATCAAAATTAATTATAATCAATTCCTCCGTGGAGACTAGAGATGAGCGGGTTCGGTTTCTCGGAAACCGAACCCCCCCGAACTTCACCCTTTTTACACGGGTCCGAGGCAGGTTCGAACCTTCCCGCCTTGCTCGGCTAACCCGAGCGCGCCCGAACGTCATTATCCCGCTGTCGGATTCTCGCGAGATTCGGATTCTATATAAGCAGCCGCGCGTCGCCGCCATTTTCACTCGTGCATTGGAGATGATAGGGAGATGACGTGGCTGGCGTCCTCTCCGTTTATTGTTGAACTTGATTGCTTTATTGCTTAATTGTGGGGAGGACTGGGGAGCAGCTGTTAGGAGGAGTACAGTGCAGAGTTTTGCTGATAAGTGACCACCAGTTTTTATCCGTTCTCTGCCTGAAAAAAACGCTCCATACCATATCTGTGCTCAGTGTGCTGCATAATATATCTGTGCTCACACTGCTTAATTGTGGGGACTGGGGAGCAGCTGTATTATATAGCAGGAGTACAGTGCAGAGTTTTGCTGACAGTGACCACCAGTATACGTTGTCTGCCTAAAAAACACTCCATATCTGTGCTCAGTGTGCTGCTTTATTGTGGGGACTGGGGACCACCAGTATAATTAATATTATATAGGAGGAGTACAGTGCAGAGTTTTGCTGACCAGTGACCACCAGTTTACTATATATAGCAGTACGGTACGGAAGGCCACTGCTGTACCTACCTCTGTGTCGTCATTCATTAAGTATACTATCCATCTACATTCTATACCTGTGGTGCATTTTAGTTTTGCAGTTTGCTGACACAGTGACCACCAGTATACTATATATAGCAGTACGGTAGGCCACTGCTGTACCTACCTCTGTGTCGTCATTCATTAAGTATACTATCCATCTACATTCTATACCTGTGGTGCATTTTAGTTTTGCAGTTTGCTGACACAGTGACCACCAGTATACTATATATAGCAGTACGGTAGGCCACTGCTGTACCTACCTCTGTGTCATCATTCATTAAGTATACTATCCATCTACATTCTATACCTGTGGTGCATTTTAGTTTTGCAGTTTCCTGACACAGTGACCACCAGTATACTATATATAGCAGTACGGTAGGCCACTGCTGTACCTACCTCTGTGTCGTCATTCATTAAGTATACTATCCATCTACATTCTATACCTGTGGTGCATTTTAGTTTTGCAGTTTGCTGACACAGTGACCACCAGTATACTATATATAGCAGTACGGTACGGAAGGCCACTGCTGTACCTACCTCTGTGTCGTCATTCATTAAGTATACTATCCATCTACATTCTATACCTGTGGTGCATTTTAGTTTTGCAGTTTGCTGACACAGTGACCACCAGTATACTATATATAGCAGTACGGTACGGAAGGCCACTGCTGTACCTACCTCTGTGTCGTCATTAAGTATACTATCCATCTACATTCTATACCTGTGGTGCGCCTCTTTTTTTCTTTGCATCATGTGCTGTTTGGGGACAATTTTTTTGAAGTGCCATCCTGTCTTGACACTGCAGTGCCACTCCTAGATGGGCCAGGTGTTTGTGTCGGCCACTTGTGTCGCTTAGCTTAGTCACACAGCGACCTTGGTGCGCCTCTTTTTTTCTTTGCATCATGTGCTGTTTGGGGACTATTTTTTTGAAGTGCCATCCTGTCTTGATTGACACTGCAGTGCCACTCCTAGATGGGCCAGGTGTTTGTGTCGGCCACTTGTGTCGCTTAGCTTAGTCACACAGCGACCTTGGTGCGCATCTTTTTTTCTTTGCATCATGTGCTGTTTGGGGACACTTTTTTTGAAGTGCCATCCTGTCTTGACACTGCAGTGCCACTCCTAGATGGGCCAGGTGTTTGTGTCGGCCACTTGTGTCGCTTAGCTTAGTCACACAGCGACCTTGGTGCGCCTCTTTTTTTCATTGCATCATGTGCTGTTTGGGGACAATTTTTTTGAAGTGCCATCCTGTCTTGATTGACACTGCAGTGTCACTCCTAGATGGGCCAGGTGTTTGTGTCGGCCACTTGTGTCGCTTAGCTTAGTCACACAGCGACCTTGGTGCGCCTCTTTTTTTCTTTGCATCATGTGCTGTTTGGGGACAATTTTTTTGAAGTGCCATCCTGCCTGACACTGCAGTGCCACTCCTAGATGGGCCAGGTGTTTGTGTCGGCCACTTGTGTCGCTTAGCTTAGCCATCCAGCGACCTCGGTGCAAATTGTAGGACTAAAAATAATATTGTGAGGTGTGAGGTGTTCAGAATAGACTGGAAATGAGTGGAAATTATGGTAATTGAGGTTAATAATACTATGGGTTTAAAATGACCCCCAAATTCTATGATTTAAGCTGTTTTTTTAGGGTTTTTTGAAAAAAACACCCGAATCCAAAACACACCCGAATCCGACAAAATTTTTTCGGTGAGGTGTTGCCAAAACGTGTCCGAATCCAAAACACGGCCGCGGAACCGAATCCAAAACCAAAACACAAAACCCGAAAAATATCCGGTGCACATCACTAGTGGAGACATTCACCAGCAACTGCCTCCAGAAAGAACACAGGGACCTGAGATGGTGGATTCCAGTGGGGACGATTTAATAATCTGTGAGGAGGGGGATGTACACAGTGAAAGGGGTGAGGAATCGGACGATGAGGAGGAGGTGGACATCTTGCCTCTGTAGAGCCAGTTTGTGCAAGGAGAGATTGATTGCTTCTTTTTTGGTGGGGGCCCAAACCAACCAGTCATTTCAGTCACAGTTGTGTGGCAGACCCTGTCGCTGAAATGATGGGTTTGTTAAAGTGTGCATGTCCTGTTTATACAACATAAGGGTGGGTGGGAGGGCCCAAGGACAATTCCATCTTGCACCTCTTTTTTCTTTCATTTTTCTTTGCATCATGTGCTGTTTGGGGACTATTTTTTTGAAGTGCCATCCTGCCTGACACTGCAGTGCCACTCCTAGATGGGCCAGGTGTTTGTGTCGGCCACTTGTGTTGCTTAGCTTAGCCATCCAGCGACCTTGGTGCACCTCTTTTTTTCTTTGCATCATGTGCTGTTTGGGGACTATTTTTTTTAAGTGCCAGCGACCTCGGTGCAAATTTTAGGATTAAAAATAATATTGTGAGGTGTGAGGTGTTCAGAATAGACTGAAAATGAGTGGAAATTATGGTTATTGAGGTTAATAATACTATGGGATCAAAATGACCCCCAAATTCTATGATTTAAGCTGTTTTTGAGGGGTTTTTGTAAAAAACACCCAAATCCAAAACACACCCGAATCCGACAAAAAAATTTCAGGGAGGTTTTGCCAAAACACGTCCGAATCCAAAACACGGCCGCGGAACCGAATCCAAAACCAAAACACAAAACCCGAAAAATGTCCTGTGCACATCACTAATTTCTAGCAGATCAGCTCTATCTGCTTATATAAACCTCTTATTCAACCAAATCAATAAAGGCACTTCACAGCGCTGCTTATAAACCACGTCTCCAGAAAATTTTACACCCAGATCTTTGGGAATAGTCTATTCCATATATACTTTAGTAGGAAATGTATCCAAGAAAATCCGTTGCAGATAAAATATACACGTTTTATTGGAAATATCCACTGTTAAAAAGTTCACTGTTAAAAAGTGTTCCTTATTTACACATAGACGTTCAGTTTCATAGGGTAACAGTTTGGGTCTGATACATGGATGTTCCCAGGTGGGAGCTCACCGATACCTCAGGACGCCGTTGTTCTTAGCGGGGCTTTCTAATCGGGATGTACGTCACCCGTGAATACTGCTCTCTCCACCGCTGGTTGCCCTCTGGCCGCGAACCTCCCAGCGCTGCATGCGCTTCCAGACCACTCTGCTCTCCTCCCGTCCCTGAACGTATTCTGCTGTACACCAGGTCGTGACCACGTCCACCTGCTGCCGCCGACGTGTTTCTACCCTAATTGGGTCTTGACAAAGACCCAATTAGGGTAGAAACGCGTCGGCGGGGGCAGGTGGACGTTCTGGTGATCTGGTGATCATTGTGCGATTGACAGAAAGTGGGTGTTTCTGGGCGGAAACTGGCCGTTTTATGGGTGTGTGTGAAAAAACGCTGCCGTTTCTGGGAAAAACGCGGGAGTGGCTGGAGAAACGGGGGAGTGTCTGGGCGAATGCTGGGTGTGTTTGTGACGTCAAACCAGGAACGAAACTGACTGAACTGATCGCAGTGGCAGAGTAAGTGTCGAGCTACTCGGAAACTGCTTAGAAATTTCTATTCGAGAATCTTTCGTTCGCACTTTTGCTAAGCTAAGATTCACTCCCAGTAGGCAGGGCCGGATTAACAATGGGGCGGATGGAGCTGCAGCTCCAGGCCCCCCCATCAAAATAGGCCCACAGGATCCCCTGCTGTTGGTAACAGGAAAAAATGTTTTTCCTATTACAGCACATCAGCAGCACTAGACAGCCTCAGAAGTCCTCCCTGCGCCGAAAGATTTCTCTGCTTCTCCCCTGCGCCATGATCTCACACAGGCGCCGCGCCTCCCCTCCACTGGGTACAATAGCAGCAGCCAGCGGTGTACTTGCCTGCCAGGTCGCAAGGTGACAGTCCTGTGACCCCTATGCCGTCCCGGCTAGTGGTGCTTGCTAAATGGTAGGGGTTCCCCCCTCCACCCCCCAAGAGGGCGTGGTCACGGGTCCGTGATTAGACCACGCCCCCAACTTTTCCTGGTTGGTCTGTCTGCTCCTGCTCTGTCGGCATAGCTGAGCTATGATAGCTCAGTGACTGGGGAAAACGGGGGAAAGTGAGAGGGCTGTGGGGAACAGGGTATATGTGTTGGCCCTTCCAGGCAGGAGGTGTGTGTAGGGAATGGGGTGAACAGGGTGGCTGAGTGTGTGTGTATGGTGACACTGGAGGGGAAATGCTGTGTGGAAGGGGGGGGAGAGAGCTGGGAGAAACAGGCTTTTTGTGTGTATGTATTTGTATGTGTAGGTACTGGGGAACAGGGTGTGTGTGTGTGTGTGTGTGTGTGTGTGTGCGTGCGTGTGTGTGTGTGTGTGTGTGTGTGTGTGTGTGTGTGTGTGTGTGGATTGGGGAACAGGCTTTGTGTGTGTATGCAGGGACTGGGGAACAGGCTGTGTGTGTGTGTGTGTGTGTGTGTGTGTGTGTGTGTGTGTGTGTGTGTGTGTGGGGACTGGGGGACAGGCTTTGTGTGTGTATGTAGGGACTGGGGAACAGGCTTTGTGTGTGTGTGTGTGTGTAGGGACTGGGGAACAGGCTTTGTGTGTGTGTGTGTGTGTAGGGACTGGGGAACATGCTGTGTGTGTGTGTGTGTAGGGACTGGGGAACAGGCTGTGTGTGTGTGTGTGTGTGTGTGTGTGTGTGTGTGTGTGTGTGTGTAGGGACTGGGTAAACAGATTGGGCGTGTGTAGGGAGTGGGGGGGGGGAACAGACTGTGTGTGTGGTGATATGGGCATGTTGGTGGGGTTGGTTGCATGCAGCGAATCTGGGTTGCTCACATTGACGTGATCTGCACGTCTATGGACGCTCAGTCCATGTGCATTCGGCTGCACTATGTGCACTGGGAGGGGCAGCGTTGGAGTGTTGGGAGGGTCGCTGCTCGTCCAGCTCAGGGGATCCTGCCAGTGGCGGTTTTAGGTGCGGGCACCCGGGTCACTGTGGCCTGAGGCCCCTGCCAGTGCCATCAGCACCCGTCTGCTGCCTGCACCACAGTGCCCCTCACCGCTTCCTGCTCCGGCCGGCCACCCCCCATCCTGGCCACTTCACGCTGCCTGCACCTTACCGCGGGAGTATGACAAGAACATAGAGCCGGGGGACCACAGGCGCCGAATGGTGAGTGACGGCTAGCTAGCGCAATTTGTATAATGGGCTACCTGTTGCTATGTGTTTAAGGCGCTACCTGGTGCAGTTTGTAACAGGCTCTACCTGGCGACACGTGTATAAAAGGGGCTCCACCTAGCATAACGTGAATAAAAGAAAGGGGTTCTACCTGGCATAACGTGAATAAAAGGGGCTCTACATGGCGTATTGTGTATAAGGGGCTCTACCCCTAGTCACAACCCCACTGTTGCTGGTCAACCCTCTGCTACGGTACACAGTAGGCCCTTCAGAAATTTCAGCTCCAGGCCCATGTGGTCCTTAATCTGGCACTGCCAGTAGGCGGTGGCTTAGCGTGTGCAATGCTGCTAAAAGCAGCTTGCGAGCGAACAACTCGGAATGAGGGCCATACATCAGTATGCATGAAGGCAGATGTTGTAACATAGAGAAAATCAGTATTCTTTACATTCTTTATTTTGCTGTCATCATACGAAAATCATTCAGATTTTTATTAAGCAAACAATAAGTGTACTTTCATGGCTTATTGCTTTTTTCATATATCAGCAGGATTACTTGTCGGTATGTGTATGGTTTTGGATCTGGATGATTTTTGGAAAAAACATAAAAACAGCTAAAATCACAGAATTTGGGGATAATTTTGATCCTACGGTATTATTAACCTCAATAACATTTATTTACACTCATTTCCAGTCTATTCTGAACACCTCACAATATTGTTTTTAGGCCTAAAAGTTGCACAGAGGTAGCTGTATTACTAAGCTAAGCGACACAATTGTGCGGCACAAACACCTGGCCCATCTAGGAGTGGCACTGCAGTGGCAGACAGGATGGCACTTAAATAAAAAAAATAGGCCCCAAACAGCACATCATGCAAAGAAGTAAAAGAGGTGCAATGAGGTAGCTGTATGACTAAGCTAAGCGACACAAGTGTGCGGCACAAACACCTGGCCCATCTACGAGTGGCACTGCAGTTGCAGACAGGATGGCACTTTAAAAAACACGGCCCCCAAACAGCACATCATGCAAAGAAGAAAAAGAGATGCAATGAGGTAGCTGTATGACTTAGCTAAGCGACACAAGTGTGAGGCACAAACAACATGGGATGTGCTGGAATTTGCCCAGATGTAATACACGCACAATATTGGCTGCACAGGAGAGCGTACCCCTAAACCACACACACACATGGCAAAGCCTGTAAAATTAATTTGGATAATAATAAACCCTTTTATTTAGCGCTATTATAATAATATGCAGCACAGGCGAGCGTACCCCTACACCACACAGGGCAAACCCTGTAAAAATTATTTGAATAATAATATGTTATGTATATAAGCCTTTTATTTGGAGAAAATAATAAACAGCACAGGACACCACCACTGGACTTATGGCAGCACAAGACAGCACCACTGAACTGGACTTATACGGCAGTACCCCTGGACTTATACGGCAGTATGCCTGGAGTTGTACGGCAGTGTCAGACAGGATGGCGCTTAAAAAAAATAGTCCCCAAACAGCACATGATGCAAAGAAGAAAAAAAGGTGCGAGATGGAATTGTCCTTGGGCCCTCCCACCCTTATATTGTTTAAACAGGACATGCACACTTTAACAAACCAATCATTTCAGCGACAGAGTCTGCCACATGACTGTGGCTGAATGACTGGTTGGTTTGGGCCCCCACCAAAAAAGAAGCAATCAATCTCTCCTTGCACAAACTGGCTCTACAGAAGCAAGATGACCTCATCCTCATCCTCCGATTCCTCACCCTTTTCAGTGTGTACATCCTCCTCCTCACAGAGTATTAATTTGTTAACACTGGAATCCACCATCACAGGTCCCTGTGAACGTTCTAGAGGCAATTGCTGGTAAAGGTCATCCCGGAGGAATTTATAATTAATTTTCATGAACATCATCTTCTCCACATTTTGTGGAAGTAACCTCCTACGCCTATCGCTGACAAGGGTACTGGCTGCACTAAACACTCTTTCGGAGTACACACTGGAGGGGGGGGGGGGCAACTTAGGTAAAATAAAGTCAGTTTGTGCAAGGGCCATCAAATTGCCTCTTTTTCCTGCCAGTATACATACAGACTGTCTGACATGCCTACTTGGACGCTGTCACCCATATAAACCTCCATCATTCTTTCAATGGTGACAGCATCATATGCAGTGACAGTAGACATGTCAGAAATCGTTGGCAGGTCCTTCAGTCCGGACCAGATGTCAGCACTCGCTCCTGACTGCCCTGCATCACCGTCAGCGGGTGGGCTAGGAAATCTTATCCTTTTCCTCACAGTCCCAGTCACGGGAGAAAATAAAGGAGGAGCTGTTGACGGGTCACGTTCCGCATGAGTTGACAGTTTTCTGACCAGCAAGTCTTTGAACCTCTGCAGACTTGTGTCTGCTGGAAAGAGAGATACAAAGTAGACTTTAAACCTAAGATCGAGCACGGTGGCCAAAATGTAGTGCTCTGATTTCAACAGATTGACCACCCTTGAATCCTGGCAAAGCGAATGAACGGCTCCATCCACAAGTCCCACATACTTTGTGGAATGGCTCCGTCTAAGCTCCTCCTTCAATTTCTCCACCTGCTTTTGCAAAAGCCTGATGAGGGAAATGATCTGACTCAAGCTGGCAGTGTCTGATCTGACTTCACGTGTGGCAGGTTCGAAGGGTTGGAGAACCTTGCACAACATGGAAATCATTCTCCACTACGCTTGAGTCAGGTGCATTATCCCTCCTTTGCCTATATCGTAGGTGAATGTATAGGCTTGAATGGCCTTTTGCTGCTCCTCCATCCTCTGAAGCATATGGTGTTGAATTCCACCTCGTTACCACCTCTTGCTTCTGGTGATGGCAGGGCAGGTTCAGGAGTGATTGTTGGTGCTCCAGTCTTCGGCACGTGGTGGCTGAATACCGAAAGTGGTCCACAATTCTTTCGGGCCACCGACAGCATCTCCTGCACGCCCCTGTCATTTTTACAAAAATTCTGTACCACCAAATTAATTGTATGTACAAAACATGGGACGTGCTGGAATTTGCCCAGATGTAATGCTCGCACAATATTGGTGGCATTGTCCGATATCACAAATCCCCAGGAGAGTCTAATTGCGGTAAGCCATTTTGTGATGATGTCCCTCAGTTTCCGTAATAGGTTGTCACCAGAAAGCGGTGATACATAGCGTAGCCTGCCTAGGAACGAGTTGGACTTTGCGAGATGCTGCTACTGGTGCCGCTGCTGTTGTTGTTTCGGGAGGCAATACAACTACCCAGTGAGCTGTCACAGTCATATAGTCCTTAGTCTGCCCTGTTCCACTTGTCCACATGTCCGTGACCATTTAAATTTCTTTTTTTTGGTCTTTTTACTGAACTTTGTCTTTCTGGATTTTACATGACCTCTACTATCACATTGGGCATCGGCCTTGGCAGACAACGTTGATGGGATTTCATCGTCTATGTCATGACTAGTGGCAGCAGCACTAGGAGGAAGTGGTTCTTGATCTTTCCCTATTTTATCCTACAAATTTTTGTTCTCCATTATTTTTCTGGAGTTATATAACAATATGCAGTACAGGAGAGGGTACCTCTACACCACACAGGGCAAACCCTGTGAAAATTATTTGGATTAAAAATTAATAACCCGTTTATTTGGAGTAAATAATATACAGCACAGGACAGCACCACTGAACTTATATGGCAGCACCACTGGACTGGACTTATACGGCAGTACCACTGGACTGGAATTATATGGCAATATCACTGGACTTATGCACCAGTACCACTGGAATTATACGGCAGGATCACTGGAATCATACGGCAGTAGCACTGGACTTATACGGCAGTACCACTGGTCATATACGGCAGTATCCATGGCTGGACTTATACGCCAGTACCACTGGAATTATACGGCAGGATCACTGGATATATACGGCAGTATCACTGGACTGGACTTATACGCCAGTACCACAGGATTTATATGGCAGGATCACTAGACTTATATGCCAGTACCACTGGAGTTATACGACAGGATCACTGGAATTATACAGCAGTACCACTGGACATATACGGCAGTATCACTGGACTGGATTTATACGCCAGTACCACTGGAATTATACGGCAAGATCACTGGACTTATACGCCAGTACCACTAGAATTATTTGGCAGTACCACTGGACTCA
This sequence comes from Pseudophryne corroboree, assembly GCF_028390025.1. Lineage (NCBI taxonomy): Eukaryota > Metazoa > Chordata > Amphibia > Anura > Myobatrachidae > Pseudophryne > Pseudophryne corroboree. The sequence goes on along the minus strand of NC_086446.1, from coordinate 527,918,478 downwards.
ACCAATGGACTTATACGGTAGTACCACTGGACTGGACTTATACGCCAGTACCACTGGAATTATATGGCAGGATCACTGGATTTATATGCCAGTACCACTGGAATTATACGCCAGGATCACTGGAATTATACAGCAGCACCACAGGATTTATACAGAATGATCACTGGAATTATACGGCAGTACCACTGGATTTATATGGTAGTACCACTGGAATTATACACCAGTACCACTGGAATTATACGGCAGAATCACTGGAATTATACGGCAGTACCACTGGACTTATACAGCAGTACCACTGGACATATATAACAGTATCACTGGACTGGAATTATACGCCAGTACCACTGAAATTATACGGCAGGATCACTAGAATTATACGGCAGAACCACTGGATTTATACGGCAGTACCGCTGGACATATATGGCAGTATCAATGGACAAATACAGCAGTATCACTGGACATATACGACAGTACCACTGGACATATACAGCAGCACAGGGACACCACAACTGGACTGATGCAGGATAACACAGCATCACTGCAATGGACTGGACTTATACAGCAGCACTGGACATATGGCAGCAGAGGACACCACCACTGTGACTGGACTGATACAGCACAACACAGCACCACTGGACTGGATTTATACAGCAGCACTGGACATATGGCAGCAGAGCAGACTTGCCTACCCTCCCGCATTTAGCGGGAGGCTCCCGTTTTTTTCTTGAGCCTCCCACTGCCCCGCAAACTTTGCTATGTCTCCCGGTTTTTACGGGTCCCTCCACGATAATCTGGACTGCGCATGCGCAAGTACAGAAATGCCAGAGGGAAGGACCTGCACGGGTGACATTACTGCCATTGGCTATGAGAGTCCTGCAGTGCAGAGGTAGTCCGAGCAGAGGCTCTTCACTTCAGACAGCATCAGTGTGGGATAACAGCTTCAGGTAGAGACTCAATGGAGGGGGGGGGACTGTGTGAGGCCCAAAAGGGGGCAGGGTTAGCAATGCAGGGAAGTGCTATGTTGTAGAGGTGCTCTCTCTGCTCCGCAAACAGCAGTGTGGAGGCCCCTTCAGTGCCGATTTCCCTGGCTAGATCTCTTTCCCCCAGGAAATGTTGGTGCGGGTTTTTTTTTGCTGGTTACAGCAGCAGCACCACCTACCAGAAGCTGAGGCTCCGCCCCCTCTCACAGCCCGCGATTTACTCTCCTCCACCGTCAACTATGAGGATCCAGCACTGCCACAGAGCTCCTGCAGGTAAGAGCTCAGTGTACTCACTATTTTCAAACGCAGCTACAAATATGATCAGTCTAGAAAGCATCATCTCAATGGGGGTAATTCCAAGTTGATCGCAGCAGGAAATTTTTTAGCAGTTGGACAAAACCATGTGCACTGCAGGGGAGGCAGATATAACATGTGCAGAAAGAGTTAGATTTGGGTGGGTTATTTTATTTCTGTGCAGGGTAAATACTGGCTACTTTATTTTTACACTGCAAATTAGATTGCAGATTGAACACACCACACCCAAATTTAACTCTCTCTGCACATGTTATATCTGCCTCCCCTGCTGTGCACATGGTTTTGCCCAACTGCTAAAAAATTTCCTGCTGCGATCAACTTGGAATTACCCCCAATGTCAGTGCATGGGTCCAGTATTTGTCCATCAAAGTTACGTTATGTGTCAGGCAGGGCCTGATCGGCCATTAGCTTTATGGGGGGGGATGCATGTTATTTGAGTCCCCCTCACGCATGTCACCAACTCAGTGTCCTGACTCCTGCGCACCGCGGCTACCAGCCGCTATTGGGAAGTGAGGCCTGCCCCCAACCGGCTGTCAGGAAGAGGAGGTCTGCTCACAAAACGCCATCGGCGCAGACCTCGGTGGTGCGGCTGCAGTGGATCCATCTCATTGAGTATGAGTGGCGATCAGGCAGAGGTGAGCCCCTGTAAAATCCTTGTGCTGCTCTGCTGGCATCATCCACCGCCCACTACCTAGATAAGTGTCCATGCCCCAATCCCACCCATCTGTCAGGAAGAGACGGTGCGGCTGCGTTGGGTGTGAATCCAGCAGGAGAGCCTAAGCATGCGCATTCAGGTTCCTGGTGCACACAGGCACCCCCTAATGTCCGTCCCCTAATGTCCCCCCCCCACCTCATGTGCCGATTAATTCTCGGCCACCGTGCCCAAGCACTGTAAATTTGGTGTCGGCCGCCAGCCAATCAGAGCTCACAGACTGGCTGCGGCGGCTCTTCATTGACTGCCGGACCGTGAGCTTTGGTAGCCTGATGCCACAGGAGGGCTTCAGTGAGGAGCAGGATTTAGGAGAGATGTGCGCTGCGTTGCGCTCTCCTCCCCTCATACATGACAAGCAGCAGCAGCGGTAAGTACTACTGGGGGGATTATCTGTATCTGGCACCTCTGGGGGATTATCTGTATCTAGCACCTCTGGGGAGGGGGGATTATCTGGGTGGATTATCTGTATCTGGCACCTCTGGGGGATTATCTGTATTTGGCACCTCTGGCAGGGATTATCTGTATCTGGCACCTCTGGGGGATTATCTGTATCTGGCACCTCTGGCAGGGATTATCTGTATCTGGCACCTCTGGGGGATTATCTGTATCTAGCACCTCTAAGGGGGGGGGGGGATTATCTGTATCTGGCACTAGTGATGAGCGGGTTCGGTTTCTCGGAAACCGAAGCCCCCCGAACTTCACGCTTTTTACACGGGTCCGAGGCAGACTCGGATCTTCCCGCCTTGCTCGGTTAACCCGAGCGCGCCCGAACGTCATCATCCCGCTGTCGGATTCTCGCGAGGCTCGGATTCTATCGCGAGACTCGGATTCTATATAAGGAGCCGCGCGTCGCCGCCATTTTCACACGTGCATTGAGATTGATAGGGAGAGGACGTGGCTGGCGTCCTCTCCGTTTAGATAGAGAGTGAGACACTTGATTTACTGGAGCATTAGGAGACAGTACTCATAGAGTGCAGAGTTTTGCTGATAGTTATACTAGTGACCACCAGTTTTATTTATTATTTAATATAATCCGTTCTCTGCCTGAAAAAAAACGATACACAGTCACATACCATATCTGTGCACAGCCTCAGTGTGCTGCATGATAATATCATCTATGTATATCTGACTGTGCTGAGTAGTGCTCACTGCTCACACAGCTTAATTGTGGGGGAGACTGGGGAGCAGTTATAGCAGGAGTACATATTTAACAGTGCACACTTTTGCTGCCAGAGTGCCAGTGTGACTGACCAGCAGTGACCACCAGTATATTGTCTGCCTGAAAAAGTTAAACACTCGTGTGGTGTTTTTTTTTTTTATTCTATAAACGCATTCTGCTGACAGTGTCCAGCAGGTCCGTCATTCATTATATTTCTATCTTCTTCATACTAGTAGTTTAGGAGTCTGCAGTGCTGACAGTGTCCAGCAGGTCCGTCATTATACAATATATACCTGTCCTGCAGTAGTGATATATATATATTTTTTATATCATTATCATCCAGTCTATACTAGCAGACGCAGTACGGTAGTCCACGGCTGTAGCTACCTCTGTGTCGGCAGTCGCTCGTCCATAATTGTATACCTACCTGTGGTGGTTTTTTTTTTTCTATCTTCTTCATACTAGTAGTTTAGGAGTCTGCAGTGCTGACAGTGTCCAGCAGGTCCGTCATTATACAATATATACCTGTCCTGCAGTAGTGATATATATATTTTTTATATCATTATCATCCAGTCTATACTAGCAGACGCAGTACGGTAGTCCACGGCTGTAGCTACCTCTGTGTCGGCAGTCGCTCGTCATCCATAAGTATACTAGTATCCATCCATCTCCATTGTTTACCTGAGGTGCCTTTTAGTTGTGCCTATTAAAATATGGAGAACAAAAATGTTGAGGTTCCAAAAATAGGGAAAGATCAAGATCCACTTCCACCTCGTGCTGAAGCTGCTGCCACTAGTCATGGCCGAGACGATGAAATGCCATCAACGTCGTCTGCCAAGGCCGATGCCCAATGTCATAGTACAGAGCATGTAAAATCCAAAACACCAAATATCAGTAAAAAAAGGACTCAAAAATCTAAAATAAAATCGTCGGAGGAGAAGCGTAAACTTGCCAATATGCCATTTACCACACGGAGTGGCAAGGAACGGCTGAGGCCCTGGCCTATGTTCATGGCTAGTGGTTCAGCTTCACATGAGGATGGAAGCACTCAGCCTCTCGCTAGAAAAATGAAAAGACTTAAGCTGGCAAAAGCACAGCAAAGAACTGTGCGTTCTTCGAAATCACAAATCCACAAGGAGAGTCAAATTGTGTCGGTTGCAATGCCTGACCTTCCCAACACTGGACGTGAAGAGCATGCGCCTTCCACCATTTGCACGCCCCCTGCAAGTGCTGGAAGGAGCACCCGCAGTCCAGTTCCTGTTAGTCAGATTGAAGATGTCAGTGTTGAAGTACACCAGGATGAGGAGGATATGGGTGTTGCTGGCGCTGGGGAGGAAATTGACCAGGAGGATTCTGATGGTGAGGTGGTTTGTTTAAGTCAGGCACCTGGGGAGACACCTGTTGTCCATGGGAGGAATATGGCCATTGACATGCCTGGTGAAAATACCAAAAAAATCAGCTCTTCAGTGTGGAAGTATTTCAACAGAAATGCGGACAACATTTGTCAAGCCGTGTGTTGCCTTTGTCAAGCTGTAATAAGTAGGGGTAAGGACGTTAACCACCTCGGAACATCCTCCCTTATACGTCACCTGCAGCGCTTTCATCATAAGTGAGTGACAAGTTCAAAAACTTTGGGCGACAGCGGAAGCAGTCCACTGACCAGTAAATCCCTTCCTCTTGTAACCAAGCTCACGCAAACCACCCCACCAACTCCCTCAGTGTCAATTTCCTCCTTCCCCAGGAATGTCAATAGTCCTGCAGGCCATGTCACTGGCAATTCTGACGAGTCCTCTCCTGCCTGGGATTCCTCCGATGCATCCTTGCGTGTAACGCCTACTGCTGCTGGCGCTGCTGTTGTTGCTGCTGGGAGTCGATGGTCATCCCAGAGGGGAAGTCGTAAGACGACTTTTACTACTTCCACCAAGCAATTGACTGTCCAACAGTCCTTTGCGAGGAAGATGAAATATCACAGCAGTCATCCTGCTGCAAAGCGGATAACTAAGGCCTTGGCATCCTGGGCGGTGAGAAACGTGGTTCCGGTATCCATCATTACTGCAGAGCCAACTAGAGACTTGTTGGAGGTACTGTGTCCCCGGTACCAAATACCATCTAGGTTCCATTTCTCTAGGCAGGCGATACCGAAAATGTACACAGACCTCAGAAAAAGACTTACCAGTGTCCTAAAAAATGCAGTTGTACCCAATGTCCACTTAACCACGGACATGTGGACAAGTGGAGCAGGGCAGACTCAGGACTATATGACTGTGACAGCCCACTGGGTAGATGTATTGACTCCCGCCGCAAGAACAGCAGCGGCGGCACCAGTAGCAGCATCTCGCAAACGCCAACTCTTTCCTAGGCAGGCTACGCTTTGTATCACCGCTTTCCAGAATACGCACACAGCTGAAAACCTCTTACGGCAACTGAGGAAGATCATCGCAGAATGGCTTACCCCAATTGGACTCTCCTGTGGATTTGTGGCATCGGACAACGCCAGCAATATTGTGTGTGCATTAAATATGGGCAAATTCCAGCACGTCCCATGTTTTGCACATACCTTGAATTTGGTGGTGCAGAATTATTTAAAAAACGACAGGGGCGTGCAAGAGATGCTGTCGGTGGCCAGAAGAATTGCGGCACACTTTCGGCGTACAGGCACCACGTACAGAAGACTGGAGCACCACCAAAAACGCCTGAACCTGCCCTGCCATCATCTGAAGCAAGAAGTGGTAACGAGGTGGAATTCAACCCTCTATATGCTTCAGAGGTTGGAGGAGCAGCAAAAGGCCATTCAAGCCTATACAACTGAGCACGATATAGGAGGTGGAATGCACCTGTTTCAAGCGCAGTGGAGAATGATTTCAACGTTGTGCAAGGTTCTGCAACCTTTTGAACTTGCCACGCGTGAAGTCAGTTCAGACACTGCCAGCCTGAGTCAGGTCATTCCCCTCATCAGGCTTTTGCAGAAGAAGCTGGAGACATTGAAGGAGGAGCTAACACAGAGCGATTCCGCTAGGCATGTGGGACTTGTGGATGGAGCCCTTAATTCGCTTAACAAGGATTCACAGGTGGTCAATCTGTTGAAATCAGAGCACTACATTTTGGCCACCGTGCTCGATCCTAGATTTAAAACCTACCTTGGATCTCTCTTTCCGGCAGACACAAGTCTGCTGGGGTTCAAAGAACTGCTGGTGAGAAAATTGTCAAGTCAAGCGGAACGCGACCTGTCAACATCTCCTCCTTCACATTCTCCCGCAGCTGGGGGTGCGAGGAAAAGGCTCAGAATTCCGAGCCCACCCGCTGGCGGTGATGCAGGGCAGTCTGGAGCGACTGCTGATGCTGACATCTGGTCCGGACTGAAGGACCTGACAACGATTACGGACATGTCGTCTACTGTCACTGCATATGATTCTCTCCCCATCGAAAGAATGGTGGAGGATTATATGAGTGACCGCATCCAAGTAGGCACGTCAGACAGTCCGTACTTATACTGGCAGGAAAAAGAGGCAATTTGGAGGCCCTTGCACAAACTGGCTTTATTCTACCTAAGTTGCCCTCCCACAAGTGTGTACTCCGAAAGAGTGTTTAGTGCTGCCGCTCACCTTGTCAGCAATCGGCGTACGAGGTTACATCCAGAAAATGTGGAGAAGATGATGTTCATTAAAATGAATTATAATCAATTCCTCCGTGGAGACATTCACCAGCAGCAATTGCCTCCACAAAGTACACAGGGAGCTGAGATGGTGGATTCCAGTGGGGACGAATTGATAATCTGTGAGGAGGGGGATGTACACGGTGATATATCGGAGGATGATGATGAGGTGGACATCTTGCCTCTGTAGAGCCAGTTTGTGCAAGGAGAGATTAATTGCTTCTTTTTTGGTGGGGGTCCATACCAACCCGTCATTTCAGTCACAGTCGTGTGGCAGACCCTGTCACTGAAATGATGGGTTGGTTAAAGTGTGCATGTCCTGTTTATACAACATAAGGGTGGGTGGGAGGGCCCAAGGACAATTCCATCTTGCACCTCTTTTTTCTTTCATTTTTCTTTGCGTCATGTGCTGTTTGGGGAGTAGTTTTTGGAAGGGCCATCCTGCGTGACACTGCAGTGCCACTCCTAGATGGGCCAGGTGTTTGTGTCGGCCACTTGGGTCGCATATCTTAGTCACACAGCTACCTCATTGCGCCTCTTTTTTTCTTTGCGTCATGTGCTGTTTGGGGGGTGTGTTTTTTTTTTAAGGGCCATCCTGCGTGACACTGCAGTGACACTCCTAGATGGGCCAGGTGTTTGTGTCGGCCACTAGGGTCGCTTAGCTTACTCACACAGCTACCTCATTGCGCCTCTTTTTTTTCTTCTTTGCGTCATGTGCTGTTTGGGGGGTGTTTTTTGGAAGGGCCATCCTGCGTGACACTGCAGTGCCACTCCTAGATGGGCCAGGTGTTTGTGTCGGCCACTTGGGTCGCTGAGCTTAGTCATCCAGCGACCTCGGTGCAAATTTTAGGACTAAAAATAATATTGTGAGGTGTGAGGTGTTCAGAATAGACTGAAAATGAGTGGAAATTATGGTTATTGAGGTTAATAATACTTTGGGATCAAAATGACCCCCAAATTCTATGATTTAAGCTGTTTTTTAGGGTTTTTTGAAAAAAACACCTGAATCCAAAACACACCCGAATCCGACAAAAAAAATTCGGTGAGGTTTTGCCAAAACGCGTTCGAACCCAAAACACGGCCGCAGAACCGAACCCAAAACCAAAACACAAAACCCGAAAAATTTCCGGTGCTCATCACTATCTGGCACCTCTGGTACGTGGAGGCCACATACACTACTGAGCCTCATTTTGACTTGTTTTAAGGACATTACATCAAAGTTGGATCAGCCTGTAGTGTGTTTTTCCAATTTAATTTTGAGGGTGACTCCAAATCCAGACCTCCATGGGTTAATAAATTTGATTTCCATTGATAATTTTTGTGTGATTTTGTTGTCAGCACATTCAACTATGTAAAGAACAAAGTAATTAATAATAATATTTCATTCATTCAGATCTAGGATGTGTTATTTTAGTGTTCCCTTTATTTTTTTGAGCAGTGTATATTTTTGGCAATGGAAACTACTATTATATTTAAAAATCTCAATAATATTAATAACCTTTTAACGAAGCCAGGGCTTTTGTCAATAAGTGTAATATATGTCTTTTTTCAACGTATTATAATAAAAGATTTTACATTAGTAAATAAGTTGTGCCCCCACCCATGGAGTTTTCTTTTCCCCTTTTGTGTTTTGGCCCCTCACTATAGCAGACATGATGGCCTAGACATCATGCGGCCCCTGGTGCTTGACTCACAAGTACACATTTCCATATCTAACAAACATTTATTTTGAAATATTGCTTGCTAGGAACAATGGTCAGTGTTACTGATCAGATTATGGCCCTCATTCCGAGTTGTTCGCTCGCAAGCTGCTTTTAGCAGCATTGCACACGCTAAGCCGCCGCCTACTGGGAGTGAATCTTAGCTTAGCAGAATTGCGAATGAAAGATTCTCAAAATTGCGAATAGAAATTTCTTAGCAGTTTCTGAGTAGCTCGACACTTACTCTGCCACTGCGATCAGTTCAGTCAGTTTCATTCCTGGTTTGACGTCACAAACACACCCAGCGTTCGCCCAGACACTCCCCCGTTTCTCCAGCCACTCCCGCGTTTTTCCCAGAAACGGCAGCGTTTTTTCACACATACCCATAAAACGGTCAGTTTCCTCCTAGAAACACCCACTTCCTGTCAATCACACTCCGATCACCAGAACGAAGAAAAAACTTCGTAATGCCGTGAGTAAAATACCAAACTTCTTAGCAAATTTACTTGACGCAGCCGCAGTGCGAACATTGCGCATGCGCAGTTAGCGGAAAATCGCACCGATGCGAAGAAATATAACGAGCGAACAACTCGGAATGAGGGCCATTGTATATATACTGGGTACACACCTGTGAGTTCAGCACACTGTGTGGACTCTAGTCGGTTCTTCTGGACTGCAGCTGTAGATGGTTTTACCAGAGAGAGAGCACACACCTAGGCACATATACTACTGTTCTCTCCTAGTATAACCCAGGCACATACTGTATACTACTGTTCTCTCTTAGTGTAACCCAGGCGCGTTTACTAATGTTCTCTCCTGGTAAAACCCAGGCACATACAGTATACTACTGTTCTCTCCTGGTGTAACCCAGGCACATACTGTATACTACTACTCTCTCCTGGTGTAACCCAGACACCAGTACCGTAACTAGGCATTTTAGCGCTGTGTGCAAGAAATGGAATTGGCGCCCCCCCCCCCCTGTGCAACACACGGGCAGTGCGCGCCTGAGGCGCGCGCAAATTTTTTTAGGGGCGTGGCTTCATAGGGAAGGGGTGTGGTCACAAAATAATACCAATTCATACTACGGTGCACAGTAGTCTCCATTAATCAAATTACGCCGCACAGTAGTGCCCCTACACCAGGTAGAGCCCCTTTTACACATTACGGCAGACAGCGTCCCCCTTTTTACACATTACGGCAGCCCCCTTTTTACACATTACGGCAGGCAGTGTCCCCTTTTTAGACATTACGGCAGACAGCATCCACTTTTTACACATTACGGCAGACAGCGTCCCCCTTTTTACACATTACGGCAGACAGCGTCCCCTTTTTACACATTACGGCAGACAGCATCCCTTTTTACACACAGTATGGCAGACAGAGTCCCCCTTTTTACACACATTATGGCAGACAGAGTCCCCCTTTTTACACACATTACAGCAGACAGCGTCCCCCTTTTTACACATTACGGCAGACAACGTCTCCCTTTTACACACAGTACGGCAGACAGAGTCCCCCTTTTTACACACATTACGGCAGACAGAGTCCCCCTTTTTACACACATTACGGCAGACAGTGTCCCCCTTTATATACATTACGGCAGACAGCGTCCCCCTTTTTACACATTACGGCAGCCCCCTTTTTACACATTACGACAGACAGCGTCCCCTTTTTACACATTACGGCAGACAGCGTCCCTCTTTTTACACATTACGGCAGACAGCATCCCCTTTTTACACATTACGGCAGACAGCGTCCTCTTTCTACACATTACGGCAGACAGCGTCCCCATTTTACACATTACGGCAGACAGCGTCCCCTTTTTACACATTATGGCAGACAGAGTCCCCTTTTTACACCTCCAGCAGCACTGTCCTGGCAGGCACCCAGCCCCCGCACACGCTGATTGTTGGTCTCAGTAGTCAGTACTGCTGGAGGTGAGGCCAACAATCAGCGTGTGTGGGGGCGGGGAGGATGGGTGCCTGCCAGGACAGTGCTGCTGGAGGTGAGGCCAAAACTGGCAGGCACACTGTCAGTCTTAGTGCCAGTGGTTACTGATTCACCAAGTGCCGATTGGGCCCTCCACCTGGCAGCCGCGATACATCAGCATACTCACTGTTAGGCTGATATACAGTGAGTCTCCGTCCTGCTCCCGCGGCTGCTGCCTGCTTCATGCGGCCATGGCACCTCTCGTCTCTGTGTTGCTGGAAGTGAAATCTAGTCCACCGCACCACTACGCTGCCCGCTGAGCCTGTCCCGCAGCCCGCTCCGTCTCCCGGTCACATGCACTGCAGCAATAGAGGAGGAGGGAGGGTGGCCCGCTGCAGAGGTGTCTCTGTCTCCCTCTGGGGGAGTTCTGAATACTGAGAACCCCCCCCATGTGCAGGACAGCACTGCAGCGGCGGCCGGCGAGAGGCAGGAGGCAATGAGAGTAGGAGGCGGGCAGCAGCCGTGCGGTGGTGTTGCCAGATGGTGCGCCCACAGTGCAGTAGCGCTGTGTGCAATGCCCCTCTGGCACACACCTAGTTACGGCTCTGCAAGACACATATACTGCTGCTCTCTCCTGGTGTAACTCAGACACATATACTACTGCTCTCTCCTGGTGTAACCCAGGCACATATACTACTGTTCTCTCCTAGTGTAACCCAGACACATATACTACTGTTCTCTCCAGGTATAACCCAGGCACATATACTGCTGTTCTCTCCTGGTGTAACCCAGGCGCATATACTGTACTACTGTTCTCTCCTGGTGTAACCCAGGCACATATACTGCTGTTCTCTCCTGGTGTAACCCAGGCACATATACTACTGCTCTCACCTGGTATAACCTAGGCACATATACTGCTGTTCTCTCCTGGTGTGCAGACATATGTGAAGGAGCTACTGAGCTCCAGAGCCAAGCAGTGCAGCAGAGGGAGAGTGCCCGCCCCCTGCAGGATTCCTGGGCAGGAGTTGCTGCTCTTAGCAGGGGTAGAGTGGAAGTTTCAGCAGTTGGAAGGCCAGGGCCTGGGGCTGCTGCCGTCGGGTCCCAGAGGTATGAAGAAGGGGCAGGCATCCCTCACGCCACCCACTTCCCCAGCTGTAGGGGTTGGGGGACAGGAAGGGACGGTGGACTCAGCCAGCCAGCCATGGATTACAAGGAGTATCAGCAGTGTTGCCGGAGCCCATGTGAAGCTGCAGGGATCAGCAGGAAGATTGTGTACCCCTAAGCCTGAGGAAGGCACCTCTGCCAGTAAGATTACTGGTGGGGACGGTACAGTCGCTGCAGCGGCTGAGCCTCCAGGCAAGGAAGGGGTTAATGTCAGTGTAACAGAGGGGATCTCAGATGCAGAGGACTCAGACTGTGATGATGATGTTTCAGAGAAAGATTACTGGGTCCATTTAAAGGAATTAATGGCAGAAGCTGCTAAACTTAAATCCTGGTATTATGCTCACAAGAGAAAATGTAATACAATTGCCAATTTGGAGCGGGTTAGTATCCAGGGTGAAATGGATGAAATACAAGCAACCATGAGCAATATAAAGGCAAGAAAAACATCTCTAAAGGAATGTGAAGGAAAGAAAAAAAGGCAAAAGTTTCCTTACCAGCAGGGAAGGAGTTAACTGCAGTGCATAGAATTCAGGTTACACCCTCATCAAAGCAGTTGATTCAACTGGACAAGGAAGAGGGTGTGGAGATGGAGGAATCCCCAACTAATGATGAGCTCCAGAGTGTGCTTGTGATCCAGGAAAAGGCCGTGGTTGTTCTGAAAACAGCGTCATCGGCTGCTATGGAGACGGAAGCAGAGGCGAGGGAAGCAGACGGCGGCTCAGGAATCCCTGCTGGCGCACCAAACAAGGTAAGATCTGTGCAGGTGTTGTCAGGAGGGGGTTCCCGGGGGTTACCGTGGCTTCCAAGGTGACGTGCAATGGTAGCAGTAATGAAAATGCTGTAATAGGTGACAGGCCGGTGAGGACCGGAGGGCAGGTCCCAGCGTCGGGTCTATGCAGGGCGCAGTGTGGCATGGAGGATAAGCCTGTTAACATTTTGCTTGAATCTAATGCAGGTCCCAGTGTAATTGTGCAGGCTGTGTCCAAAGAATTGCAGGGAGGTGTGGGAAAAGCAGTGAGGAAAACTGTAATAACTGATGGTTTGGCTCAAGGTCTGCCAGCTCAAAATCCAGAGACCTTGGATGCTGGTGAGAAAGTAGTTGCAGAGTCAATGTATGGGAACATTCCAGCTCCTGCCAGGGTGAAGGAAGCATTGTCATTAATCAGTGCAGAAGTAAAGAAAAAGAATTCTAAAGACATCCCAGAAGGAAAGGATAAAAATGTGGGAGAAAAAATGCAAAGTGAAAATGTCAATTTAGCTCCACTTGTTTCTTTTTCAGTTACAGAGGGTGGAGGGAGTGCGGGCAAGCTTAACCCTGAAGAAATGTCTTATGCACAGAAGGCGGCAGATATGGGGAAAAATTCTGGTAATAAGGATACAAGATTTGTTGGTGGTAGTGGTGGCCAGAGAGTGAGACGGAACCTAGTACAGTTTAGGTGGGTGGGTGATGGTGACCCCCCACCTAAGACTGAATTTCTGGGTTCACTACGATATGCCGGCGGCCGGGCTCCCAGCGACCAGCATACCGGCGCCGGGAGCCCGACCGCTGGCTTACCGACAGTGTGGCGAGCGCAAATGAGCCCCTTGCGGGCTCGCTGCGCTCGCCACGCTACGGGCACGGTGGCGTGCTACGCGTGCCACACTATTTTATTCTCCCTCCAGGGGGGTCGTGGACCCCAACGAGGGAGAATAAGTGTCGGTATGCCGGCTGTCGGGCTCCCGACGCCGGTATGCTGGTCGCCGGGAGCCCGACCGTCGGCATACTGAAGACCACCTGATTTTCTTAGGTTAATTTTTTCTCTTGGGGTTACTTATAGAGATTTATATGCCTGTATTCACCCTATAAAATCTGTTGAGTATGATGTCAGCTTTTATAATAAGGAAACATTGTTTATTTTTTGGAGAAAGTGGTCTGTAAACAAGGACAAGAATGGTTACTGTAATTATGAGGTGGATTTGATGGAGAAGCAAAATGACATAAAAGTGACCATCCTGGTCCGCAATGAATCCATAGCTGTGGAAGATATCAAGTTTTGGTTAAGCAGGCAATGTGAATTGCAATCCGACATCAGGAAAACGGATCACACAATGGGAGTGTGGGGAGGTGCTTGGTTGTCCAGTGTACATCTGCATCCTGGGGAGACCGGTATGCACCATATTCCATCTGCTGCGTACATAGGTTTAGACCGGGTGCAGATATTTTATACTGGTCAATCAAGTACATGTTTTAAGTGTGGTGAGGCTTGGTTCTCCTCAGTGGTGACTGTGGGGATGTGAAATGTTCGATGTGTGGGGAGAGTGGACATACATCTAGAACATGTAAAAAGGTAAAATGTAACCTTTGTGGGAAGATGGGGCATCCCTACAGTCATTGCCCCATGGCAAGTCATAACAACAGGGGTTGCATGAATTTTGAGGAAGGTGGTAGTTCAGGAAAGAGAATTACTTGAGGGGTAGTTAAAGTGAACAAAGAGAAAGAAATGTTATGGGAAATTGGAAAGAAAGTGTCAGAAGGAAGCAAAGCTCAGCCTCAGGCCCAAACCCAGCCTCAATCCCAGTCCCAATGTGTCGAAGTCAAAAATATTACATAGGAAGAACATACAGACTCCACACATATAAGTCGCTATACTTGCAAATACATGCAGCGAGCACAGCAATATATGGTAACATACGCATTTACACGGACATGCCACAAAGATGGATTCGACACTTATTTCATACAGTACATAATTATAATAATATCAAGCGCCAGACAGCATAATGATTTAAAATTATATAATGGAGTAATGTCATGTATGTGTATTATTGGAACGAAGCAAGATAGACCTGTCAATTTAGTATTAAAGCAAGCAGATTAATGTGTAGATTCATTTGATACTTGTTATTAAGTTGTAGGACATTGCAACAAATAGTTATGATTAAATGTATGAAAGCTAAAGTCATTTTTATTAGAACAGTAGACATTCCAAACAGGTGGTGGACAGGAAACTCAGGCCAGCCCTTTGGATGTCTTCAAGGCTGAACCTGTTTAGCATACGAACAGACCAGAGACTCATCATGAATGAGAAAGTTCCCTCCCTTAAACTAGATAACACATTACAGAGACACACAGTTGCTAGTTGCTGCTTTGTCCCAGACGATGATGGAGGTGCTTCTAGACCAGTTCCTGTATTTATTTACACAGAGAGAGAGAGAGAGAGAGAGAGAGTGATATGGAGGGAAGACTTTTATACGAGAAAGATATGTTAATGTATTTGCTGAACTGTAACTGTAACTGTATGTATTAACTGCTTACTGTATGAATTGTAACCATGTAACTATATGTATACTGTACATTGTGATATATTGAATACATATCCTTTTAATAACAAATATATACATCAATGAGCTTTGGAACTCAGATAATGTGTGGGTGTATTGTTTTCTCTTATGGGATGCAGTGTTTTGCGATGTATAGCGCACATTCATGGCACATGGTAATAAGATATGCAGGCATCTACAATATATATTAGAGCGGGCATTTTAAATATTTGTTAGAAAGCAATTTGGTATTTACAGATGAGGGCTCATCCGCGATATCACGGTCTTAATGATGCACTGTACATTACAAACGCGACGCTGTGGTCGATCAGCTTGTGGTGGACACATCGTGACACTGAGAAAATCATATCCGTATGTTCTGTTGTGTTGCCGATGATATGAAAAATTCAAGGGACAATGTGTTTCTCATAATATTTAAGATGCTAAAGCGTATTTTTATTGTTGCAAAACAAAGTTCAAATAAGTCATATTGTGTTTGATTCAGATTGGATTGTTTATCTGTTAAGTAGATTTTAAAGTACATTTAAAAGTTGCTGCATAGCCTTGATATAGTTTTTTTTTTTTAAACTCAGGCCTAAATAACTTCTGGTGCTTGTATGATTTGTGATTTCTTTGTGACAAAGGAAGCCGCATTGTCTGTCCTCCATTTTGGACTAACCACATGGCCTGTCCACCATCTTGTGTAAACCTCATGGATGTGGAAGGGGGAGGAGCAGTGGCCATTTTAGGAAGGTCATTTTCTAAATAGCTGATTTTCAGTCTGCTCAGAACAATCAGTTTCCTTTGTCACATTAAGCACCATTTATGAGTTACCAATGAATTTATTTAACTCATGCCATAGTCAATTACAAATAGTTTCAATTGGGCCTAGTGAGAGAGAAATGGTGAGATAAATGCTTGGCTTGGTGTAAGAAATTGCACACAGAAAAAAAAAGAAATACTTTTTTTATTCTTCTTCTTCTTTCCCAGTATTTAGTTAACTCTCTGTTTGCTATAAGATAGGCATTTATTTGTTAATTAACTGGTTGAACCACTAGTACAGGCAGACAAAACATCTTTGATATGCAAATTAGAAGCACTGAATGGGTGAAGGTGTCTCATAGAAGGCCAGTGAATGATACATATATATAATATTATTATAATTATGTGTATATTTATATCAGTGTATGTTCTGCAAGATAGCTATCCAATCTAAATCATATCATTTAAATTATAGATTATTGCAGTTATTATAGATCTTTGTGAAATCAGATACATTTGTTGCTATATAGGTAAATTTTAAATAAATGTATTTAAGGGAGTAATTATAGACATGAATCGCAGTTCTGGCTTGGTTGTTAAGGAAAAAACTGGGTGTTGTGTTAAGTGAGCGATTATAGTTAGTATTGCTCACATTTATAGAGTTGTGTGATTTGTTTTATTGCGTACGCACATTGGTACACATGGTACGGAACGTGAGGACAGCGTACAAAAACGTGCACGTGGCGCAAGGCCGCACACGTGGCATAGGGGTATGCACGGTTGCGTAATTACGCAAGCTTGCGTAGGGTTGTGTGCGCATAATAAAACCACACAATATTTGTTCAATTAAGGTGGGATAGTAGACATTTAATACAATAGCACATAACTATCTGATCTCAAAAGCAGGTTACTCTAAATATAGTTTAAAAACTGTATTGCCTCGGGGGGTAAAGCTGCCGATCAGAACGAGTGAAAATTTTCTGTACAGAAAAACAAAGCGTATTTGAGTGCGTGAAAGCGGAGCGAGTGGAGCTGAATCCGGGAACTGAAGTGGTCTAAGTGGCTGGAGTGGTAACACTGGGTTAGTAGAGGCCCGGTGGCGTAGGGTTCGCTACCTTGCGTGATTAGAACTAAGTGGTCTAAGTGATCTGAAGTGGTCTAGGTGTCCCATATAACTAGGTGATCTGGAGTGGTCTAGGTTAGGTGGTCTACAGCAATCGTAGGGCATATAGACAACTAGTATCTATAGGCTGTGCTATTGCATCGCATGTCCGTGTGTTCTGCACAGCACAACGTGATACCATTGTGTCATATGCGCTGTGGAAAAGCATACGCAGATGTGATTGTATAGACAAAGGGGTTTTTCTTTGATAACGTCGGGAAATCTCCCTAGTGGGCTTCCACTGGAAAGGGTGAAGGATAGTTATCTAATTTCTCTGTTTCTCACCCTACAAACAATTCCAGTTGAAATATACCAAAAAGGAATTTTTCGCTGCCTCTCTCAGGAAAATATTCCAACAGAACCTACACCGAAAGAAATTACGGTGCTGTAAGGTCTGATAGGAGCCCTAAGTTGGTTACATCGCCTTCGCTATCGACAGTGTATGGTAGTACCGGCCAACGTGGGCGAGAGTGGGTGGAAGCGCTCAGAGAACTTTCACCGTCGCCTTATATTGAGTATTTTGGTATTTGTGGGAATAGCCGAGAAGGCAAGACCCACAAATTATGGGAGCCAGTTGCTCAACTAAGGGACGTATGTTAGCCAGGGTTCAGGCAGAAGAGTTGGGACCAAGAAGGTCAGACTTGGAACCGAGAAGGTCAGAATTGCGGCCGAGAGGGTCAGCAAGGTTTATTATGTGTGGAAAATATGGTCCACACTGAAGTTTATTGTGATGAATGAGTACGTATGACTGACAAAGATAGGGTATCATTCCCTGGGATGGGCAGCTTTGAGCCAGAGGTACTGCAGAATGTAGGTATTAAAATATGTCTAATAAAATCCAGAAAACAAAGGGTCAGACATACAAATTGTTTAAACCTGTGGCAGCAAGAGGGGTTGGTAAGTTTGATCCTAAGGGATTGCAGGTGGTATGTCTAACAAAAGTCATATAAGACAAGAATGGAAATATATGAACTGTTTGAACTTGTAACAACAATAAACAAGTAGGAAGAAAAAAGAGAATGCAAGTACACTGCCCTATATAGATGTGGAAGCGGTTACAGCCAGCATACAAACTATAGAAAATAATAAAAATATGAAAAATATGACTGTAACCTATATATGTACTAATGAATGTTGAAGTTTATTTAGGAGGAGAAGGTGACCTGATTGTTTTCAGCCATTTCTCATGCACCCAGAGCAGTATCCAACCGGTAAAAGAAGAGCAGTAGCCTGCGGCGGGGGAAGTGGCTGAGACCAGTGGAACTGGTAAGTATGGTATCATTCGTGTACATATATAGTAAAACCCAAAAATAAAACAAAAATCAAGAAACATCAGAAATGGAGAAAAACCTGTCCGCACATTAGTATTTGCCAGTAGGAAAGCGGACAGAGACAGGGTAACCCCCGGGTATTTCTTTCAGTTACCATATAAGAAGTATTCATTCCTAGTAATGCCCCTAGTCAAGATGAGCTCGGAAATATTTGTTGGACCATGTACAGACCCTTAATACAGGATGAGAAGGATTGAATGAATACTTCGCATGACCTAGAAGCTTGTTAAACTTTTTTTTTTTTTTTGTCTTTTGCAGTAATAGAAAATTCTCCATCTGGATAAGATCACTGGTAAACACTAATTCGGCAAATGGGAGGTAGCTGTCTCTGTGCTAATGGACGGGCTCAATAAGGCATTGAGGGCAGGGTGCAGACTTCTTTGCAAAATTGGAAAGGGGTCACAGTAGCTAATCTTATAAAGTGTGCTATTGAACATCACAAGAATAGTGCTAGGCGCAGAGAACAACAGGTGGAGAGGTTGAGGACGGTAAGTATACTGGACCATACAGGAAAGACCCATCAGTCCAAACCCCAGATCCCTAATGGTCAATAATATGTTACACTTGTAGGAAGGAAGGGCATTTTGCCAGAGATTGTAGGAGTAGTAGGACACATAGTCAATAAAGCCCCCCTAGACAGAAAACACAAGCCACATTATTAAACACATAGACGGGACCAAGGGACATATAGTAAGGAATCACGAGCCATATAGAAAACACAGATTCAGTTAATGGGAAGAACGGAATAAATGCAACTTTACCCTTTTGACAAAACTTGCTGGGGTTAAAATGGGGCCTCTAAACTTTTGCTTCTTTTTCCTAGCAGAAATGGCCCCTGATTAACTTAACAGGAATTTTGTTAGAGATGGTATACATATAATGTGCTCCCGCTCAGGAAGTACAAAGTATGTTGGATACCCACGAAGACTAATGTTACATTTCACTGTTCTAGATGCATGTCCATCACAAGTAGAGGAAATTATCTCACAGATACCGGGTTCCCTATGAATTTAGGATGGACAGGACACTGGATGAGATGGCTGGGATAGTCCCAATAGCGATATGACAAACACAGATTTTTTTTTTTAAGGGGAGTAGACCAAGTAGAGAACCACTTCCCCGTAGTGCCCAATCCAGTTGTCAAATTTTTATAAAATCTTCTCCAATTCTACAAACTCATCTGTCACCAACCTCTATTCTGTTTCTCCACAGTTTCCTCTTCATCTTTTGCGTTCACACAGGGTGGTACAATACATGGACCCAATTACAGTTCAAACTCCACATGCCTAGGTCCTTCAGAGTTTCTGCCCAAACCCAGTATATCCCAACAGCATGATAACACCAGTATTACTGCAGTGTGCCTTGTCATGCACAAAGGGTGGAGGAAGGATGAGAATACTGGTGAAGGGAAATTTTGTATAGACACTAATATGCCTGTTGGTGAATGGCAAACCTGACATTTTCTTTTTCATTTTCTTCTTCTTTCCCTCCTCTAGAGATGTTTTTTTTTCTTTTTTTGTGAGTTATGTTCATGGTACTCTACATTGCAAACACACAACGACTTCGTACAGTTAACACCCTTTAGGAATTATTGTTATGTATTGGTGTGCACTGATGTTTTCTCAAACTGGGTAGAGGCATTTCCTGCCACCACGGATGCTGCTGTGTTTATCGCAAAGAAAAATTGAGCAGAAATTTGTGTGTATATAATGGAAGTAGGAGCAAAGCTTGAAATTGTGATCATAGATACTGCCACTAGTATTATGTAACATCGGAACCACTCCCAGATCTTCACTTAACGAATCACCCTCTTCAAAATTTGTTTTGGTTTTGGTATTTGTGTCTTTTTGGGTTTTTTTGGAAGACAACCTCATGTCATGATTGATCCGCAGAATGATCAGAAATACACCAATGAGGTGACAGTACAGTACTTTATCGAGATGAGCCAGCATTTGAGAACTTGACAAAAGAACTTGAAACTGTTGATTGCTGGTATGCCAAATACTAACTGTCTTGATTGTGAACCAAGAGACCGTGTGATTGTTCTTACACTCAGGTTGCCTAATAGGTGGGAAGGACCATACCAAGTCTTGTTAACCAGCACGACAGCACTAAAGGTCGCTGAAAGAGAGACTTGGGTCCACGATTCCCATTGCAGGAAAGTCGGTAGTCCGGAAGGAACTCGTAAATGGAGTGAGATCGCAAAAGTATCACCAGATACTCTGTTCCGTGAAGACTGAGAGGCGGCACTGTTGAACACTACCTGAGCGTACTAAAGGATTGCAGAAAGACCAGTCATTGTAATTGATTTGTTATGAACAAGATTTGTTTTGTTCTATTTCTCTTTTCTCTCTTTCCCGCTGACAAACATTTTTTTTCAGGACATTCTATTTTTGCGAGGTTTTTTTTTTTATGAGGAGTCGAGTGTGGGACTGGAACTGGTTCTGGAGGAAGGAGTGATTTCCTTATAGGATCCCAGGATTAGCCGATCAGTTTGTTAAAGCCAGATAAAAATCAAAGGTCTAGTAGTTATGGAGTTCGGAGGTAATCAGGAACAATCAGACAATGGCTATTCACACATTGCAGATAAAGAGCTCATTAATATATGTGGAAGAACAGTTTATGAGTGGCTCTCCCCGAACTCTGAAGGTTTATGTTATTTAGGAAGGACACTACTTACAACCCTTGTTCAATTATTAAACAGACCTAGTATACGTTCCAGAAATGGAAACAATGTTCAGAAAATGATAGGAATATGTAGATCATGAAAATTTTATATGTCACTTTCATGATTTGTTTGTGTCTTCTTCATCTACCCAGCAGAACCTCAATCGAATCCAAACATCAGTGTACAAAGACATAGGTACATGTATGTGTGAAATGTTCGTCGCAAATCAGACATTATAGGCCAAAGCACAGTCCCAGCATACTCTATAGGTTGAATGTTGTCCCACACCCAACCAGTGGTCCCGTGACTGCTGAGTGCATATAGAGGATGTCTCGTCCTCCTCAAATATAGTCAAGTGTCTGATTTGCAAAATGAATACAAACTTATGTCTAGGTCACCGATTATTGTCTGAAATATTTTTTTTTCTTATGTTAATAATTGATGGCAGTTATTGTTTACTGCCAAAGGGTGGACCGTGGAAGTAAAAAATATTACATAGAAAGAACATACAGACTCCACACATATCCGTCGCTATACTTGCAAATACGCGCAGCGAGCACAGCAATATATGGTAACACACGCATTTACACGGACATGCCACAGAGATGGATTCGACACTTATTTCATACAGTACATAATTATAATAATATCAAGCGCCAGACAGCATAATGATTTAAAATTATATAATGGAGTAATGTCATGTAGGTGTATTATTGGAACGAAGCAAGATAGACCTGTCAATTTAGTATTAAAGCAAGCAGATTAATGTGTAGATTCATTTGATACTTGTTATTAAGTTGTAGGACATTGCAACAAATAGTTATGATTAAATGTATGAAAGCTAAAGTCATTTTTATTAGAACAATAGACATTCCAAACAGGTGGTGGACAGGAAACTCATGCCAGCCCTTTGGATGTCTTCAAGGCTGAACCTGTTTAGCATACGAACAGACCAGAGACTCATCATGAATGAGAAAGTTCCCTCCCTTAAACTAGATAACACATTACAGAGACACACAGTTGCTAGTTGCTGCTTTGTCCCAGACGATGATGGAGGTGCTTCTAGACCAGTTCCTGTATTTATTTACAGAGATAGAGAGAGAGTGATATGGAGAGAAGACTTTTATACGAGAAAGATATGTTAATGTATTTGCTGAACTGTAACTGTAACTGTATGTATTAACTGCTTACTGTATGAATTGTAACCATGTAACTATATGTATACTGTACATTGTGATATATTGAATACATATCCTTTTAATAACAAATATATACATCAATGAGCTTTGGAACTCAGATAATGTGTGGGTGTATTGTTTTCTCTTATGGGATGCAGTGTTTTGCGATGTATAGCGCACATTCATGGCATATGGTAATAAGATGTGCAGGCGTCTACAATATATATTAGAGCAGGCATTTTAAATATTTGTTAGAAAGCAATTTGGTATTTACAAATGTTATGTTCTTTGTGCTCCAAACGAAAGATATTGAGTGGTAAGTACCGAGCACAAGAACGTAACGCTGAAATAATGACAAAGTATAGTAATAACCCCTAGCAACCTAACTCCGTTGTTTCACCCACGTGGTCAGTCTACGCCTGCGAGACTATGTGTTCTTGGGCCCACGGCAGCCGCGTTTGAAGGGCGGATTAGGTCTGCCCAACTCCGATGCCCCCCGTTCTTAGTATGAGACAAGGCGTAAACGAAGACGGGATGATACAAGGGGACCTCTAACTAAACACAAAACTGAGCTAGGGGCTACTTCTGAACTAAAAACTAAATGTATGTGCGCCAAAGGAAAAGGAAACCAAGGTACTCTATCCAAACCCTACACGGCACCACCGTATACCAGGTAGGACAGCTATGGCGGAACACCTACGCAAAACACCAAAAAACAAGAATAAAAGGAATTCCACAGCCAAGGCCGCAAGGCGCGGCTGAAGGCCGCTACTCACAACACCGGGAACAACCGTAAGCGAACCGGAATCTTCGGACCTCTAACGCAGGTGACAACTGACAGGAAGGCAGGGAGAAGTACAAGGATTGGCTTCCAACACCAGGAGTCAGGACCACCGAAACAAGATGACTGGACCATAGACGACCGGACAGGGAATTTTCTCCAGAGCAGGAACAGCTCACAGGAAGCTATCACCGGCATCTGTGTAATGCACTGAGACATAATATAACAGGGAGCCCTCCAATAGCTGCAGAGAACCTAATTAGTGATGTCGTGCAGCTGCCTTGCTGCACGACTCAGAGTTAGACAGGTGTTAATTATGATTTACATGGCAACAGGGAACGCGGTCCACCTGTGGCATCACCGTTGCCATGGACCCGGTGGCTCGACGCGCATGACATCCTGGCGTTGCCAGGGACCCGGCGGCTCACGGCGCACGGCGTCCTGGTGTTGCTAGGTGCCGTGCCTAACAGTACCCCCCCTTCAGGAGGGGTTAAAGAACCCCTAGTTCTGGGTTTCTGAGGAAATTCCTGAAAGAACAACCTCTTAAGTCTAGTGGCATGTAAATCCTTGTCCAGGACCCAAGACCTTTCCTCCGGGCCATACTCTTTCCAATGAACCAAAAAATAGAGCTGACCACGAGTGTCAGGAATCGACTCACCACAGCCACATCTGTCCGTCGGTGCGGACTCCGTCCGGGGTCCCTACGTTCTGCTGTCGTCCGCTCCTCTGCCGCCAGACGTCATCCTGGGCCTAGGAACGCTCCTGTAACAGCGGGCGTGTGAGCACGCCGCGTTCCCGCCGGGCCGCGGCATGGGCGCCGCCATGACAGTCTCCATCGGTCAGAGTACGGCGGCCAATCCGGAGCTTGGCCGCACCTCCTTTTCCCAATCCAACCAATGTCTGCACACCAGGGGGTATATCAGGAGCTGCAGGGTGAGCCTGTGGTTGTCCTGAACTTTGTGTCACTCCTGCGACCCATGTGCCTGGATTCCTCCGTGTTCCTGGTTACCTTCCTGGATCCTCCGTGTTCCTGGTTACCTACCTGTTCCTCCGTGTTCCTGGTTACCTACCTGCATTTCCGTGGAACTACAAGCATCAGCAATCCCTGCATTTGTATTTGGCTCCACACCTATCTACAACCACTGTGTGCTTCAGCCTCAGCAGTAGAGACTCTCTCCAGGTGCATTCCATCACCTCACCTGTGAAGCAGCTTGCTAGCTGCCTGTGCTTAACGAACTGCTCTGTGAACTTCCACGTGAGTCTCCTGCATCTGCTACCAGGTTTGCTACACATTTATTACCATCTCTGCTGGCTCCACGTTTTAAACCATTCTGGTTCTCACACCAGTGAACTTATCCATCATTACCATTTCCTCCATAGACTCTCAGCTTCCAAGCTGCACTATTTCCATTGCATACTTTTTATTGTTTATTCCTGCACGTTATTCTGCTGCCTTATTGTGTGAACTTTTATGTTTATAAAACACCATTGCGCTGATGCGCAGAAACCCAATCCAGCCTCCTCACTTCTTCCATCCTACCTCCACTGACCCACTAGCGCCCCCTCCGGGGACACAAGCAAAACCGAACCTGACAGTAAGTTCAGGACCGATGGACTCGGACGGTGGTCAGAGTGTGGGGTTAGGGGCCTTACAAAATCTGGTCTCCCGCTTGGATGGTCAAGAGGCTGTGCAGCAGCAGAAGTTCCAGTTTCTGCAAGGGATGTCCTCCCGGATTGATACACTACAGCAAACCCTGCCTAGTGTACTTGCTACGCCAGTTCCAGTTACCCCAGCACCTGCAAGTGCTGTGAGTTCTTCTACGCCGGCTGCATCAGCTCCAGTGTCACGCTTGCACCTGCCCGTGCCTAGCAAATATGATGGCAGTCCGAAGTTATGTCACGGGTTCCTTAACCAATGTGAAATCCAGTTTGAATTATTATCACACAATTTCCCCACGTCAAGATCCAAGGTTGCCTACATTATCTCACTGCTCTCTGGTTCTGCCTTGAGTTGGGTGTCTCCTCTGTGGGAACGTGCTGACCCTCTGATGAACAACTACGCTGAATTTGTGTCAACCTTCAGACGTATCTTTGACGAGCCAGGTCGTGCAACATCAGCCTCTGCAGACCTTATTCAGCTTCGTCAAGGTACCCGGAGTATGGGACAATATGTCATCCAGTTCCAGACGTTAGCCGCAGAGATTCAGTGGAATAATCAAGCCCTGGTAGCAGCCTTCTGGCATGGACTTTCAGATCGAATCAAGGATGAACTGGCAACCCGCGATGTCCCTGAGCAATTGCCTGAACTGATTTCTCTATGCATTAAGTTGGACTCTCGCATCCGCGAACGCAATAGTGAGCGTGCTCGTAGTGAGCCGCGCAAGTCAAGAATGGTACCTTCAGTACAATTTCAGCCTCCACCTTCTGATGAGCCTATGCAAATCAATAGGTCCCGCCTAACTCCTGAGGAGCGGTCAAGAAGACTCCGTGAGAGATTGTGTCTTTATTGTGCGGCTGCAGGTCACCAGATCAATTCTTGTACAGTCCGTTCGGGAAACGCCAGATCCTGACTTGTAAAGGAGGAGTCAAGTTGGGATCTTCTAGACAAGCTCCTTCAAACCAAGACCTCATTCTTCCTGTGACTTTAGAGACTACAGATGGTCTTCAGTCTGCATCTGCGTTAGTGGACTGTGGAGCCGCAGGAAACTTTATCACTCAAGCTGCGGTAGATAAGTTTCGTTTGCCTATCTGCGAACTCTCATATCCAGTCTACATCACTGCAGTAGATGGTAGCCGAATCTCCAAGGGGAATATCTCTCACCAAACCAGACCAGTGGTTCTGGGAGTCGGGTTCCTGCATTCTGAATTAATAAAGTTTTTAGTTATTCCTCAGGCAACCCAGGAGATCGTGTTGGGAATGCCCTGGCTCCAACTACATAATCCGCAGATTGATTGGTCTACGTTACAACTCACTTCCTGGGGTTTACATTGTCGCCAGTCCTGCTTAGCCCAAGTTTGTCCTATCAAGTCTTCTGAAGTCAAAACCCAGTCAAATCTTCCTGCGGCTTACCAAGATTTCTCTGACGTCTTCAGTGAAAAGGCCGCTGATGTTCTGCCGCCCCATAGAGAGTGGGATTGCCACATTGACCTCATTCCCGGCAAGAAACCACCAAGGGGGCGTACCTATCCGTTATCCGTTCCTGAAACTGAGGCGATGAGCGACTACATCAGGGAGAACTTACAGAAAGGATTTATCCGTCCCTCATCTTCACCCGCTGGTGCGGGCTTCTTCTTTGTTAAAAAAAAGGATGGAGGATTACGTCCATGCATTGACTACCGGGGTCTCAATGACATTACCATCAAAAACAGTTATCCATTACCACTCATCACTGAATTGTTTGATAGAGTTAAGGGAGCCCGCATCTTCACCAAGTTAGATCTCTGCGGTGCCTACAACCTCATCAGAATCTGTAGTGGTGACGAATGGAAGACAGCTTTTAATACTCGAGATGGTCATTACGAGTACCTGGTAATGCCATTCGGGTTGAGCAATGCCCCAGCAGTGTTCCAGCACTTTGTTAACGAAATCTTCCGTGACGTTCTGTACAAATATCTCGTAGTTTACCTGGATGATATCCTCATCTTCTCCCAAGATCTCTCTTCTCATCGTCTGCAAGTCCGTGAGGTCCTCCGACGTCTTCGTGAGAACGGTCTCTACGGCAAATTATCCAAGTGTACCTTCGAAGTTCCCTCCATACCCTTCCTGGGGTATATAATTTCCGGATCGGATCTCCAGATGGACCCGACAAAGTTGGAAGCCATTGCCAATTGGTCCATTCCAAGTAGTCTCAAGTCTATTCAGCGATTCCTGGGATTCGCCAATTATTATAGGAAGTTTATCCGAGGATTTTCAACTCTCATCGCTCCTATTACCAACTTAACTCGGAAAGGGGCAGATCATTCCAACTGGTCAGAAGAAGCTTTAGCGGCATTTCAAAAGATCAAGCTGGCCTTTATGTCTGCTCCAGTTCTGTCTCAACCAGATGTAAACAAGCCATTCGAGTTGGAGGTGGATGCCTCCACAGTAGGAGTTGGAGCTGTTCTCTCCCAGAAGGGAACTGATGGGAAGATTCACCCTTGTGGATTTTATTCTCGTAAATTCCTCCCTGCAGAAGCTAACTATTCCATTGGAGATCAAGAACTACTAGCGATCAAGCTGGCCCTTGAGGAATGGAGGTATCTCCTGGAAGGGGCCAAATTTCCGTTCAACATCTATACGGATCATAAAAATCTGCTTTATTTGAAGGCAGCCCAGTGCCTCAATCCTCGCCAGTCCCGGTGGGCTATGTTCTTCTCTCGTTTTAACTTTAAGCTTCATTTCCGCCCAGGTTCTCAGAATATCAAGGCAGACGCTTTATCCCGATCTATGGAGTCCGAAGAGGAGACGTCCGACTCGGTTCCGCATTCCATCCTGAGTCCAGTGGTATTTGCTTCGTCTCAAGTTTCTCCTGCTCCACCTCCTGGTAAGACTTTTGTTTCCCCAGAACTCCGTTCCAAGTTGCTGTCTTGGGCTCATCAGTCCAAATTCACTGGGCATCCTGGTGTCCTGAAAACTTTCAAGTTCCTCTCTGAGACATACTGGTGGCTGAAGATGAAAGTTGACATCAAAGATTTCGTGGCATCCTGCCCGAAGTGTGCGCAGCACAAGACTCCTCGACAATCTCCAGCAGGTCAGTTACAACCATTATCTGTTCCCAGCCGTCCCTGTTCACACTTGTCCATGGATTTCATCTCTGACCTTCCCTCTTCTCAAGGATTCAATACCATCTGGGTTGTGGTTGACAGGTTTACCAAAATGGCCCATTTTGTACCACTCCAGGGTCTTCCTTCCGCACCAAAGCTTGCCCAAATCTTCCTATGGGAGATTTTCCGCTTACATGGACTACCCACTGAAATTATATCTGACCGTGGAGTTCAGTTTGTGGCAAGATTTTGGAGTGCCCTTTGTTCTGCCATGCAAGTTAACCTCAAGTTTTCGTCAGCCTACCACCCTCAGACGAATGGGCAGACGGAGAGGGTAAACCAAGAGTTAGAAACCTTTTTAAGACTTTATGTTTCGTCTTCTCAAGATGACTGGTTGGACCTGCTCCCATGGGCTGAATTTGCCCACAATTTCCGCTACCATACTGCTACAGAAACAACTCCGTTCTTTGCTGTATATGGACAACATCCCCGTGTTCCAGATTTTCAAGAACTTCCTCACATTGATGTTCCTGCTGCCACTGCTGTCTTGAGTCAGTTCTCTTCAACCTGGAGGAAGATTCATGCTTCTCTCAAGAAGGCTTCTAGCCGGTATAAGTTCTTTGCTGACCGCAAAAGACGTGCAGTTCCTAGCCTGAAACCTGGTGACAAGGTTTGGCTTTCCACCCGGAACCTCCGTCTTAGAGTCCCGTCGATGAAATTTGCACCACGTTTCATCGGTCCCTTTTCCATCGAAAGAGTCATCAGTCCTGTGGCCTACAAGCTCAAGTTACCACCTTCTCTACGAATACCTAATGCCTTTCATGTCTCTCTCCTCAGACCGTTAGTCTTGAATTGTTTCCAAAGAGCTCTTCCAGTCGGCCCCAAAGTGCGAGCTCAGCGGGGCGTGGAGTTCGAGATAGAGAAGATTCTGGATTCCCGTTGCCGGAATGGTCGTCTACAATACCTTATCGACTGGTCCGGTTATGGTCCTGAGGAGAGAAGTTGGGTGAATTCGTCAGATGTCCATGCTCCAAGGTTGGTCCGTGTCTTCCACATAACTCATCCTTCCAAGCCACGTGGGTGTTCAGTGCCCACCCATAAAGGAGGGGGTACTGTCAGGAATCGACTCACCACAGCCACATCTGTCCGTCGGTGCGGACTCCGTCCGGGGTCCCTACGTTCTGCTGTCGTCCGCTCCTCTGCCGCCAGACGTCATCCTGGGCCTAGGAACGCTCCTGTAACAGCGGGCGTGTGAGCACGCCGCGTTCCCGCCGGGCCGCGGCATGGGCGCCGCCATGACAGTCTCCATCGGTCAGAGTACGGCGGCCAATCCGGAGCTTGGCCGCACCTCCTTTTCCCAATCCAACCAATGTCTGCACACCAGGGGGTATATCAGGAGCTGCAGGGTGAGCCTGTGGTTGTCCTGAACTTTGTGTCACTCCTGCGACCCATGTGCCTGGATTCCTCCGTGTTCCTGGTTACCTTCCTGGATCCTCCGTGTTCCTGGTTACCTACCTGTTCCTCCGTGTTCCTGGTTACCTTCCTGCATTTCCGTGGAACTACAAGCATCAGCAATCCCTGCATTTGTATTTGGCTCCACACCTATCTACAACCACTGTGTGCTTCAGCCTCAGCAGTAGAGACTCTCTCCAGGTGCATTCCATCACCTCACCTGTGAAGCAGCTTGCTAGCTGCCTGTGCTTAACGAACTGCTCTGTGAACTTCCACCTGAGTCTCCTGCATCTGCTACCAGGTTTGCTACACATTTATTACCATCTCTGCTGGCTCCACGTTTTAAACCATTCTGGTTCTCACACCAGTGAACTTATCCATCATTACCATTTCCTCCATAGACTCTCGGCTTCCAAGCTGCACCATTTCCATTGCATACTTTTTATTGTTTATTCCTGCACGTTATTCTGCTGCCTTATTGTGTGAACTTTTATGTTAATAAAACACCATTGCGCTGATGCGCAGAAACCCAATCCAGCCTCCTCACTTCTTCCATCCTACCTCCACTGACCCACTAGCGCCCCCTCTGGGGACACAAGCAAAACCGAACCTGACAACGAGAAAACTTAGAATCCAAGACTTTCTCCACAAGGAACTCTTGTTGACCCTGAACATCCACCGGAGGTCTACCCTAGAAAGTCTTCCGAGGGAATCTCTTGGAAAAAATATATGGCTTCAAAAGAGAACAGTGGAAAGTGTTGCCGATTTTAAGTGATTTAGGCAACCGTAGCCGAAAAGCCACTGGATTGACTTTCTTGACAATAAGGAATGGTCCAATAAATCTGGGTCCCGATCTAGTCGAGGGTTGTCGGAGCTTGATGTTGCGTGTTGACAACCACACCTTATCCCCCACCTTAAATGTGCACGGGCGTCGGGACCTCTTAGAAAGCAGCCTTCTTAAGGGCAAGGTGTACCTTTCTCCTAATAACTCTGAGATGGGAAGTAAAGGTCAACGAAGAAGCTGGACAATGAGGAGTAAAGGAATTGGCTCTAGGATGAAAGCCCAGGACCGAAAAGAATGGAGACTCCTTGGTGGAAGAATGGCAAGAGTTATTATAGGCAAACTCGGCCAGAGGAAGAAAATCTGACCAATCATTCTGAAGTTTGGCAAAATAAAGACGTAAATATTGTTTTAGTGACTGATTAACACGTTCAGTCTGTCCGTTAGACTGTGGATGGTATCCAGATGTTAAAGAGAGTTTCATGTTTAATGATGCACAAAAACGTTTCCAAAAACGGGCAATGAATTGTGGTCCCCGGTCTGAGACTATATCCACGGGTAAACCATGAAGCCTGAGGACATGGCGGAGAAACAGAACTGCCAAAACTTGAGCGAAGGGTAATCGGGGAAGAGCAATGAAGTGGGCCATTTTGCTAAAACGGTCCTCCACTACCCAAATTACCCAGAATCCGGATGAAAGAGGAAGATCCACCACGAAATCCATGGAAATGTGTGACCATGGCCTGAGTGGAATTGCAAGAGGCATGAGTTGCCCGACCGGCAGAGATCGGGATATCTTGTGCTGAGCACAAACCTGACAGGAAAGGACAAATTCCCTTACATCCTTGGAAAGATTAGGCCACCACACTGAGCGAGAGATTAATTCCAAGGTTTTAGCAATTCCCGGATGACCAGAAACCTTACTATCATGAAACTCAGCAAGGACAGTGCCACTCAAGAACTCAGGGACGAAGAGACGATCAACAGGAGTATCACTGGGAGCCTGCTGCTGAAGCTGGACTAGCTGTGTGAATAAATCCTGTGTGAGGCCAGCCCGGATGACGGATGATGAGACAATGGGGGTTGTGGAAGAGTGGTTATTGTGAGCAGGAAGAAAACAACGTGACAGGGCATCGGCTTTGGTATTCTTAGAACCGGGCCTGAAGGTGATGATGAACTTGAATCGAGTAAAAAACAGCGCCCAACGTGCCTACTGAGCATTTAGCCGCTTTGCTGATTCAATATACTGTAGATTCTTGTGGTCAGTGAACACAGTAATGGTATGCTTCGCTCCTTCAAGCCAGTGCCTCCACTCCTCCAAAAGCCCATTTAACTGCCAGCAACTCTCGATTACCAACATCATAGTTGGATTCTGCGGAGGAGAATTTCCTGGACATGAAGGCACAAGGGTGTAACTCCAGAGACTTGGGGTCTTCCTGAGAAAGAATGGCTCCCACTCCAACTTCTGAGGCGACCACCTCGACAATAAAGGGAAGATCTGGGTTAGGGTGTCTGAGTACTGGAGCTGAGACAAAGTCCTGTTTTAGTGCCAGGAAGGCAGACTTGGCTTGAGGCGACCAATTGGAAGGATCAGCTCCTTTCTTTGTCAACGCCACAATAGGAGCAACTAAATCTGAAAAGGCATGAATGAAACACCTATAATAATTTGCAAAACCTAAGAATCGCTGGATAGCCTTTAAGTTAGTGGGTTGCGTCCAGCTTAGGATTGCCTGGAGTTTCTTTGGTTCCATGTAAAACCCCTTTGGAGAAATTATATACCCTAAATAGGACACCTCCGTGATGTGGAAATCACATTTCTCCAATTTGGCGTACAAATGATTCTCCCGTAACCTCTGAAGTACTAGTCGCACATGGACCACATGCTATTCGGGAGATTCAGAATAAATCAAAATGTCATCTAAATAAACGACCACGAACTTCCCTAGAAAGTCGTGGAAGACATCGTTAATAAGATCCTGAAACACCGCAGGAGCATTAGACAGACCAAATGGCATTGCAAGATATTTGTAATGTCCAGACTGTGTCCACTCATCCCCAGATCTTATTCGGATGCGGTTGTAGACCCCTCTGAGATCGATTTTGGAGAAAATAATTGCAGTACGGAGCTGATCAAACTGTACCGAAATCAACGGCAAGGGGTAGGTGTCCTGGTGTTGCTAGGCGCCGTGCAGGGGAACAAGCGCCTAACACCCAATCCTGGTTTCAGGTGGGAAAAAAAGGTGTGAAAACAACAAAGAGGAAAGTGGAGGAGGAGGTGATTCTTTCAAATAGGTTTGGGGTATTCACAGATGAGGAAGATGAGGGAGAAGTGGTTCTAGAAAAAGGGGAACCAAGACTTAAACCTAGAAGACAGAGAAGAAAGAACAAAGAAAGGAAAAAAGAAGTAATCAAGATGGTAGGGAAGAGAAGGAGGGAGGAGGGAGAAGGGAATGCAGACAGTGAAATAGAGGATGTTGCAGCAGAAAGTTTAGAGTGGGATCCAATAGGGATTGAATTGGAGCAAAGAAAAGAGGAGGATTAGTTTGGAAAGCCACTGTTTGAGGATGAGGAGGTAGGTGTGGAGGTGGTTGCTGCTGAGGAGGAAGTGATGGTGATAGGGAAAGAGGCAGAGAGTGAATTAAAATAATAAGTCTGGCCCTGGATCATTGGATGCAAGGGAACCCCCTGACCCTGGTCCTAAAGTGGCTGGTGCGGGTGTGAATGTGGTTGTGATTGAGGAAGTAAATGGGGTGGCATGTATGGACTGTGGTGTTGGTGGTGGGGGTGGTGGTGATAACTAGAGTAATGTACAGTATGTGCATAGTCCATTTCAACAATCTGGAACCATGGTTCCCCATCCTATTCGATGTGCCACAATGAATGTGGCTTCCGTGTTATCCGTACGTGCTCGGTATCTGGCTTTTGAGTTTATTGACAACCAGGACCTGGACATCTTGTTCTTATAAGAGACCTGGATCAACAGATCGGCAGCCCTTCGCAAAGCTAAAAGTGAGTGGAGATGCAGGCCGTCTTTTTGGTCTCTTGCTGCTGAGCCATACGGTGGGGTGGCGGTGCTTTTTACCGACATGGTAACCGTGCGCAAGGTTGTTGAGTTACAAGTGGGAAGGTGTATGATTTTGGATGTCACTTTAAGAGGACATAACATTAGGCTTATCAATATCTATGGCCCCCAGCCTCGCTGGGATAGACAATGTCTTTTTGAAATGATTAAACCCTTTCTTTTCATGGCCCAGCAAGTCATCTTTGGGGGCGATTTCAACATCATCATTAGGCCAAAAGACAGGGGAGGCTCCAGAGGACTGAGGCTGGGCTATGATGAGAAATTTTTAGTTAGTATGGCTAGTCAGGCAGGTATGGTTGATGTACACATTAAACATCAACCAGACCTCACGGGTTACACTTACTTTTGTGGTCAGCGCAGATCTAGGATAGACACATTTTTTGTTAAGGAGTCCTCAAGCACTTTACCTTCAGAGGTAAAGTTTGTAGAGTTCTCCGATCACAGGTACTTAAGTTTTGTTTTGAATGCCTCACAATCCTTCCAGAAAGAAAGGGGTCTGCGGCATCTGAATGCTGAGCTTCTCAAGGAAAAGGAAGTGAGACAGTCTTTCAGGGAGTTTTTTCAGGCGCAGGAGTCACTGTTGGAGGCTGGTTGGAGTAGATCGGAGTGGTGGGAGGAAGTAAAAAAGAGAGCCTGAAGTCTTTTCAGGAGGCTAGTAGTCAAAAGAAACTTGGTTAAAAAAAATACCTACTATACTCTAAGGAGGAGATTAGATTTCCTGATCTCTGAACAGGGGTATAGTGGTGAAATCTTCCGGGTGAAATCACAAATGAGAGAACATCAGTATAGCCATAATGAGAACTGGTGCCCCATCGCTCTTCTCAATACGGACAGAAAGATTCTGGCAAAAATCTTTTTCAACAGGCTAAGGGAATTTTCAGAGCTTGTATATCACCTTCCCAGCACTGTACTGTAAAGGGCCGCAGTACCTTTTCTGCTGTCCTTGGTGTACAGGAGGCTCTAGAAAGGTGCAGGGCTGGAAAGTTGAATAAGTTTCTGCTGGCATTGGATCAGTCTAAGGCTTTTGATCAGGTCAATCATGAGTACCTGTGGGCCTTACTTGAAAGGTATGGTTTCCCTATAAGGGTTTTAAATTGGTTGAAAGTTTTGTATAAAAAGGCCAAGAGCTTCCCACTTGTTAATGGTTGGGTAGGGCCTGCATTTTCAGTAGACTCTGGTGTTCGCCAGGGGTGTCCCCTGAGCCCTCTTTTGTAAGTGTTTGCAATCAATCCTTTTATAAGAAGGGTTGAGGACGGCATGTTGAAAGGGGTGCAGCTGAACCCAGAGTTTCCTTTGAGTGTAGTAGCCTATGCTGATGACGTCACAGTAGTCCTGTCATCGGTGGCAAAGGCACGTGTTGTAGACCAACTGATCTTGGAATATTCAAGCGCTTCAGGCTCCATAATCAATCAGGACAAGTGTGAAGCTTTCTGGATGGGGGAGGAAGGCAATGAGTTTGATCTTCCAGACAGCCTCCCCAGGGCCAGTCAATGTATAAAAATTTTGGGCATCAAATTTGATCACGGTGACTATGCCAGTACAAATTGGGTCGGGAAACTGGATGGTGCAACCCATAAAGTAAAGAGCTGGATAGGATGGACGTTCTGTCTGAGGGAAGGGTGGACCTGTGTAAAACTTACCTGATCCCAATGTTTTTGCATGTCAGCTATGTATGTTTTTTGCCGCAGTCTTTGTGGACTAGAATGAATTCCTTGTTTTTTCTGCTTTTGTGGGGGAACAAGATAAACATTGTGAAAAGAGGTATCACTTACAGACCAAGGGCTGAAGGGGGCTTGGATATGGTAAACCCTGTAGTCTTCTTTGTAACAGCTTTTTTAAAGCTAAATGTTGGTGGTCTCTGCTTAGAGACGCCCCCTCGGTGGGTAAATGGCTTTAGGGAATGGGTGTCTCCCTTTATTAGAGTATGGTTACAGGATGGCAGATTGAGAATTTTTCGGGCTCAGAGTGGCTACCTCTCGATCTATGTGATCCAGTGTCTGAAAGTGATCAGGCGATGGGGCCTGCAGGTGGATGATATAAGAGATCTCTCGAGAAAGGAGTTGGTGAAGAGGGTCTTGTGTTCCCACTTTTATGTCCTGTTGGCCCTGAAAGACTGCCCAGGTAATGTTCTCACAGAAGGATTGAATCTGGTAAATTCCCAGAGGGTACCTCTGAAGTTTAGTGATATTGCCTGGTTCTCTTTTCAAGGGAGGCTTTATGTTAGGGGAAACATAAAATTTAGAAGTGCAGATGAACGTGTTTGCCCACGGGAGGAATGTCAAGGGGAGGAGGAGACCATGGACCACTTCTTCTGTGGATGTCCCTTTAACATAAAGGTTTGCAAAACAGTGTCGGGTGCCATAGGCATCCCTTGCCTTTTGGGGCTCAGTTACCCAGAATGGGTTTACAGGGCATTCAAAGGGTATGGGGGCTTTGATTTAGGCACAATTTTTTTAGTCAGCTTAGCAGTAAGGTTCCACATGTGGCAGGCATGGTGTCTGGTTAGTTTGAGAAGGAAAGTCCTTCCCTGTGAAGAGGTGGTGGGACGTATTCTTCCTGAGGTGAGTTGGATGATGGATCTGGAGAAGAAGAGATTGGACACTGTCAGCTGGTCCAGATGGTGGTGCCAGTTGAAACCCCCTTAGTGGGTGGTGGAAGATTTCCTCTTTTTAGTCTCAGGTTGTTTTCTGTCCTGGTCATTTTTTCTCAGCTGATTAGGTTTTGTTTGATTTCTTTAAAGTAGGGGTTTGCATAAACCTTAAAATATGCAGGTATGGTACTCTAGTTATAATTATTTGTTGGTAGTCCGGTATGTATGGAGGGTGAAAGGCAGGGGCGTAACTAGGGTTTTCGGAGCCCAGGGCAAGATGAAGAGTGGCGCCCCCCCCCCCTCCCAAAAAAAAAAAAAAACACACACACAAAAAGAAGTATGTGCGCACGCCGAAGGTGCGCGCCAAAATAATGGGCGTGGCCACATACCATAAGGCATTGCCCCACAGTCCCAGTTACAATGCTCCACAGTGCCAGATACATGCCCCACAGTGCCAGTTACATGCCCCACAGTGCCATACATGCCCCACAGTGCCAGTTACATGCCCCAAAGTGCCATACATGCCCCACAGTGCCAGATACAATGCCTCACAGTGCCAGTTACATGCCCCACAGTGCCATACATGCCCCACAGTGCCAGTTACATGCCCCACAGTGCCAGATATAAGACTCCCCCCGTCACTCACCGCTTCTCTCTGCTATGTGAGGGGAGGAGAGTGCAGCACCTCTCCTGCCCCTCAACGCTCCAGGTCTCCGGCGGTGGCTATCTTAAATGTGGCACCGGTTCGTTAGCCAATCAGAGCTCGCGGACCGGCAGCCAATCAGGAGCCGGTCCGCAAGCTCTGATTGGCTAACGCCGCCAGAGACCGAGCACACACGCAGCGCTGCTGGCAGCGTCGCTGGCAGCGTCGCTCAGCAGCGCCAGTTAGCACATTGAGGGGCAGGAGAGACGCTGCGCTCTCCTCCCCTCACATTGCAGCATGATGGGGGTGAGTGGGCATGATGCCCTGGCCGCTGGTGGCGCCCCCCTCTGCTGGGCCTGCCAAGGCACCCAGGGCACGTGCCCCACTCGCCCTACCTTAGTTACGCCTCTGGTGAAAGGTATGAATGAAGGTAGGATTGTGGATAAATGTGGGAGTGTATGGAGGAGGAGGGTTTATGATAGATGGATAAATGTGTGTTAACTGTTGAGTCAGCTAAGTGGGGAATGTTGGGGATTTCCCTGAAATGAATTCCCAGAAATTATGTGGATCAAGGAAAATGTTTAAAATGAAAGTATGGTAAAGTGATGGAAAACATATTTGAGTTATGTAAACGGTAAATATCATGATGTAATGATCTCTATTTATTTATTATGTATATAATTGTAAATATGATTATAATGTTTATATTCTGTTATAAAATGGAAGCTGTGCACAAATAAAAACATGCCCAGGCACATATACTACTGCTCTCTCCTGGTATAACCTAGGCACATACAGTATACTGCTGTACTCTGCTGGTCAAGTATACTATGCTTCCATACCTGTGCTGCATTTTAGTTTTGCGCAGTATATAGTAGGAGGGGACAGTGCAGAATGTTGCTGGGACCACCAGTATATATATAGCAGTATGGTACAGTAGTCCACTGCTCTACCTACCTCTGTGTCGTCAAGTATACTATGCACCCATACCAGTGCTGCATTTTAGTTGTGCGCAGTATATAGTAGGAGGGGACAGTGCAGAATGTTGCTGTGACCACCAGTATATATACAGCAGTACGGTATAGTAGTCCACTGCTCTACCTACCTCTGTGTCATCAAGTATACTATGCATCCATACCTGTGCTGCATTTTAGTTGTGCGCAGTATATAGTAGGAGGGGACAGTGCAGAATGTTGCTGTGACCACCAGTATATATATATAGTGTCGTTAAGTATACTACAAAAGTTCAGTAAAATTACCCAAAAATCTAAATTAAAAGCGTCTGATGAGAAGCGTAAACTTGCCAATATGCCATTTACGACACGGAGTGGCAAGGAACGGCTGAGGCCCTGGCCTCTGTTCATGGCTAGTGGATCAGATTCACATGCGGATGGAAGCACTCATCCTTCCGCTAGAAAACTGCAGTGCCACTCCTAGATGGGCCAGGTGTTTGTGTTGGCCACTTGGGTCGCTTAGCTTAGCCATCCAGCGACCTTGGTGCACCTCTTTTTTTCTTTGCATCATGTGCTGTTTGGGGACTATTTTTTGAAGTGCCATCCTGTCTGACACTGCAGTGCCACTCCTAGATGGG
The DNA here is from genome assembly GCF_028390025.1 of Pseudophryne corroboree. Lineage (NCBI taxonomy): Eukaryota > Metazoa > Chordata > Amphibia > Anura > Myobatrachidae > Pseudophryne > Pseudophryne corroboree. The sequence continues at coordinate 527,880,803 of NC_086446.1, read as the reverse complement.
CAAGGTGTTTGTGTTGGCCACTTGGGTCGCTTAGCTTAGCCATTCAGCGACCTTGGTGCACCTCTTTTTTTCTTTGCATCATGTGCTGTTTGGGGACTACAGTATTTTTTAAATCTACCATCCTGTCTGACACTGCAGTGCCACTCCTAGATGTGCCAGGTGTTTGTGTCGGCCACTTGGGTCGCTTAGCTTAGCCATCCAGCAACCTTGGTGCACCTCTTTTTTTCTTTCCATCATGTGCTAATTGGGTACTATTTTTTAAATCTGCCATCCTGTCTGACACTGCAGTGCCACTCCTAGATGGGCCAGGTGTTTGTGTTGGCCACTTGGGTCGCTTAGCTTAGCCACACAGCTACCTCATTCCACCTCTTTTTTTCTTTGCATCATGTGCTGTTTGGGGACTATTTTTTTAAGTGCCATCCTGTCTGACACTGCAGTGCCACTCCTAGATGGGCCAGGTGTTTGTGTCGGCCACTTGGCTCACTTAGCTTAGCCACACAGCTACCTCATTGCACCTCTTTTTTTCTTTGCATCATGTGCTGTTTGGGGACTATTTTTTTAAGTGCCATCCTGTCTGACACTGCAGTGCCACTCCTATATGGGCCAGGTGTTTGTGTTGGCCACTTGGGTCGCTTAGCTTAGCCATTCAGCGACCTTGGTGCACCTCTTTTTTTCTTTGCATCATGTGCTGTTTGGGGACTACAGTATTTTTTAAATCTGCCATCCTGTCTGACACTGCAGTGCCACTCCTAGATGTGCCAGGTGTTTGTGTCGGCCACTTGGGTCGCTTAGCTTAGCCATCCAGCAACCTTGGTGCACCTCTTTTTTTCTTTCCATCATGTGCTAATTGGGTACTATTTTTTAAATCTGCCATCCTGTCTGACACTGCAGTGCCACTCCTAGATGGGCCAGGTGTTTGTGTCGGCCACTTGGGTCGCTTAGCTTAGCCACACAGCTACCTCATTGCACCTCTTTTTTTCTTTGCATCATGTGCTGTTTGGGGACTATTTTTTAAATCTGCCATCCTGTCTGACACTGCAGTGCCACTCCTAAATGGGCCAGGTGTTTGTGTCGGCCACTTGGGTCGCTTAGCTTAGCCACACAGCTACCTCATTCCACCTCTTTTTTTCTTTGCATCATGTGCTGTTTGGGGACTATTTTTTTAAGTGCCATCCTGTCTGACACTGCAGTGCCACTCCTAGATGGGCCAGGTGTTTGTGTCGGCCACTTGGCTCACTTAGCTTAGCCACACAGCTACCTCATTGCACCTCTTTTTTTCTTTGCATCATGTGCTGTTTGGGGAATATTTTTTTAAGTGCCATCCTGTCTGACACTGCAGTGCCACTCCTAGATGTGCCAGGTGTTTGTGTCGGCCACTTGGGTCGCTTAGCTTAGCCATCCAGCGACCTTGGTGTACCTCTTTTTTTCTTTGCATCATGTGCTATTTGGGGACTATTTTTTGAAGTGCCATCCTGTCTGACACTGCAGTGCCACTCCTGGATGGGCCAGGTGTTTGTGTCGGCCACTTGGGTCGCTTAGCTTAGTCACACACCTACCTCATTGCACCTCTTTTTTTCTTTGCATCATGTGCTGTTTGGGTACTATTTTTTAAATCTACCATCCTGTCTGACACTGCAGTGCCACTCCTAGATGGGCCAGGTGTTTGTGTCGGCCACTTGGGTCTCTTAGCTTAGTCATCCAGCGACCTCGGTGCAAATTTTAGGACTAAAAATAATATTGTGAGGTGTGAGGTGTTCAGAATAGACTGGAAATGAGTGGAAATTTTGGTTATTGAGGTAATACTATGGGATCAAAATGACCCCCAAATTCTATGATTTAAGCTGTTTTTGAGGGTTTTTTGTAAAAAAACACCGAATCCAAAACACACCTGAATCCGACAAAAAATTTTCAGGGAGGTTTTGCCAAAACGCGTCCGAATCCAAAACACGGCCGCGGAACCGAATCCAAAACCAAAAAACAAAACCTGAAAAATGTCCGGTGCACATCACTAGTTTAGATCAATTTGAAAATGAATTAAAAAAAAGAAATAAACACTTAATAAATATTAGAGATGAGCGGGTTCGGTTCCTCTGAATCCGAACCCGCCCGAACTTCATGTTTTTTTTCACGGGTCCGAGCGACTCGGATCTTCCCGCCTTGCTCGGTTAACCCGAGCGCGCCCGAATGTCATCATCCCGCTGTCGGATTCTCGCGAGGCTCGGATTCTATCGCGAGACTCGGATTCTATATAAGGAGCCGCGCGTCGCCGCCATTTTCACACGTGCATTGAGAGTCATAGGGAGAGGACGTGGCTGGCGTCCTCTCCGTTTAGAGAAGAGAGAGACACAGTAGAGACGAGAGAGACACAGTAGTAGTAATTTTGGGGAGCATTATTAGGAGGAGTACTACTATACTACTATACTACTTGCTGAAGTGATATAGATTAGATAGTGTGACTGTAAGTGTATTGTATTATCTGACTTGTGGGGGAGACACTGACAGTGGGGAGCAGTTAGAGTCTGAGAGCAGGACTCAGGAGTACATATAACGTACAGTGCACACTTTTGCTGCCAGAGTCAGTGCCACACTGCCATTGTTGTGACCACACTGACCACCAGTATAATAATATATTTTGTGATTGTCTGCTTAGGACTCGGAGTACTAGTTGCAAGTTGCAACGTGAGTGACCTGATCACCAGTTTAATAATCAATCACCACCAGTTTAATATATATATATATATATATATATATATATATATATATAATTGTATATAATATATATATATATATATATATATATATATAATATTGTATACCACCTACCCGTGGTTTTTTTTTTTCATTCTTCTTTATACATACTACTATAGTAGCTTACTGTAGCAGTCTGCGGTGCTGCTGACCTGACAGTGTCCAGCAGGTCCGTCATCAGTCATTACATAATAAATATATATAGTACCTGTCCGGCTGCAGTACTAGTGATATTATATTGATTTCATCTCATTATCAATAATTTATCATCCAGTCTAGACTCTATATTAGCAGCAGACACAGTACATTAGTCCACGGCTGTAGCTACCTCTGTGTCGGCACTCGGCAGTCCATCCATAATTGTATACCACCTACCCGTGGTTTTTTTTTTCTTTCTTCTTTGTACATACTACTATAGTATAGTAGCTTACTGTAGCAGTCTGCGGTGCTGCTGAGCTGACAGTGTCCAGCAGGTCCGTCATCAGTCATCATTACCTAATAAATATATTATCTACCTGTCCGGCTGCAGTACTAGTGATATTATATATACATACATATATATATTGATTTCATATCATTATCATCCAGTCTATATTAGCAGCAGACACAGTACGGTAGTCCACGGCTGTAGCTACCTCTGTGTCGGCACTCGGCAGTCCATCCATAATTGTATACCACCTACCCGTGTTTTTTTTTTTTTCTTTCTTCTTTGTACATACTACTATAGTATAGTAGCTTACTGTAGCAGTCTGCGGTGCTGCTGAGCTGACAGTGTCCAGCAGGTCCGTCATCAGTCATCATTACCTAATAAATATATTATCTACCTGTCCGGCAGCAGTACTAGTGATATTATATGTACATACATATATATATTGATTTCATATCATTATCATCCAGTCTATATTAGCAGCAGACACAGTACGTTAGTCCACGGCTGTAGCTACCTCTGTGTCGGCACTCGGCAGTCCATCCATAATTGTATGCCACCTACCCGTGGTTTTTTTTTTCTTTCTTCTTTGTACATACTACTATAGTATAGTAGCTTACTGTAGCAGTCTGCGGTGCTGCTGAGCTGACAGTGTCCAGCAGGTCCGTCATCAGTCATCATTACCTAATAAATATATTATCTACCTGTCCGGCTGCAGTACTAGTGATATTATATATACATACATATATATATTGATTTCATATCATTATCATCCAGTCTATATTAGCAGCAGACACAGTACGGTAGTCCACGGCTGTAGCTACCTCTGTGTCGGCACTCGGCAGTCCATCCATAATTGTATACCACCTACCCGTGGTTTTTTTTTTTCTTTCTTCTTTGTACATACTACTATAGTATAGTAGCTTACTGTAGCAGACTGCGGTGCTGCTGAGCTGACAGTGTCCAGCAGGTCCGTCATCAGTCATCATTACCTAATAAATATATTATCTACCTGTCCGGCTGCAGTACTAGTGATATTATATATACATACATATATATATTGATTTCATATCATTATCATCCAGTCTATATTAGCAGCAGACACAGTACGTTAGTCCACGGCTGTAGCTACCTCTGTGTCGGCACTCGGCAGTCCATCCATAATTGTATGCCACCTACCCGTGGTTTTTTTTTTCTTTCTTCTTTGTACATACTACTATAGTATAGTAGCTTACTGTAGCAGTCTGCGGTGCTGCTGAGCTGACAGTGTCCAGCAGGTCCGTCATCAGTCATCATTACCTAATAAATATATTATCTACCTGTCCGGCTGCAGTACTAGTGATATTATATATACATACATATATATATTGATTTCATATCATTATCATCCAGTCTATATTAGCAGCAGACACAGTACGGTAGTCCACGGCTGTAGCTACCTCTGTGTCGGCACTCGGCAGTCCATCCATAATTGTATACCACCTACCCGTGGTTTTTTTTTTTCTTTCTTCTTTGTACATACTACTATAGTATAGTAGCTTACTGTAGCAGACTGCGGTGCTGCTGAGCTGACAGTGTCCAGCAGGTCCGTCATCAGTCATCATTACCTAATAAATATATTATCTACCTGTCCGGCTGCAGTACTAGTGATATTATATATACATACATATATATATTGATTTCATATCATTATCATCCAGTCTATATTAGCAGCAGACACAGTACGGTAGTCCACGGCTGTAGCTACCTCTGTGTCGGCACTCGGCAGTCCATCCATAAGTATACTAGTATCCATCCATCTCCATTGTTTACCTGAGGTGCCTTTTAGTTGTGCCTATTAAAATATGGAGAACAAAAATGTTGAGGTTCCAAAATTAGGGAAAGATCAAGATCCACTTCCACCTCGTGCTGAAGCTGCTGCCACTAGTCATGGCCGAGACGATGAAATGCCAGCAACGTCGTCTGCCAAGGCCGATGCCCAATGTCATAGTACAGAGCATGTCAAATCCAAAACACCAAATATCAGTAAAAAAAGGACTCCAAAACCTAAAATAAAATTGTCGGAGAAGAAGCGTAAACTTGCCAATATGCCATTTACCACACGGAGTGGCAAGGAACGGCTGAGGCCCTGGCCTATGTTCATGGCTAGTGGTTCAGCTTCACATGAGGATGGAAGCACTCAGCCTCTCGCTAGAAAAATGAAAAGACTCAAGCTGGCAAAAGCAGTAGCACCGCAAAGAACTGTGCGTTCTTCGAAATCCCAAATCCACAAGGAGAGTCCGACTCCAATTGTGTCGGTTGCGATGCCTGACCTTCCCAACACTGGACGTGAAGAGCATGCGCCTTCCACCATTTGCACGCCCCCTGCAAGTGCTGGAAGGAGCACCCGCAGTCCAGTTCCTGAAAGTCAGATTGAAGATGTCAGTGTTGAAGTACACCAGGATGAGGAGGATATGGGTGTTGCTGGCGCTGGGGAGGAAATTGACCAGGAGGATTCTGATGGTGAGGTGGTTTGTTTAAGTCAGGCACCCGGGGAGACACCTGTTGTCCGTGGGAGGAATATGGCCACTGACATGCCTGGTGAAAATACCAAAAAAATCAGCTCTTCGGTGTGGAAGTATTTCAACAGAAATGCGGACAACAGGTGTCAAGCCGTGTGTTGCCTTTGTCAAGCTGTAATAAGTAGGGGTAAGGACGTTAACCACCTCGGAACATCCTCCCTTATACGTCACCTGCAGCGCATTCATAATAAGTCAGTGACAAGTTCAAAAACTTTGGGTGACAGCGGAAGCAGTCCACTGACCAGTAAATACCTTCCTCTTGTAACCAAGCTCACGCAAACCACCCCACCAACTCCCTCAGTGTCAATTTCCTCCTTCCCCAGGAATGCCAATAGTCCTGCAGGCCATGTCACTGGCAATTCTGACGATTCCTCTCCTGCCTGGGATTCCTCCGATGCATCCTTGCGTGTAACGCCTACTGCTGCTGGCGCTGCTGTTGTTGCTGCTGGGAGTCGATGGTCATCCCAGAGGGGAAGTCGTAAGACCACTTTTACTACTTCCACCAAGCAATTGACTGTCCAACAGTCCTTTGCGAGGAAGATGAAATATCACAGCAGTCATCCTACTGCAAAGCGGATAACTGAGGCCTTGGCATCCTGGGTGGTGAGAAACGTGGTTCCGGTATCCATCATTACTGCAGAGCCAACTAGAGACTTGTTGGAGGTACTGTGTCCCCGGTACCAAATACCATCTAGGTTCCATTTCTCTAGGCAGGCGATACCGAAAATGTACACAGACCTCAGAAAAAGAGTCACCAGTGTCCTAAAAAATGCAGCTGTACCCAATGTCCACTTAACCACGGACATGTGGACAAGTGGAGCAGGGCAGGGTCAGGACTATATGACTGTGACAGCCCACTGGGTAGATGTATGGACTCCCGCCGCAAGAACAGCAGCGGCGGCACCAGTAGCAGCATCTCGCAAACGCCAACTCTTTCCTAGGCAGGCTACGCTTTGTATCACCGGTTTCCAGAATACGCACACAGCTGAAAACCTCTTACGGCAACTGAGGAAGATCATCGCGGAATGGCTTACCCCAATTGGACTCTCCTGTGGATTTGTGGCATCGGACAACGCCAGCAATATTGTGTGTGCATTAAATATGGGCAAATTCCAGCACGTCCCATGTTTTGCACATACCTTGAATTTGGTGGTGCAGAATTATTTAAAAAACGACAGGGGCGTGCAAGAGATGCTGTCGGTGGCCAGAAGAATTGCGGGACACTTTCGGCGTACAGGCACCACGTACAGAAGACTGGAGCACCACCAAAAACTACTGAACCTGCCCTGCCATCATCTGAAGCAAGAAGTGGTAACGAGGTGGAATTCAACCCTCTATATGCTTCAGAGGTTGGAGGAGCAGCAAAAGGCCATTCAAGCCTATACAATTGAGCACGATATAGGAGGTGGAATGCACCTGTCTCAAGCGCAGTGGAGAATGATTTCAACGTTGTGCAAGGTTCTGATGCCCTTTGAACTTGCCACACGTGAAGTCAGTTCAGACACTGCCAGCCTGAGTCAGGTCATTCCCCTCATCAGGCTTTTGCAGAAGAAGCTGGAGACATTGAAGGAGGAGCTAACACGGAGCGATTCCGCTAGGCATGTGGGACTTGTGGATGGAGCCCTTAATTCGCTTAACAAGGATTCACGGGTGGTCAATCTGTTGAAATCAGAGCACTACATTTTGGCCACCGTGCTCGATCCTAGATTTAAAGCCTACCTTGGATCTCTCTTTCCGGCAGACACAAGTCTGCTGGGGTTGAAAGACCTGCTGGTGAGAAAATTGTCAAGTCAAGCGGAACGCGACCTGTCAACATCTCCTCCTTCACATTCTCCCGCAACTGGGGGTGCGAGGAAAAGGCTCAGAATTCCGAGCCCACCCGCTGGCGGTGATGCAGGGCAGTCTGGAGCGACTGCTGATGCTGACATCTGGTCCGGACTGAAGGACCTGACAACGATTACGGACATGTCGTCTACTGTCACTGCATATGATTCTCTCAACATTGAAAGAATGGTGGAGGATTATATGAGTGACCGCATCCAAGTAGGCACGTCACACAGTCCGTACTTATACTGGCAGGAAAAAGAGGCAATTTGGAGGCCCTTGCACAAACTGGCTTTATTCTACCTAAGTTGCCCTCCCACAAGTGTGTACTCCGAAAGAGTGTTTAGTGCCGCCGCTCACCTTGTCAGCAATCGGCGTACGAGGTTACATCCAGAAAATGTGGAGAAGATGATGTTCATTAAAATGAATTATAATCAATTCCTCCGTGGAGACATTGACCAGCAGCAATTGCCTCCACAAAGTATACAGGGAGCTGAGATGGTGGATTCCAGTGGGGACGAATTGATAATCTGTGAGGAGGGGGATGTACACGGTGATATATCGGAGGATGATGATGAGGTGGACATCTTGCCTCTGTAGAGCCAGTTTGTGCAAGGAGAGATTAATTGCTTTTTTTTTGGTGGGGGTCCAAACCAACCCGTCATTTCAGTCACAGTTGTGTGGCAGACCCTGTCACTGAAATGATGGGTTGGTTAAAGTGTGCATGTCCTGTTTATACAACATAAGGGTGGGTGGGAGGGCCCAAGAACAATTCCATCTTGCACCTCTTTTTTCTTAAATTTTTCTTTGCGTCATGTGCTGTTTGTGGAATGTTTTCTGGAAGGGCCATCCTGCGTGACACTGCAGTGCCACTCCTAGATGGGCCCGGTGTTTGTGTCGGCCACTAGGGTCGCTTATCTTACTCACACAGCTACCTCATTGCGCCTCTTTTTTTCTTTGCGTCATGTGCTGTTTGGGGAGGGTTTTTTGGAAGGGCCATCCTGCGTGACACTGCAGTGCCACTCCTAGATGGGCCCGGTGTTTGTGTCGGCCACTAGGGTCGCTTATCTTACTCACACAGCTACCTCATTGCGCCTCTTTTTTTCTTTGCGTCATGTGCTGTTTGGGGAGGGTTTTTTGGAAGGGCCATCCTGCGTGACACTGCAGTGCCACTCCTAGATGGGCCCGGTGTTTGTGTCGGCCACTAGGGTCGCTTATCTTACTCACACAGCTACCTCATTGCGCCTCTTTTTTTCTTTGCGTCATGTGCTGTTTGGGGAGGGTTTTTTGGAAGGGCCATCCTGCGTGACACTGCAGTGCCACTCCTAGATGGGCCCGGTGTTTGTGTCGGCCACTAGGGTCGCTTATCTTACTCACACAGCTACCTCATTGCGCCTCTTTTTTTCTTTGCGTCATGTGCTGTTTGGGGAGGGTTTTTTGGAAGGACCATCCTGCGTGACACTGCAGTGCCACTCCTAGATGGGCCCGGTGTTTGTGTCGGCCACTAGGGTCGCTTATCTTACTCACACAGCTACCTCATTGCGCCTCTTTTTTTCTTTGCGTCATGTGCTGTTTGGGGAGGGTTTTTTGGAAGGGACATCCTGCGTGACACTGCAGTGCCACTCCTAGATGGGCCCGGTGTTTGTGTCGGCCACTAGGGTCGCTTATCTTACTCACACAGCTACCTCCTTGCGCCTCTTTTTTTCTTTGCGTCATGTGCTGTTTGGGGAGGGTTTTTTGGAAGGGACATCCTGCGTGACACTGCAGTGACACTCCTAGATGGGCCCGGTGTTTGTGTCGGCCACTAGGGTCGCTTATCTTACTCACACAGCTACCTCATTGCGCCTCTTTTTTTCTTTGCGTCATGTGCTGTTTGGGGAGGGTTTTTTGGAAGGGACATCCTGCGTGACACTGCAGTGCCACTCCTAGATGGGCCCGGTGTTTGTGTCGGCCACTAGGGTCGCTTAGCTTAGTCATCCAGCGACCTAGGTGCAAATTTTAGGACTAAAAATAATATTGTGAGGTGTGAGGTATTCAGAATAGACTGAAAATGAGTGTAAATTATGGTTTTTGAGGTTAATAATACTTTGGGATCAAAATGACCCCCAAATTCTATGATTTAAGCTGTTTTTTAGTGTTTTTTAAAAAAAAACACCCGAATCCAAAACACACCCGAATCCGACAAAAAAAATTCGGTGAGGTTTTGCCAAAACGCGGTCGAACCCAAAACACGGCCGCGGAACCGAACCCAAAACCAAAACACAAAACCCGAAAAATTTCCGGCGCTCATCTCTAATAAATATACCCCTTAGTGTGCCTTGGGAAACAAGGTGGGAAACACTGCCCTACTGGCTCTGATGTCACAGATTGAGCACATTGGCCCTCATTCCGAGTTGATCGCTCGCTAGCTGCTTTTAGCAGCAGTGCAAACACTAAGCCGCCTCCCTCTGGGAGTGTATCTTAGCTTAGCAGAAGTGCAAACGAAAGGTTAGCAGAACAGTGCTGAAATTTTTTCAAGCAGTTTCAGAGTGGCCAGCAACTCCCCCGTTTCCCCAGGCACGCCTGCATTTTTACCTGACACGCCTGTGTTTTTTAGCACACTCCCGGAAAACGGTCAGTTATAACCCAGAAACACCCACTTCCTGTCAATCACTCAACGATCAACAGAGTGACGGAAAAGAGTCGCTAGACCTTATGTAAAACTGCATAGTTTTGTGTGAAAGTACGTCGCTCGTGCGCACTGCGGCCCGTACGCATGCACAGTTATGCCGTTTTTTTTACCTGATCGCTGCGCTGCGAAAATTGTCAGCGAGCGATCAACGCGGAATGACCCCCATTGTCAGTTGTATCCCTAATGATGCTTATGTTATGGACTGAGCACAGTGATGATACTCTTTAGTATCATATCATTGGTGTTACAAACTGGGAACAGTAATGGTTTTCACCCTAGTAACTCTGATTTCACAAATGACCACATCGTAGGTTACCTTCCTAGTGACGCTGATGTCACATGGTGGGATGTAGCAAAGGATCGCGGTACATCCTGCCACTTATCGTATTGATACTAATCATATATGTAGTAACATATGTGATTAGAATCGCAAAGGACTGCTCTCCCGATAAGAGCTGTCCTTTGCGATGCGCAGCGGCTGCTGGACTTTTGGGTCTATAACCCCGGAGTCCATTTGCACATGCGTAAACCAGCGGCGGCCGCAGGGGATGCTGGGAAGGTTCCGTGAACTCTCTCCACATCGTATTGCGGAAGAAGCCCCATAGGCCTCTAGAGGGTAATGCAAGCAAAATGACAATGTTAAATTCCCTTGTCGTATAAACAACCCTTTATGAAGCTAAGAACACTGTACGCTGTTTACTTAAGAAGTACCGTAATGGTACGCTAGTTGCGTAACGATCGCTCAGCCGTAGGCGAGACGCTCAAGCGTCACGTTCGCTCACGGCCCAGCGATCACAGGACACGTTATTGGCTATGACTAGAGTAATGATTCGCTATGGCGTAGCGGACGCTCGAGACCACGAGGAGATCACCAGCGGCGCAGACGCTCACAACGCTATACCTTTATGTCTAAACCTTATACCAATGAAATACACGGAATACCTTAATGTGAATACAGGGTGTAAGTGCAACCTTGTGTAACCTGACTAACTACAAAGCTGCTTGAGCGTCACCGACGCTCAAGTGAACACTTAACACTATAGAAAATACACAGATACTGGTTTAGGTTCCAAAGCCTATTAACTGTATTATATCTAGTATACTTGTAAAAAAGGGATAACAGTACAAATGATACACTACAATATAACAGAGACTTCCTAACCACAGAACTAAACAATACTATCTAATACAATACAATACTAGTCTAGGGGAGATACGAGAGAGAGAGAGAAGGGAAAGAGAGAGAGGGAGACGGAGAGAGATGAGAGAAATTGGCTCACAGAAAGACAATGATAACGGAGAGAAACTTACGCACAAGGGTAAACGATCGCATGCGCCTGGACATCCAGCACCCGATTTTCAGCAATGAGAACCGTTGAAGAGTGAGAGCTGGATGTGGTCGGCCTGCCTATTTATGCCCCACACACAATGCAATCCTACAGTCCCTACAATCCCATTGTCCATTGGACGTCGGAATTCGGCCCTGCATCATAACAAAAGGTCATAGGTTGATTCATACAGGTGGGCTGTGACGATTTCAAACAGCTCAGGTGGGTGGGGAACTAGGTTTCCCGCCGCATACCTGAGTATGAGTAAATAGTAGAAATGGACATAAACTTCTTATGTCCATAACTATTCGCACGAGCGATTAATACGCTCCAAACCAACACCGGAATATTGCTAATTAAATACTCTTCCGATGGGTACCAAACACTGCTGTATGATTCCTGTTAGACCCTTCGTACGATACAAAGAGGGATTCCTTAGCTCAGGGACCTTCTATATTAACCAAACTATCAGAAACTATCAAAGGGACCATGATCTATAAACTACATTAATTGTGAAAATATGTAACGAATGAGTCGCACGCTACGACTACATAAACTCTACCGTAAATACGCATACCGCGCCTGCGAGTGCACGCTATTGCGGGTATGCGCCTTCACGGGAGAGCGTACGCATGCGCAGCACGGACCAGTGTGCGGTGCAAATATGGCAACGTGCATAGAGACATTTTTCTGACTTTGACAGTCCACCCTTTGGCAGTCAATAATAACTGCCACAAAACATTTAAGGAGAAAAATGCAAGTCAGGGGTTAATTGATTTCCATGGTTGGGTAAGGGAGGAGAGAGGAGAAGGTGTGAAGAGGGTATGACCTAGTGAGATAGCAGAAGCATGTGTGTATGAATCCATGTATGGAGGGTCATGTATCATCGTGCCGTACGTGTGGTAAATCAAGCTTCGAGGTATTGCGAAGTATACATTTGAATTCCTTCTTATCCTGTGGTACAGGTCTGTGGATGGGCTGTCAAACTTTACCGAGCTCTTTTCGGATTTTGAACAAAATGGGGAGCACATTTTAGTTGATGATACATGAATGGGGGAGGTATGTGGTTGCTGATATCTGTGCCTGTATTCCCTATCGTCTATGTGTGTCATTACCTGAGGGTTGTAGAGATGAAGATAAAGAACACTTATGGAAAATGCAATGATATTCTATGTCAGGGAAATGTACATCTGTCGTCGAAGTTGTGTTCGGTATCTGTTGAGAGTCGTCTTCTTTGCGCTGTATTGCTCCTTGGGCATGAGCAAATAGCTTTGTCTGAGCCATCAGATTTACAAAAAATGTTGGGCTAGCGTGAGTTTAAAAGTACTAGTGAAACTGGGGATCCATGGCAAAGTTCATCAAGTGTCCATATTTAAAGTTGTCAAATCTTCTTCTTTGGTCAATCCGTTGTCTGTATACATCTCGTCTCGAAGAAAGGGAGAGAAAGAAGGCTCTTGTGTGGGCGCACTCTTGAAAGAAAAGGAAAATTCCTATAACGTATAGAAAGAAATGCTTAAAACATAACTTTTAATGTATATGATAAAAATACCCCTATACATGATCCATATCAAAGAAAGATTGTGTTAGTTTAGAATTAATTATTATTAATTATTGATTAATAAAATGTTCTGGTCTGTGTAATCACACTGGGTAATTGGAATGGTTGTAGACATTGATTGGTCTTACCTCCAATTCCCTGACCAGCACAGAAAATCTGTGTTAATGGAACCAGGGAGTGATCATAAGAGTTATTAGATGAGTAAGACCCACTTGGGCTACTTGGTTCAAAATTGGTAAATCTCCTGCATGGAGGTGAGTTGGAGTTTCAGACGTAAGCCAAGAGAATTAGTATTAAGCCTCAAAAAGAAAGAGAAGGGGGGAAGGAAGAATTAGTGATGATACTGCTGTTGGTATTGCAAATACATGTGGAGGGAAATGGTCCCAACTCTACAACACCGGGTATTCGCAGGAAGTCTCCTCTCCTGGTACTGACCCGGCCCAACGCTGTTTGGCTTCCAAGATCAGACGAGATCGGGCATTGGCAGCGTGGTATGATAGTAGAGAATTTTTCAATTGCACCAATGAGAGTGCACCTATATAAGAAACAGAAGAAAGAGGGAAAAGGGGAGACAGAAATATTAGGAACGAAAAAAAGGAATGAAAATAGTATAGAGAAGAAAGGGAATGAATCAGTGTAGCATAATTGATGGATCTGCTTTCTGCGTTAGACACAGCTCAGCAATTCCCACTTGTGTGGTGTCGTGTTCTGTGAATCGCAGATGAGAGTCCATGAAACAATAGTGAAGTATGGAAGGGAGATATGAGAGATAGGCTAGGTTGGTATCAAAAATTAATTAATTAAGCATTGATTTAGAAAAGCGCATTATTATGTAACATGCATATTTGGAATAAAGTTTGAAAGTTCAACGAGTATGCTGAGGCTCACGATGAAATCAGATAATTATCAGACAGAATACTGGCCTCTGCTTAAAAAAAGTATTTTTTGTAGTATAAATACTTTAACAGGTATTGCTTTTGAAAGAATAAGGGAAGAGAAAAGAAAAATGGGGGATGAAAAAGACAATTGGGGCTATATATTTTAGACAGTGATGCTGTGGCAATGAGCTATATGTGTGCTGCATATGTCCAAATGATATGGAATAACATACAACAAGTAAATATAAAGCGCATCAAGAGTTTGTGGTCTGCGCAGAATATACACAGCACGGCAGTGGAACTCTGATAGTAATGCACAGGTCTAGACATATGCTGTATAGTCAAGCATTTTGATAAATACACTTAATGTGTTGTTGTCTGTGCGTACTATATACAGAAAAGGGCACCACTAGGTCCAATCGGATATGATGGGGGCTTAGTGCCCATCAAGTGGTTGCTGTCTGTGCTAGGTATGCATGGGACAGCAGCAGGCTTATAGTCAATGGTACTATCAGCCAGAAGATATCTACAAATGCCACATAACTGTTAACATGCTGTCTAATACAACATAATTATTAAGTACAAAAAGGTATGTTGCTGTCTGTGCAGGATATGCACAGAACAGCTGAGGCTTACGGTCACCAAAATAGGAGAAGGAAAACGCGTTTCGCCCTGACGGGCTTGTTCACTTCCGGGAAGTGAACAAGCCCGTCAGGGCGAAACGCGTTTTCCGTTCCGAGAGGGGGACCACACATGGAGTAATCTCTCAGCTCCTGCCTGGGCACATGACACTGCCTTAACCTGCTTTCCTTCTCCTATTTTGGTGACCGTAAGCCTCAGCTGTTCTGTGCATATCCTGCACAGACAGCAACATACCTTTTTGTACTTAATAATTATGTTGTATTAGACAGCATGTTAACAGTTATGTGGCATTTGTAGATATCTTCTGGCTGATAGTACCATTGACTATAAGCCTGCTGCTGTCCCATGCATACCTAGCACAGACAGCAACCACTTGATGGGCACTAAGCCCCCATCATATCCGATTGGACCTAGTGGTGCCCTTTTCTGTATATAGTACGCACAGACAACAACACATTAAGTGTATTTATCAAAATGCTTGACTATACAGCATATGTCTAGACCTGTGCATTACTATCAGAGTTCCACTGCCGTGCTGTGTATATTCTGCGCAGACCACAAACTCTTGATGCGCTTTATATTTACTTGTTGTATGTTATTCCATATCATTTGGACATATGCAGCACACATATAGCTCATTGCCACAGCATCACTGTCTAAAATATATAGCCCCAATTGTCTTTTTCATCCCCCATTTTTCTTTTCTCTTCCCTTATTCTTTCAAAAGCAATACCTGTTAAAGTATTTATACTACAAAAAATACTTTTTTTAAGCAGAGGCCAGTATTCTGTCTGATAATTATCTGATTTCATCGTGAGCCTCAGCATACTCGTTGAACTTTCAAACTTTATTCCAAATATGCATGTTACATAATAATGCGCTTTTCTAAATCAATGCTTAATTAATTAATTTTTGATACCAACCTAGCCTATCTCTCATATCTCCCTTCCATACTTCACTATTGTTTCATGGACTCTCATCTGCGATTCACAGAACACGACACCACACAAGTGGGAATTGCTGAGCTGTGTCTAACGCAGAAAGCAGATCCATCAATTATGCTACACTGATTCATTCCCTTTCTTCTCTATACTATTTTCATTCCTTTTTTTCGTTCCTAATATTTCTGTCTCCCCTTTTCCCTCTTTCTTCTGTTTCTTATTTAGGTGCACTCTCATTGGTGCAATTGAAAAATTCTCTACTATCATACCACGCTGCCAATGCCCGATCTCGTCTGATCTTGGAAGCCAAACAGCGTTGGGCCGGGTCAGTACCAGGAGAGGAGACTTCCTGCGAATACCCGGTGTTGTAGAGTTGGGACCATTTCCCTCCACATGTATTTGCAATACCAACAGCAGTATCACCACTAATTCTTCCTTCCCCCCTTCTCTTTCTTTTTGAGGCTTAATACTAATTCTCTTGGCTTACGTCTGAAACTCCAACTCACCTCCATGCAGGAGATTTACCAATTTTGAACCAAGTAGCCCAAGTGGGTCTTACTCATCTAATAACTCTTATGATCACTCCCTGGTTCCATTAACACAGATTTTCTGTGCTGGTCAGGGAATTGGAGGTAAGACCAATCAATGTCTACAACCATTCCAATTACCCAGTGTGATTACACAGACCAGAACATTTTATTAATCAATAATTAATAATAATTAATTCTAAACTAACACAATCTTTCTTTGATATGGATCATGTATAGGGGTATTTTTATCATATACATTAAAAGTTATGTTTTAAGCATTTCTTTCTATACGTTATAGGAATTTTCCTTTTCTTTCAAGAGTGCGCCCACACAAGAGCCTTCTTTCTCTCCCTTTCTTCTAGTACATGTACTCTCTGGCTCTGGGCGCACCACCAAGCGGGACAACTCTATTCATTGAAGTAAAAGACATAGTCTTCTCTTCTTTTTTCCTATTTTGGAGTGCCTTATTGTCCAAATGTTGGTTCCACATTATTAAAACAGTATTATTTTACCAGTGCCCGATCGCCCTTTGTCTAGTCTATACATCTCGTCTCGTCAGCTTCCTCGTCCAAGGGGGTCTTTGTATCTTGGAGAAAAGCAGAAAAACAGGTGAAAGAAACGGACCATATAATCGCATTTTCATCACATCCTGGTTTCTATCATTGGGTCATAAATCAAATCCAGGTTAATTACGGTTTCCTCACTCCTCAAGCTCATCACTTTTGTACTTTGTTTGCACCTCAGTAAAGCCTGTCCGCATCTAAATATCAATCCAATCGATATAACGACACCCAAGATACATAGTAGAAACTTTCCAACATCCATTATGACTCCTTGAGCCCAGTCCCCCAAACCGGAGAACCAATTTCGCGGGTTCAACCATGACACCCAACCAGTCAGCTCATTACCTACAGCAGCAAGGGTGAGATTGTGTTTTCGGCGAAATTCCCACTTTAATTGGAGAATATCGTCCATCTTTTGGTCTATGACCTCTACCGGATCCTCGGTGCTATTGGTGATATACGTGCAACACTTTATGCCGTACTGTGTTGCTAATGTAACACAATATCCGCCTGTTACTGCTGTAAGATAATTAAGAACCATCCTATGCTGAACTAGTTCTGTTTTATAAGCTTGAAGCTCTCTTCCAGTGTATCTAAACGTGTCATCATACATTTCAGTGATATTATCTAACAAATTGGCGAGTGCGGAAATGTATCTATAATTCATCACTCCCCGAGCGGTACGAGTGAAATCTAACGCTACCAGAACCTGAATCCCGGTGGATTCATGGATAAGATCAGAGGCCGGATGCTCTAACCTTTCTGACAGTTGTCTTTTAACTCGGTGCTCGTAATGAGTGTGAGTATAAGGAGCTTGGGCACCACGGTGTATGTCCTTCATTTTGTCATGTGTAACAGTCATCACTTCAGGCAATACTTTTCCAATATAACACAATCCTTCAGAGTTTGGGGCAAGCCACTTGTACGCCTTTCTCCCGCATATGAAATATGCGTCATCGGGGAGAACATATGGGACGGAGAAGGACATGACCATGTTACAAACCTTCCAGGTGAAATCTCCTGACCCTAATTCTTCCATCTGTCTAATGCACGTTTCAGTTTGTACGATATGTGCACAGTATCCTGGTGATACCTCTCCAACTCTAGTAATCCTATTTCCTAAGGTATATCGATACCGGAAAGATTTTCCTCTACTGGCTATGTGGCGTACCAGCTCTGTATCTGTAGGCATTCTATCTGCTCTGTGTGAAAAGGTCATGGTAAGGTTGCTCCATGACACTTCCCAATTTCCCGGTTTTCTGGGATTGGAGATATTGAAACATAAGAGGGACCTATCCACATGGTATTGGTGGAGCTTCAAACTAGGAGGGCTGGAGATATTAAACCTCCGGTCCACCGGTCTCCCACCACTTAGCTCAAGTACCTCCCCTAACGTTAAAGGAAATGGTACTAGCCCTGATTTGCTGTGACCCTGAGGTACTTGAGAGCATACCCAACAATCTGTTTGGTTTAACACGTTACCCACTAAGGAGTGATAGTCACTCAATGGATGCCGGTCTATATGGATATTAAAACTAGATTGGCATTTCTTTATGCATCCATCTTCAACCAGATTATCACAGAGCCTACAGATACAATTTTCTTCAGCTAACAATCCATCACAATTTCTTCTATCGGATCGTTTTCTGATACTCGCCTTTGCTTGTTGGTTTGGTTGATCTTGGAAAACTACGCCTCCATCATCATAATCGGAACCCATTCCAGAACCTCTCTCGACCTCTATGGTACTCTCGCCGGAACAGACTGCTCTGGTCAACATCATGGTTAACATCAAAATCCGGATCACAGTCTCTTGGGGCAAGTCCATCTTTGAGGAGGAAATAGAGAAGAATGAGAAGGGGGAAAAAGAAATTTCAAGGAAGAGGGGATGGGAAGTGGAGAAAAACAATAAAAGGGAGAAGGGAGTCGACAACTGCTTTTGGTCTTCAAGGCTCAGGTGCCGCCTCAGTCCTCCTGGAACAGACACTCTAGTGATACAACCTCTACCGTCTGTTCCTTATCACGGGACTTCTCTGGATCAGCAACCTTTTTGCAGTGGGATGAATGGACCCAAGTCTCTCTCTCAGCCACCTTCAATGCTGTGGTGCTAGTCAATAAGACCTGGTATGGTCCTTCCCATCTATCAATAAGACAACCTGAGCGTAGAAAATTTCGTATCATTACATAATCCCCAGGTTCAATGTCATGACAATTACTATCTGGTAAATCAGGAATCATCAACTTCAGATTATCATTTTGATTCCTCAACTGCTTACTCATGTTAATCAAGTACTTTACAGTTACTTCATTGTTACATTTCAAATCATCCTGAGGGTTAATCATGACATGCGGTTGTCGACCAAACAAGATTTCAAAAGGAGACAGATTAAGAGGGGACCTGGGAGTGGTTCTGATGCTATACAAAACAATGGGTAAAGCTTCTGGCCACGTCAATCCTGTCTCTGCCATTACTTTACTCAATTTATTTTTAACAGTGCTGTTCACTCTTTCGACCTTCGCGCTCGCCTGTGGACGGTACGGAGTGTGCAGCTTGCTATCAATTCCCATCAACTTACACATTCCTTGAAAGACATCACCTGTAAAATGGGTACCCCTATCACTTTCAATGATTCTAGGGATACCATATCTACATACAAATTCCTGCACAATTTTCTTAGCTGTAAACATAGCGGTATTTGTAGCTGCTGGAAAAGCTTCGACCCAATTCGAGAAAACATCTATACAAACAAGTACATATTTCAAATTTCGACATGGGGGTAATTGAATGAAGTCAATTTGTATTACCTGGAAAGGGCCGCCGGCAGGTGGGATATGGGATGGTTCTGTAGGTATTGCTTTTCCAATATTCTTTCTCAGACAGGTAAGGCATGACATTGCTCTTTTACTCGCATGAGAGGAGAATCCTGGGGCGCACCAGTATGCTCTTACCAATTTGCACATCCCCTCCTTGCCTAGATGAGTCAGCCCGTGAGCTGCTTCAGCCAGACATGGAAGGTATGCCCTGGGGGCCACTGGTTTACCATGTCCATCCGTCCAGAGCCCTGAGGACTCCTGGCCGTATCCCTTTGCCTTCCAGACTGCTCTTTCCTGTGTGGAACACAAATTCTGCATCTCACACAACTTCTGTGTGTTGATGGTGTTAAATACCATCAGTTGTGTGGTGTCTGTCTGTATGGGGGTAGCAGCTGCAAGCTTTGCGGCTTCGTCTGCTCGGCTGTTACCAAGGGATACTGGGTCTTGGCTATATGTATGTGCTTTACATTTGATAACAGCCACTCTGTCGGGTTCCTGTATCGCTGTTAGAAGCCTTTTTATGTGAGCTGCATGCGCTATCGGTGTACCAGCCGCCGTCATGAAATTTCTGAGCCGCCATAGGGCTCCGAAATCATGTACTACCCCGAAGGCGTATCTAGAATCGGTGTAGATATTGGCTGACTTACCCTTAGCCAATTCACATGCTCTGGTTAGGGCGACCAGTTCAGCAACCTGGGCTGAGTGAGGTGGGCCTAGCGGTTCCGCTTCTATGGTGTCTTGGTCATCTACGACTGCGTATCCAGTACACAAGTCTCCCGAGTCTGACTGTCTATGACAACTACCGTCCGTGTAGAACGTTAGTTCTGCATCTTCCAGTGGATTGTCACTGATGTCAGGCCTTGCGGTAAAATTTTGGGTCAAATATTCCATACAATCATGTGTATCTCCCTTTGCATTAAATCCTCCTTCCCCATCACTCTCACCTTCCACCCTTTGTGCCTGACCAGGCACACCTGGGAGAAATGTTGCAGGATTTAATGCACTGCATCTCCTTATGGTGATGTTTACTGGGGCCATTAATGCCAATTCCCATCTTGTAAACCTTGCTGATGAGACGTGTCTGGTTTGGGCAGAATTCAATAAGGCAGATACCGCATGTGGTGTATGGATTGTGAGGTTGTGGCCTAGCACGACATCTTCGCTTTTCGTCACTAGCAATGCTATCGCCGCAACGCTACGCAAGCATGTGGGGAGGGATCGCGCTACCGTGTCTAGCTGGGCGCTGTAGTATGCGACTGGCCTGCTGGCGTCACCGTGTTTTTGGGTTAGTACACCTGCCGCGCACCCAGCACTTTCTGTTCCGTATAGTTCAAAGGGTTTCCCATAGTCTGGCATACCTAGTGCTGGTGCCTGCGTTAGGCACTGTTTGAGTCTCTCAAATGCTGTTTCGGATTCGTCTGTATGCGAAATCCGGTCAGGTTTGTTTGAAGAGACCATTTCCTGCAAAGGTAACGCCAATATGGAAAACCCTGGGATCCAGTTACGGCAATACCCACACATTCCTAAAAACGTCCTGATCTGTTGCTGGGTTTGTGGCAGTGTCATGTCTCTAATGGCTTGGATTCTATCAGTGGTCAGGTGTCTCAGTCCTTGTGTTAGACAGTGTCCCAAATATTTTACCTTAGTTTGGCATAATTGTAACTTGTCTTTGGAAACCTTGTGACCTGTGTCTGAAAGATGAAACAGGAGCTGTTTCGTATCCTTCAGAGATGCTTCCAGTGAATCTGAACACAGTAATAAATCGTCCACATACTGTATCAATACTGATCCACTGTCTGGTTGGAAAGACTGTAAACAATCATGCAAAGCCTGAGAAAATATACTTGGACTATCTATGAAACCTTGGGGTAACCGAGTCCACGTGTATTGGACTCCTCTGTATGTGAATGCAAACAAATATTGGCTGTCAGGGTGCAGAGGTACCGAAAAGAAAGCGGAGCAGAGGTCAATAACAGTGAAAAATTTGGCAGTGGGAGGAATTTGCATTAGGATGACAGCTGGATTAGGCACTACGGGGAACTGACTTTCAACTATTTTGTTAATCCCCCTTAGATCCTGCACTAGCCTGTAACCCCTCCCCCCACTCTTTTTAACAGGGAAGATGGGACTATTGGCTGTGCTGGACGTTCTTACCAGAATGCCCTGTTGCAGCAAGCGTTCTATTACTGGGAAAACTCCTAACTCCACCTCTGGCTTCAGAGGATACTGTGGGATTTTTGGAGCTATCCTACCATCTTTTACTTGTACAACTACTGGAGCTACGTTTGCCATTAATCCAGTGTCCTGTCCATCTTTTGTCCAAAGTGACTCTGGTATCTGAGAGGTCATCTCTTCTACTTGGGATGGGTTCCTATTTGTCATAATGGAATGTGACATTAATTTTGATGGGGAGTCTAACATGTCTCGTACCTCCTGAGCGTGATTCTCAGGAATGTCCAAGAATACACCTTCAGGAGTACAATAAATGACGCAACCCATTTTACATAGTAAGTCTCTCCCCAGGAGATTAGTTGGTGCCGATGCAGCCAGCAAAAAGGAATGCTTGGTATGCAAAGGCCCTATTGTAATCTCGGCTGGTTTGCTAACAGGGTAGTGCTGGACTACTCCTGTTACTCCCATGGCTGGAATTGTCCTACCAGTGGTTCTCATGCCCACTGTCGAATTTATCACTGACTTGGCCGCCCCTGTGTCTACAAGAAAGTTTAAAGTTTTACCAGCTACATTGATTGCAATCTCTGGTTCGCTTCCAAGACTGGCAATCAATTTAACTGGCTGCAGATTACAGGTGTGGCCACACCCCTATTGTGTATGCTGACCTCCCTGAATCCCATTGGCAGCAACTGCTTGTGGGGGAGTTAGCTGGGAACTACCAGAGGCCTGCCAGTCTCTGTTCGGGGGATATCTTTTTGTTTCCCCTGTATGTGGCTCAAAACTCCGCCTCTGTGGACCCTGCTCCCAATGTCGTGTGTTGTGTTGTTGTCTAGGGGGTTGAAAAGATCTTTGTACATTCTTTGTTCTACATTCTCGTGCAAAGTGTCCCGGTCTGTTACAAGAAAAACATGTTATTACACTTGCCTTACCCACAGGATTCGGTGGTACATACGCAGGCTGCCTTGTGGTCAGCGCCTGTATACTTACGGACATCAACTTATCACTTTGCGACTCCCTGTGTCTAGTGATGTTTTTGTCGTGATCAACAGCAGCCTCTCTCAAGGTGGACACTGACAGACCTCGCCAACATGGTTGTGTGGTCTGTACCCTAGCTTTTAATGTTTCTTTCAAACCATCCATCAGTACAGATACTGCTACTTCTCGATGGTTTGGGTTGGTCTTAATGTCTTCTATACCAGTATATTTTGCCATTTCTGATAGTGCCCGGTGGAAATATTCTGCTGCCGTTTCGGACTCCTTTTGCTTAATGGAAAATATTTTATTCCATTTAACAACGGCTGGGAAATACTCCTTTAGCTGTAAATTTATCCTTTTTACATTATCCTGGTCGTACACATCTGTAAGCGGTACATCTTTATCTAGTCCACAATCAGCCAAGAATTTAACTGAGTCGACATTGGAAGGTAAGCAAGCTCTTAGCACTATCTGCCAATCCTTATTATTGGGCTCTAAAGTGTTTCCTAGATCCCTGATGTATTTTTGGCTTGCCACTAAATCTTTTCTGGGGTCTGGGAATTCAGACACTATGGTCCTCAATTCCATTCTAGTGAACGGGCAATACATGGCAATGTTCCTGACGGGTGTGGCTCCTGATGCATCTGTTTTCCCATTGGGAACTACTATCACCTTTACAGGAGCAATTCTAACAGCCTCATTCTGCGTAGATTCTACAACTTGTGGTACAATTGTTTCAGTGTAATGCATGGTGCCGTACTTACCCGTTGACACGACCTCACCTATCCCTCCGTTAGGGGCCTTAACTAATCTCGTGGGTGGTGCAGTTCCTACTGTGGTTTCTGATATGGTGGCCGCTAGAGAGAGCGCTGAAATTGTTGCCGAATCTTCTTCTTGATCACACTCCTGAGGAAGGTTCAAAACAGGGTACATCTTGCACGGGTTAATACTTGCATGAGTTATTTGGTTAACATCATTAACATTTACAGGGTTACTAAGAGTTTGTGTTTTACAACCCAGTGCGTTTCTCTCCGTAATCAGCTTCTCTCCTGCAATGTATGGTGGAGGTGGAGCTGTGGCTATCAGCTTCCTGACTGCCCCAGATCCCGCCGCCAGAGCCAAACCTCTCTGTATCTCACCTTCCTGGTGCCATAACTGTAAGTAATCATGATGCTGAATTCGTCTCTTTGTTGATTTTACGAGACATATCCTCCTCCTTAAATTTTGTAACACGTCTGGACTGAAGCTACCTATTCTTGGGAATTTGTCCCTGTCTTGTACAGTCATTCTCTCCCATTCATCACATAAAGATTCGGTGTGACTTCCATATTTTTCACACATTACATATCGTGCCGACCCAACTGGTCGGTTCACAGAATCAACCTGAACCAGGGTTGATCGCCCCCTACCTGAGCAACTGGCCCCCATAGTCTGCAGGTGTTGCTTAGTCCTCCTTGGATTTCTGTATCAAGGTTTTCAGCAAGCCTTTACAGACAACCAAATTACTCCACAGTAGGCCGGCGGTGGCGGTTTACCGAGTACCCCACTCACTCGCCCACCTCGACCAATACGACCTGATCACACCGATATGGTGCTGGCGTACTCGATACAGGGCCCCTATGGAACCTTCAGTTTACTGGAACATATGAGGGTTACCCGCAGGACACTTACTCTTTCCAGTAAAGGTGGGGTTGTTAGATAGTTCCTGAGTGACCAGCGAACTTCCCTTCCAAAAATAAAAAATTACACAAATCACGTCAGAATGTACAGATAGCGTTTGTGACCACTTTACTCTAATGGTATTAGGTCAGATTACTAACTACTGCACACAATTACGTGTGGTCCAATCGTTCAGTACACAAGCACTACTTGTCATGTACTGAAAGATCAATGGAATCGATGTTTCCGGCCGCGATTCCTTCAGCAAGAGCTTATGGCCTATATGGGTTCTGCACCAACACCCCAGGCGTTGTGCCACTGGACTTTTATAGCGGACCTCTTTAGTACCTTACGACCTCCTGGTCTTGTTACCTTCTGTTAATGACCTCCTGGTCTGTTACCTTATGGTCCGCTATACTCTAATGCTCAAATATTATTTAACCAGGGATGCCTCCCTAGCCACCGTATATGTCACTTACACGTGTGTCCCTTGACGAGTACCCGACTTTCCTTTTGGTTCCACCTTAAAGTTATATAAACTTTTGTATACAAAACCACACTCACTCAACACATGTACACTTTTGTTTCTATATCTATTTCTGCGCAGAAATTGTCTTCAGTCCAACAGTGTTACTAATTAGGAGCAGGATCTGTTAAACTAAGTTTCAGATTTTTCCAAAAGTAGATTTGCGTTATTTACCGCGTCGCGTTATTTACCGCTGTGCATTACTTATCGCCTTTGCGCTAATTATCGCTTTGCGCTAATTCAACTTTTCGTGACTTGAGCTACGTGGGCGTAACCAGACGCTACGTTGCGTAATGTACGCTGCGTGCGTCTGCCGTTTGGATTGCGTACGCAAGTCTTTTGTTAGGGACACGTGTACGCAAAACAAAGATCCACCGTAACACAATTTCTACCTTTATCAATGTAGATGATCCCTGATCATCTACCGCACACCACACTGACTGTCTTATCTCCCAGACAAGCCGTGTGTTGGTCTATACTTTAACTATTACCTCTACTATGAAATAACAGCAAATCTCTTTTTGCACTTTCTATCAACTATAAAACTTGGCAAACAGGAATAGTGATATACGAAATTTGAAAAAGAAATACAGATAAATGTATGCGTGCGTGTATACGCAAGACAGAAGAAAAATAAAACAGTTTTAAAAGACACAAGCGTTTTGTTCTTACTTCCGGTTCCCGGATTCCTTCAGCACTCTTTATCTAAGCGAAGCAGACGCTTATCCAATCAGCACTGCAAGGAATATGATCCCGCCCTTTGCTGATGGATAATGTCTGCTGATCTACCTAGTGCAGATATGAGAAGGATAGGACGAGTCCCCAATTGACAATGTTAAATTCCCTTGTCGTATAAACAACCCTTTATGAAGCTAAGAACACTGTACGCTGTTTACTTAAGAAGTACCGTAATGGTACGCTAGTTGCGTAACGATCGCTCAGCCGTAGGCGAGACGCTCAAGCGTCACGTTCGCTCACGGCCCAGCGATCACAGGACACGTTATTGGCTATGACTAGAGTAATGATTCGCTATGGCGTAGCGGACGCTCGAGACCACGAGGAGATCACCAGCGGCGCAGATGCTCACAACGCTATACCTTTATGTCTAAACCTTATACCAATGAAATACACGGAATACCTTAATGTGAATACAGGGTGTAAGTGCAACCTTGTGTAACCTGACTAACTACAAAGCTGCTTGAGCGTCACCGACGCTCAAGTGAACACTTAACACTATAGAAAATACGCAGATACTGGTTTAGGTTCCAAAGCCTATTAACTGTATTATATCTAGTATACTTGTAAAAAAGGGATAACAGTACAAATGATACACTACAATATAACAGAGACTTCCTAACCACAGAACTAAACAATACTATCTAATACAATACAATACTAGTCTAGGGGAGATACGAGAGAGAGAGAGAAGGGAAAGAGAGAGAGGGAGACGGAGAGAGATGAGAGAAATTGGCTCACAGAAAGACAATGATAACGGAGAGAAACTTACGCACAAGGGTAAACGATCGCATGCGCCTGGACATCCAGCACCCGATTTTCAGCAATGAGAACCGTTGAAGAGTGAGAGCTGGATGTGGTCGGCCTGCCTATTTATGCCCCACACACAATGCAATCCTACAGTCCCTACAATCCCATTGTCCATTGGACGTCGGAATTCGGCCCTGCATCATAACAAAAGGTCATAGGTTGATTCATACAGGTGGGCTGTGACGATTTCAAACAGCTCAGGTGGGTGGGGAACTAGGTTTCCCGCCGCATACCTGAGTATGAGTAAATAGTAGAAATGGACATAAACTTCTTATGTCCATAACTATTCGCACGAGCGATTAATACGCTCCAAACCAACACCGGAATATTGCTAATTAAATACTCTCCCGATGGGTACCAAACACTGCTGTATGATTCCTGTTAGACCCTTCGTACGATACAAAGAGGGATTCCTTAGCTCAGGGACCTTCTATATTAACCAAACTATCAGAAACTATCAAAGGGACCATGATCTATAAACTACATTAATTGTGAAAATATGTAACGAATGAGTCGCACGCTACGACTACATAAACTCTACCGTAAATACGCATACCGCGCCTGCGAGTGCACGCTATTGCGGGTATGCGCCTTCACGGGAGAGCGTACGCATGCGCAGCACGGACCAGTGTGCGGTGCAAATATGGCAACGTGCATAGAGACATTTTTCTGACTTTGACAAAAAGCTGGCATTACCCTGCACGGAGGAGATCCGGCGTACAGAGGTAAGCACATACGAAAATGCAGTAAACCCCCCCCCCACCCAAAACTGGGTTTTTACCGCATTTTCACTTTAGTACATCCTGCCAACAGTCTAAGCAATATGGTATTATCTCCTCAGTGACAATGATATCACAGACTGAGCACAGTGATGGTCTTTCTATGTACTCGTCACAGACTAAACACATTGGGTATAAACATCCTAGTGATATTTGGTGGACCCCTTCATTCAAAGTAAAGCGTTCATTACCTCTAATATCAAGAAATAAAGACACGGAGACTTGAATTTGGCAGAAAAATTGCTAGCTATTTATTTGACCCTAACCATAGCAAACCTGTAAATGAAAACTTTGTTAAGATGCCGATTCAGCCGGCATATGGTGGCAGAAAAAAGAACGGCTCTATTAAACTGACGCTAACCTTAAAATGTTAAAATTCAAAACCATCCTAATTTAACTACAAACTATCAAATCGGTAATAGGTGCCCAACTCAACCCACACAGTGACTACCCACCCTGATGGGTGCCCTGCCGCTGCCCCCGGACGGGTGGTCGAGCGGCCAAAAAGTCGATGGAGGTGAGTGCACCTATACCATACCAAACTGTAAATCACTACAGCTTACCATACAACTACAAACTGCCATTCTTTTCCGCCAATAAATTAGAGATGAGCGGGTTCGGTTTCTCTGAATCCGAACCCGCCCGAACTTCATGTTTTTTTACACGGGTCCGAGCGACTCGGATCTTCCCGCCTTGCTCGGTTAACCCGAGCGCGCCCGAACGTCATCATCACGCTGTCGGATTCTCGCGAGGCTCGGATTCTGTCGCGAGACTCGGATTCTATATAAGGAGCCGCGCGTCGCGGCCATTTTCACACGTGCATTGAGATTGATAGGGAGAGGACGTGGCTGGCGTCCTCTCCGTTTAGAAATTAAAATAGATAGGAGAGTGAGAGTGAGACACTTCATTTACTTACTGGAGCTTAGGAGGAGTTATACTAGTGACTGATGACCAGTGACCTGACCACCAGTGCAGTTTTATAATTTATTATTATTTAATAATCCGTTCTGTTCTTGTTCTCTGCCTGAAAAAAACGATACACAGTGACTCAGTCACACTCACATACCATATCTGTGCTCAGCCCAGTGTGCTGCATCATCTATGTATAATATCTGACTGTGCTCACACAGCTTAATTGTGGGGGAGACTGGGGAGCAGTTATAGGTTATAGCAGGAGCCAGGAGTACATATTAAACAGTGCACACTTTTGCTGCCAGAGTGCCACTGCCAGTGTGACTGACCACTGACCACTGTGACCAGTGACCTGACCACACTGACCACCAGTATAGTATATTGTGATTGAATGTCTGCCTGAAAAAGTACACTCGTCGTGTGACTTGTGTGGTGTTTTTTTATTCTATAAAAATTAAAAAACTCATTCTGCTGACAGACAGTGTCCACTCCAGCAGGTCCGTCATTATATAATATATACCTGTCCGGCTGCAGTAGTGATATATATATATTTTTTATATCATTATTTATCATCCAGTCTACTAGCAGCAGACACAGTACGGTAGTTCACGGCTGTAGCTACCTCTGTGTCGGCACTCGGCAGTCCATCCATAATTGTATACCACCTACCCGTGGTTTTTTTTTCTTTCTTCTTTATACATACTACATCTCATTATCATCCAGTCTATATTAGCAGCAGACACAGTACAGTACGGTAGTCCACGGCTGTAGCTACCTCTGTGTCGGCACTCGGCAGTCCATCCATAATTGTATACCACCTACCCGTGGTTTTTTT
Organism: Pseudophryne corroboree; assembly: GCF_028390025.1. Lineage (NCBI taxonomy): Eukaryota > Metazoa > Chordata > Amphibia > Anura > Myobatrachidae > Pseudophryne > Pseudophryne corroboree. The sequence goes on along the minus strand of NC_086446.1, from coordinate 527,851,915 downwards.
TTTCTTTCTTCTTTATACATACTACATCTCATTATCAACCAGTCTATATTAGCAGCAGACACAGTATGGTAGTTCACGGCTGTAGCTACCTCTGTGTCGGCACTCGGCAGTCCATCCATAATTGTATACCACCTACCCGTGGTTTTTTTTTTCTTTCTTCTTTATACATACATACTACATCTCATTATCATCCAGTCTATATTAGCAGCAGACACAGTACAGTACGGTAGTCCACGGCTGTAGCTACCTCTGTGTCGGCACTCGGCAGTCCATCCATAATTGTATACCACCTACCCGTGGTTTTTTTTTTCTTTCTTCTTTATACATACTACATCTCATTATCATCCAGTCTATATTAGCAGCAGACACAGTACAGTACAGTAGTCCACGGCTGTAGCTACCTCTGTGTCGGCACTCGGCAGTCCATCCATAATTGTATACCACCTACCCGTGGTTTTTTTTTCTTTCTTCTTTATACATACTACATCTCATTATCAACCAGTCTATATTAGCAGCAGACACAGTACAGTACGGTAGTCCACGGCTGTAGCTACCTCTGTGTTGGCACTCGGCAGTCCATCCATAATTGTATACCACCTACCCGTGGGTTTTTTTTTCTTTCTTCTTTATACATACTACATCTCATTATCATCCAGTCTATATTAGCAGCAGACACAGTACAGTACGGTAGTCCACGGCTGTAGCTACCTCTGTGTCGGCACTCGGCAGTCCATCCATAATTGTATACAAAATACCCGTGGTTTTTTTTTTCTTTCTTCTTTATACATACTACATCTCATTATCAACCAGTCTATATTAGCAGCAGACACAGTACAGTATGGTAGTCCACGGCTGTAGCTACCTCTGTGTCGGCACTCGGCAGTCCATCCATAATTGTATACCACCTACCCGTGGTTTTTTTTTCTTTCTTCTTTATACATACTACATCTCATTATCATCCAGTCTATATTAGCAGCAGACACAGTACAGTACGGTAGTCCACGGCTGTAGCTACCTCTGTGTCGGCACTCGGCAGTCCATCCATAATTGTATACCACCTACCCGTGGTATTTTTTTTCTTTCTTCTTTATACATACTACATCTCATTATCATCCAGTCTATATTAGCAGCAGACACAGTACAGTACGGTAGTCCACGGCTGTAGCTACCTCTGTGTCGGCACTCGGCAGTCCATCCATAATTGTATACCACCTACCCGTGGTTTTTTTTCTCTCTTCTTTATACATACTACATCTCATTATCAACCAGTCTATATTAGCAGCAGACACAGTACAGTACGGTAGTCCACGGCTGTAGCTACCTCTGTGTCGGCACTCGGCAGTCCATCCATAAGTATACTAGTATCCATCCATCTCCATTGTTTACCTGAGGTGCCTTTTAGTTGTGCCTATTAAAATATGGAGAACAAAAATGTTGAGGTTCCAAAATTAGGGAAAGATCAAGATCCACTTCCACCTTGTGCTGAAGCTGCTGCCACTAGTCATGGCCGAGACGATGAAATGCCAGCAACGTCGTCTGCCAAGGCCGATGCCCAATGTCATAGTACAGAGCATGTCAAATCCAAAACACCAAATATCAGTAAAAAAAGGACTCCAAAACCTAAAATAAAATTGTCGGAGGAGAAGCGTAAACTTGCCAATATGCCATTTACCACACGGAGTGGCAAGGAACGGCTGAGGCCCTGGCCTATGTTCATGGCTAGTGGTTCAGCTTCACATGAGGATGGAAGCACTCAGCCTCTCGCTAGAAAACTGAAAAGACTCAAGCTGGCAAAAGCACCGCAAAGAACTGTGCGTTCTTCGAAATCCCAAATCCACAAGGAGAGTCCGACTCCAATTGTGTCGGTTGCGATGCCTGACCTTCCCAACACTGGACGTGAAGAGCATGCGCCTTCCACCATTTGCACGCCCCCTGCAAGTGCTGGAAGGAGCACCCGCAGTCCAGTTCCTGAAAGTCAGATTGAAGATGTCAGTGTTGAAGTACACCAGGATGAGGAGGATATGGGTGTTGCTGGCGCTGGGGAGGAAATTGACCAGGAGGATTCTGATGGTGAGGTGGTTTGTTTAAGTCAGGCACCCGGGGAGACACCTGTTGTCCGTGGGAGGAATATGGCCGTTGACATGCCTGGTGAAAATACCAAAAAAATCAGCTCTTCAGTGTGGAGGTATTTCAACAGAAAAGCGGACAACAGGTGTCAAGCCGTGTGTTGCCTTTGTCAAGCTGTAATAAGTAGGGGTAAGGACGTTAACCACCTCGGAACATCCTCCCTTATACATCACCGGCAGCGCATACATAATAAGTCAGTGACAAGTTCAAAAACTTTGGGCGACAGCGGAAGCAGTCCACTGACCAGTAAATCCCTTACTCTTGTAACCAAGCTCACGCAAACCACCCCACCAACTCCCTCAGTGTCAATTTCCTCCTTCCCCAGGAATGCCAATAGTCCTGCAGGCCATGTCACTGGCAATTCTGATGAGTCCTCTCCTGCCTGGGATTCCTCCGATGCATCCTTGCGTGTAACGCCTACTGCTGCTGGCGCTGCTGTTGTTGCTGCTGGGAGTCGATGGTCATCCCAGAGGGGAAGTCGTAAGCCCACTTGTACTACTTCCAGTAAGCAATTGACTGTCCAACAGTCCTTTGCGAGGAAGATGAAATATCACAGCAGTCATCCTGCTGCAAAGCGGATAACTGAGGCCTTGACAACTATGTTGGTGTTAGACGTGCGTCCGGTATCCGCCGTTAGTTCACAGGGAACTAGACAATTTATTGAGGCAGTGTGCCCCCGTTACCAAATACCATCTAGGTTCCACTTCTCTAGGCAGGCGATACCGAGAATGTACACGGACGTCAGAAAAAGACTCACCAGTGTCCTAAAAAATGCAGTTGTACCCAATGTCCACTTAACCACGGACATGTGGACAAGTGGAGCAGGGCAGGGTCAGGACTATATGACTGTGACAGCCCACTGGGTAGATGTATGGACTCCCGCTGCAAGAACAGCAGCGGCGGCACCAGTAGCAGCATCTCGCAAACGCCAACTCTTTCCTAGGCAGGCTACGCTTTGTATCACCGCTTTCCAGAATACGCACACAGCTGAAAACCTCTTACGGCAACTGAGGAAGATCATCGCGGAATGGCTTACCCCAATTGGACTCTCCTGTGGATTTGTGGCATCGGACAACGCCAGCAATATTGTGTGTGCATTAAATATGGGCAAATTCCAGCACGTCCCATGTTTTGCACATACCTTGAATTTGGTGGTGCAGAATTTTTTAAAAAACGACAGGGGCGTGCAAGAGATGCTGTCGGTGGCTAGAAGAATTGCGGGACACTTTCGGCGTACAGGCACCACGTACAGAAGACTGGAGCACCACCAAAAACTACTGAACCTGCCCTGCCATCATCTGAAGCAAGAAGTGGTAACGAGGTGGAATTCAACCCTCTATATGCTTCAGAGGTTGGAGGAGCAGCAAAAGGCCATTCAAGCCTATACAATTGAGCACGATATAGGAGGTGGAATGCACCTGTCTCAAGTGCAGTGGAGAATGATTTCAACGTTGTGCAAGGTTCTGATGCCCTTTGAACTTGCCACACGTGAAGTCAGTTCAGACACTGCCAGCCTGAGTCAGGTCATTCCCCTCATCAGGCTTTTGCAGAAGAAGCTGGAGACATTGAAGGAGGAGCTAACACGGAGCGATTCCGCTAGGCATGTGGGACTTGTGGATGGAGCCCTTAATTCGCTTAACAAGGATTCACGGGTGGTCAATCTGTTGAAATCAGAGCACTACATTTTGGCCACCGTGCTCGATCCTAGATTTAAAGCCTACCTTGGATCTCTCTTTCCGGCAGACACAAGTCTGCTGGGGTTGAAAGACCTGCTGGTGAGAAAATTGTCAAGTCAAGCGGAACGCGACCTGTCAACATCTCCTCCTTCACATTCTCCCGCAACTGGGGGTGCGAGGAAAAGGCTCAGAATTCCGAGCCCACCCGCTGGCGGTGATGCAGGGCAGTCTGGAGCGACTGCTGATGCTGACATCTGGTCCGGACTGAAAGACCTGACAACGATTACGGACATGTCGTCTACTGTCACTGCATATGATTCTCTCAACATTGATAGAATGGTGGAGGATTATATGAGTGACCGCATCCAAGTAGGCACGTCACACAGTCCGTACTTATACTGGCAGGAAAAAGAGGCAATTTGGAGGCCCTTGCACAAACTGGCTTTATTCTACCTAAGTTGCCCTCCCACAAGTGTGTACTCCGAAAGAGTGTTTAGTGCCGCCGCTCACCTTGTCAGCAATCGGCGTACGAGGTTACATCCAGAAAATGTGGAGAAGATGATGTTCATTAAAATGAATTATAATCAATTCCTCCGTGGAGACATTGACCAGCAGCAAATGCCTCCACAAAGTACACAGGGAGCTGAGATGGTGGATTCCAGTGGGGACGAATTGATAATCTGTGAGGAGGGGGATGTACACGGTGATATATCGGAGGATGATGATGAGGTGGACATCTTGCCTCTGTAGAGCCAGTTTGTGCAAGGAGAGATTAATTGCTTTTTTTTTGGTGGGGGTCCAAACCAACCCGTCATTTCAGTCACAGTCGTGTGGCAGACCCTGTCACTGAAATGATGGGTTGGTTAAAGTGTGCATGTCCTGTTTATACAACATAAGGGTGGGTGGGAGGGCCCAAGAACAATTCCATCTTGCACCTCTTTTTTCTTTAATTTTTCTTTGCGTCATGTGCTGTTTGTGGAATGTTTTTTGGAAGGGCCATCCTGCGTGACACTGCAGTGCCACTCCTAGATGGGCCCGGTGTTTGTGTCGGCCACTAGGGTCGCTTATCTTACTCACACAGCTACCTCATTGCGCCTCTTTTTTTCTTTGCGTCATGTGCTGTTTGGGGAGGGTTTTTTGGAAGGGCCATCCTGCGTGACACTGCAGTGCCACTCCTAGATGGGCCCGGTGTTTGTGTCGGCCACTAGGGTCGCTTATCTTACTCACACAGCTACCTCATTGCGCCTCTTTTTTTCTTTGCGTCATGTGCTGTTTGGGGAGGGTTTTTTGGAAGGGCCATCCTGCGTGACACTGCAGTGCCACTCCTAGATGGGCCCGGTGTTTGTGTCGGCCACTAGGGTCGCTTATCTTACTCACACAGCTACCTCATTGCGCCTCTTTTTTTCTTTGCGTCATGTGCTGTTTGGGGAGGGTTTTTTGGAAGGACCATCCTGCGTGACACTGCAGTGCCACTCCTAGATGGGCCCGGTGTTTGTGTCGGCCACTAGGGTCGCTTATCTTACTCACACAGCTACCTCATTGCGCCTCTTTTTTTCTTTGCGTCATGTGCTGTTTGGGGAGGGTTTTTTGGAAGGGACATCCTGCGTGACACTGCAGTGCCACTCCTAGATGGGCCCGGTGTTTGTGTCGGCCACTAGGGTCGCTTATCTTACTCACACAGCTACCTCATTGCGCCTCTTTTTTTCTTTGCGTCATGTGCTGTTTGGGGAGGGTTTTTTGGAAGGGACATCCTGCGTGACACTGCAGTGACACTCCTAGATGGGCCCGGTGTTTGTGTCGGCCACTAGGGTCGCTTATCTTACTCACACAGCTACCTCATTGCGCCTCTTTTTTTCTTTGCGTCATGTGCTGTTTGGGGAGGGTTTTTTGGAAGGGACATCCTGCGTGACACTGCAGTGACACTCCTAGATGGGCCCGGTGTTTGTGTCGGCCACTAGGGTCGCTTATCTTACTCACACAGCTACCTCATTGCGCCTCTTTTTTTCTTTGCGTCATGTGCTGTTTGGGGAGGGTTTTTTGGAAGGGACATCCTGCGTGACACTGCAGTGACACTCCTAGATGGGCCCGGTGTTTGTGTCGGTCACTAGGGTCGCTTATCTTACTCACACAGCTACCTCATTGCGCCTCTTTTTTTCTTTGCGTCATGTGCTGTTTGGGGAGGGTTTTTTGGAAGGGACATCCTGCGCGACACTGCAGTGACACTCCTAGATGGGCCCGGTGTTTGTGTCGGCCACTAGGGTCGCTTATCTTACTCACACAGCTACCTCATTGCGCCTCTTTTTTTCTTTGCGTCATGTGCTGTTTGGGGAGGGTTTTTTGGAAGGGACATCCTGCGTGACACTGCAGTAACACTCCTAGATGGGCCCGGTGTTTGTGTCGGCCACTAGGGTCGCTTATCTTACTCACACAGCTACCTCATTGCGCCTCTTTTTTTATTTGCGTCATGTGCTGTTTGGGGAGGGTTTTTTGGAAGGGACATCCTGCGTGACACTGCAGTGACACTCCTAGATGGGCCCGGTGTTTGTGTCGGCCACTAGGGTCGCTTATCTTACTCACACAGCTACCTCATTGCGCCTCTTTTTTTCTTTGCGTCATGTGCTGTTTGGGGAGGGTTTTTTGGAAGGGACATCCTGCGTGACACTGCAGTGACACTCCTAGATGGGCCCGGTGTTTGTGTCGGTCACTAGGGTCGCTTATCTTACTCACACAGCTACCTCATTGCGCCTCTTTTTTTCTTTGCGTCATGTGCTGTTTGGGGAGGGTTTTTTGGAAGGGACATCCTGCGCGACACTGCAGTGACACTCCTAGATGGGCCCGGTGTTTGTGTCGGCCACTAGGGTCGCTTAGCTTAGTCATCCAGCGACCTAGGTGCAAATTTTAGGACTAAAAATAATATTGTGAGGTGTGAGGTATTCAGAATAGACTGAAAATGAGTGTAAATTATGGTTTTTGAGGTTAATAATACTTTGGGATCAAAATGACCCCCAAATTCTATGATTTAAGCTGTTTTTTAGTGTTTTTTGAAAAAAACACCCGAATCCAAAACACACCCGAATCCGACAAAAAAAATTCGGTGAGGTTTTGCCAAAACGCGGTCGAACCCAAAACACGGCCGCGGAACCGAACCCAAAACCAAAACACAAAACCCGAAAAATTTCCGGCGCTCATCTCTACAATAAATAGCCAACGATAAACCCAGCCACCAATTCAACGCCAAGGCACTCCGTGCCAGAACCTCTACCAACAGGGCGGGAGGGCGGGAAGGCAAATCACCAACAAGAGAGAGCAAAATGGCCTAGCCTTCCCTATATATATTATCCCTCCCCTTTTTCCAAAGGCTGTACTTTCCTCACAGCTAGGTAAACCCCTCACAAGATGTTTAACCCATTCCTTTCCTATGCAGTCAATTCTCTCTCCTTATCACCCTAGTGACACTGATGTCACAGGCTGATCACAGTCTGGGCTGTCTCTCTAGTGACACTCAGTTGGGGTTGTCTCTCTGGTGATTCTGATGTCACAGACAGCGCGCATTGTCAGTTGTATCCCTAGTGGAGTGTGTGTTAATAACCAGGTACCTGAAATATCAAGGTGAGTACTACTTCTTTTTCAGCAAATGCTAATGCTAAGAGTGTGGGCTACTTTCCTCATATTTCATAGACTAGGTCATCTAGCAGTGATGCTATTGTCACATGGACTATGACTAGGGGCCTAATTTAGACTTGATCGCAGCAGCAAACTTTGGGGGTAATTCAGATCTGATCGCAGCAGCAAATTTGTTAGCAGTTTGGCAAAACCATGGGGGTCATTCCGAGTTGATCGCACGTAGCAACTTTTTGCTGTGCGATCAACTAGACACCGCTTATAGGGGAGTGTATTTTAGCATAGCAGGGCTGCGATTTATTGTGCAACCCTTCTATGCTAAAAAAAGTTTCGTGCAGAACAAGACTAGCCCTGCAGTTACTCACCCTGTGCGATGGATCCAGCAATGAAGGTCTCAGAATTGACGTCAGACAACCGGCCTCCAAACGCCTGCGTTCGTATCTCTATGTCCAGTAAACGGTGAGTATCCGCCCCGGAATGCCTCCCCGCTCTCAATCTTCATGCGATCGCGCTAGCAATCACTTTCTTCTTTTTTCTGGTCGTTGCCTGGCGATGGCTGTCGCTGGGCAATGAAGCGTGTGTGCATTGCGGGCGTCGCGCATGCGCAATTCCAACCCATTCGCACTGTCAGAGTAAATACTGGCTGCTTTATTTCTACACTGCAATTTAGATTTCAGTTTGAACACACCCCACCCAAATGTAACTCTCTCTGCACATGTTATATCTGCCTCCCCTGCAGTGCACATGGTTTTGCCCAACTGCTAACAAATTTGCTGCTGCGATCAGATGTGAATTAGCCCCTTTTTCTCTAATGGGCAAAACCATGTTCACTGCGGGGGGGGGGGGGGGGGGGCGCAGATATAACATGTGCAGAGAGAGTTAGATTTGGGTGGGGTGTGTCCAAACTAAAATCTAGATTGCAGTGTAAAAATAAAGCAGCCAGTATTTAGCTGCACAGGAACAATATAACCCACCCAAATCTAACTCTCTCTGCACATGTTATATCGGCCCCACCTGCAGTGCACATGGTTTTGCCCATTAGAGAAAGATTTTTACTGCTGCGATCAGGCCTGAATTAGGCCCTAAGCACAGTGGAGGTTATCTCTCTAGTTACTCGCATGTCACAGACTGAGCGCAGGGGAGGTTAACTCTCTAGTAAGGGGTAAACAACGCAGGATTTAGTGAGGGTGGTTTCCGTGGGTGGGTGTGTCTGTGCATGGTTAGTCGTTCTCTGGCTGTACGTACAGTTTTGCCAACATTTTGGAAATTACAAGGGCACAGTGGCTGCCGGGCAGTCTGGGGGCGCTACGTCATCACGCTAGCACAGGAGCTGGGATGGAGGAAGTTCCCACCCCAGGTCTCCGCTACCTTTCCCGTTGCCGGATCTTCAATTCATTTCTCACATGTGTGTTATAAAAGGTATGTTTTTTACACTATTTGTTGTTCATCGCCTTGACAAAGGGGCGTTATTGGCCCCGAAACGTTGACTCACAGGACTTGTTAGAGGATGTTTGCATTTTCTAAGAAAAACGGTTGTTATAAATGTATTAACTGTACCACCTGTAGATCCCTTATTGCTGGCAATAGCTTTCCCCATTCACATAGTGGAAAACGGTTACCTATACGCCATGTAGTGATACTACCAGATTGCGTCTCCTTGCCCAGCCGGGCAAGGAGACGCAACTCCGACATCACTATTCAGAGTGTGGCTGCCTTTCACATACAGCCAGCGGAACACATCTGTGGCTCCAACAGTCCCTTGTCTACATCAGGTGAACTGCAGGGAGGCTCAGTCGGAGCTGCCCGTGGGAGGTAAGCTTAGCCGTTTTTGGGTGAGAGCGCATGCACACCGTGTCACAGAGTTAAAATCTAGCGATCCAGGTCACACAGCCTGTGCACGGCTCTATTCCATTCCAACCCGACGGCTATATCAGACACCGCTCTCCCCTCCCCCGTGCGGGGGTAAAACGGCTGGCTGTAGAAACATCACTCCGGGCTCTCCCTGCTAAACACCATTACAGCGGTTTGGTTTTGGTGGACATAATTCTAGAGATGAGCGGGTTCGGTTTCTCTGAATCCGAACCCGCCAGAACTTCATGGTTTTTTTCACGGGTCCGAGCGACTCGGATCTTCCCGCCTTGCTCGGTTAACCCGAGCGCGCCCGAACGTCATCATGACGCTGTCGGATTCTCGCGAGGCTCGGATTCTATCGCGAGACTCGGATTCTATATAAGGAGCCGCGCGTCGCCGCCATTTTCACACGTGCATTGAGATTGATAGGGAGAGGACGTGGCTGGCGTCCTCTCCGTTTAGACACTTGATTTACTAATTTTGGGGAGCATTAGGAGTACTCAGTAGTGTACAGTGCAGAGTTTTGCTGATAGTGACCAGTGACCACCACTTTTATTTATAATCCGTTCTCTGCCTGAAAAAAGCGATACACAGCACACAGTGACTCAGTCACATACCATATCTGTGTGCACTGCTCAGGCTCAGGCCAGTGTGCTGCATCATCTATTATCTATATATAATATTATATATCTGTCTGACTGCTCAGCTCACACAGCTTATAATTGTGGGGGAGACTGGGGAGCACTACTGCAGTGCCAGTTATAGGTTATAGCAGGAGCCAGGAGTACATAATATATTATATAGTGAGTGACCACCAGACACACAGTGCAGTTTATTTAATATATCCGTTCTCTGCCTGAAAAAAGCGATACACACAGTGACTCAGTCAGTCACATACCATATCTGTGTGCACTGCTCAGGCTCAGGCCAGTGTGCTGCATCATCTATATATATTATATATCTGTCTGACTGCTCAGCTCACACAGCTTATAATTGTGGGGGAGACTGGGGAGCACTACTGCAGTGCCAGTTATAGGTTATAGCAGGAGCCAGGAGTACATAATATTATATTAAAATTAAACAGTGCACACTTTTGCTGCAGGAGTGCCACTGCCAGTGTGACTAGTGACCAGTGACCTGACCACCAGTATATAATATTAGTAGTATACTATCTCTTTATCAACCAGTCTATATTAGCAGCAGACACAGTACAGTGCGGTAGTTCACGGCTGTGGCTACCTCTGTGTCGGCACTCGGCAGCCCGTCCATAATTGTATATACCACCTAACCGTGGTTTTTTTTTCTTTCTTTATACATACATACTAGTTACGAGTATACTATCTCTTTATCAACCAGTCTATATATTAGCAGCAGACACAGTACAGTGCGGTAGTTCACGGCTGTGGCTACCTCTGTGTCGGCACTCGGCAGCCCGTCCATAATTGTATATACCACCTAACCGTGGTTTTTTTTTCTTTCTTTATACATACATACTAGTTACGAGTATACTATCTCTTTATCAACCAGTCTATATTAGCAGCAGACACAGTACAGTGCGGTAGTTCACGGCTGTGGCTACCTCTGTGTCGGCACTCGGCAGCCCGTCCATAATTGTATATACCACCTAACCGTGGTTTTTTTTTCTTTCTTTATACATACATACTAGTTACGAGTATACTATCTCTTTATCAACCAGTCTATATATTAGCAGCAGACACAGTACAGTGCGGTAGTTCACGGCTGTGGCTACCTCTGTGTCGGCACTCGGCAGCCCGTCCATAATTGTATATACCACCTAACCGTGGTTTTTTTTTCTTTCTTTATACATACATACTAGTTACGAGTATACTATCTCTTTATCAACCAGTCTATATATTAGCAGCAGACACAGTACAGTGCGGTAGTTCACGGCTGTGGCTACCTCTGTGTCGGCACTCGGCAGCCCGTCCATAATTGTATATACCACCTAACCGTGGTTTTTTTTTTCTTTCTTTATACATACATACTAGTTACGAGTATACTATCTCTTTATCAACCAGTCTATATATTAGCAGCAGACACAGTACAGTGCGGTAGTTCACGGCTGTGGCTACCTCTGTGTCGGCACTCGGCAGCCCGTCCATAATTGTATATACCACCTAACCGTGGTTTTTTTTTCTTTCTTTATACATACATACTAGTTACGAGTATACTATCTCTTTATCAACCAGTCTATATATTAGCAGCAGACACAGTACAGTGCGGTAGTTCACGGCTGTGGCTACCTCTGTGTCGGCACTCGGCAGCCCGTCCATAATTGTATACTAGTATCCAATCCATCCATCTCCATTGTTTACCTGAGGTGCCTTTTAGTTGTGCCTATTAAAATATGGAGAACAAAAATGTTGAGGTTCCAAAATTAGGGAAAGATCAAGATCCACTTCCACCTCGTGCTGAAGCTGCTGCCACTAGTCATGGCCGAGACGATGAAATGCCAGCAACGTCGTCTGCCAAGGCCGATGCCCAATGGCATAGTACAGAGCATGTCAAAACCAAAACACCAAATATCAGTAAAAAAAGGACTCCAAAACCTAAAATAAAATTGTCGGAGGAGAAGCGTAAACTTGCCAATATGCCATTTACCACACGGAGTGGCAAGGAACGGCTGAGGCCCTGGCCTATGTTCATGGCTAGTGGTTCAGCTTCACATGAGGATGGAAGCACTCAGCCTCTCGCTAGAAAACTGAAAAGACTCAAGCTGGCAAAAGCACAGCAAAGAACTGTGCGTTCTTTGAAATCCCAAATCCACAAGGAGAGTCCAATTGTGTCGGTTGCGATGCCTGACCTTCCCAACACTGGACGTGAAGAGCATGCGCCTTCCACCATTTGCACGCCCCCTGCAAGTGCTGGAAGGAGCACCCGCAGTCCAGTTCCTGATAGTCAGATTGAAGATGTCAGTGTTGAAGTACACCAGGATGAGGAGGATATGCGCCTCTTTTTTTCTTTGCGTCATGTGCTGTTTGGGGAGGGTTTTTTGGAAGGGCCATCCTGCGTGACACTGCAGTGCCACTCCTAGATGGGCCCGGTGTTTG